>NC_052037.1:4319284-4625463 GCF_015832195.1 Motacilla alba alba
AATGTTAATGTACAGGCAGGGCCTGATTTATGGGACAAGTTCAGGATTTTTTTTTTTTTGTTTGTTTTTTTCATGCTTCTCAATCCAGTGTCTTTGGCTCAAGCTGCAAAAAACCTGAATTTTGGTTTCAACGACTGATGGCACGTGCAGAGTTCTCTGGAATGGTTTCATTTTGCTCAGGAATGGGATACACACATTTCAAGTAGAGCTAATTTGTCTCTGGAGCAGCTGCTGAAGGATGAGATGAATGTTTTGATTGCTCAGAATCTTTAAACCAAGGCTAAATGTCTCTCTAGGAGAGCTGGAGCTGCACCATCACTGAAATCCTGACATGGGAAGAATCAGTGGCTAGAGCAGGTGAGAGGAGAAGGCTCCCTCCACCTGGGAACTCCCTGAAATCCCACCAGGACTCCTCCACCTCTCCCTGTAGCTGCCACATTCCGAAAACATCTCTCTGTGCCCTTGTCTCAGTCAGTATTTTTTGGAGAAAACCTACTGTGGTTCAAACTCAGATCGAAGGCAAAACAAGGCCTGGAGTGCCGCACTCATTCTCTGTCTCTCTCCTTTTTTTTTTTACTCTAAAGTTGGTTCCTCTGCCTGCAGTGCATCCAAGAACTTCTGTCCCAGCCTTCCTGCACGAAGCCACTCTGGAGCGTGTCACCTGCATCTCCCCGCGCTGGGGAAGAAGGGTCTCAGGAAATCCCTTGGGCTGATCTCAAATCCTCTTACCAACATGTGCCCCCATTGTTGGGCACAGGCCTGTAATGCTGTTAGAGTAATTCCCGGGCTCTCGAAGGCAGCAGCTCCGGTGCAGGCTGGTGCAGGAGTGATCCAGCTGTGGGGGAATCTGCACTTTACATATTTAACAGAAGCGTGCTGAGCTCTTTAACATATCATTGCTGTACTTTTTGACATCAAAAGGATTGCATTTCCATACTCGGGTGAATTAATAGGATTTGCATGTCACCCTCATTCTGTACTTTCTTTGCTGAGTTACACTGCGGGAATTTGAAAGGTGGGGAGGCTGTGGAGGTGTGTGAGGCTCTGTGTGTGAGTCCTCAGGAAGAACACACGGCTCCAGGGCGGGTTTGAAGCCACTTTGAAGGAGCAGCATGTGTGTGACATGCCCAGGAGATGTGTCCTTCCTCCCCAGCTGATGTCTGGTGGCAGCTCCAGGCAACAGCACTGCTGGGAACCCCTCTGCACACAGAGGCCAGGCCAGAACCTGCTCCCATCACCCAGCAGCTGCCCAGTCCCACTGACCCTGAGCTGCTGCTGAGCTTTCAGAGCTGGTCCTGCAGGGCTTAGGAACCAAGGGCTGCATGAGAGGGAATTCAGGGCTGGATCAGAGGGAACCCAGGGCTGGATCAAGGAGGGGAATTCAGGGCTCATTTGGGCTCAGGAACACAGGGCTGGATCAAGGAGGGGAATTCAGGGCTCATTTGGGCTCAGGAACACAGGGCTGGATCAAGGAGGGGAATTCAGGGCTCAGGGACCCAGGGCTGGATCAGGGAGAATTCAGGGCTCAGGAACCCAGGGCTGGATCAGAGAGAATTCAGGGCTCATTTGGGCTCAGGAACCCAGGGCAGGATCAGGGGGAATTCAGGGCTCATTTGGGCTCAGGAGCCCAGGCTGGATCAGGGGGAATTCAGGGCTCCCTGGGGGACCTGGACCATGGCACTGTGCTCACTGAGATGCTCCCTGCCCGTGCAGGCCCCGGGAGCTGTTGAAGCCAGTGGCAGTTCTGCTCCCTCTCCGAGGGGGAACATTTCACCACAGCTCACCCTGCGCCACCCAAACTCCTCTCTGGTTCTGGTTTCAAGCTGAGCCAGCAGTGCAGCTCCAAGTGTCCTGAGAAGTTCCCGTGACAGCCAGAGGAGGGGATTGCTGGAGGCTCCCTTCCTGCACACCCTTGGCCCTGGCACTGCTGGCAGCAATCTTGGATTTCTGCCTGGATCTCAGCCCAGAGTGCCCCTGTCCTCTGCAGCAGGGCTGAGTGCTGCCCGTTGCTGGCAGGCTGGGGACAGCGCCTGAGGGACATTTGATCCTCTCAGGCAGGTCCTGCTCTGTCTGGAGCGGCTCCTGACAGCGGCAGTCATTAATTACCCTCGGCCTGATTGACATATCTGTGAGCAGCAGCAAGGCAATGCTCTCCTTACCCTGCAGCCTTCCCAGGACAGCCAAAGGGACCTGACACCCTCGTCCTGGGCAGCTCAGCCCTGCTTGGTGTTTGTCCAGCTGCTGTGACAGTGCCACTGTCCCCTGGTCTGAGCTGGGGCACGGGGAAGGGGAGGGAGGAACAGGGCTCTCCCAAAGGAGAGGTGAGAATGACCTGAGGGGCTGAGCTGCTCCTCCACTGTCACCTGTGTGTGACACCCCAGTCAGCCCTGACACGGTGCTGGCACCAGGGTGGCACTGCCACCTGCCCTCTGTCCCTGCAGTTTGGGTTTAAGCTCTCAGGTCAGAACTCGTGTACCCTGTCACCAGCATATTTTCTGGAAAAATCCCTTCTCCCAGGATTTCTTCTCCTGGGAAGCTGAGAAGCCTCAGAGAAAAGGAAAACAATTTTATCTCATTTGCTTCTGCTGTGTTTTGCTGCTGTGGAATGTGTTTGGGGATTGTTCACCCACAGGTGATTGTTCCATTGGTTTCTGGGAGTTGTTTTCACTCTTTGGCCAATCAGGGCCAGGCCGTGTCAGGGCTCTGGAAAGAGTCACGAGTTTTCATTATTATCTTTCAGCCTTCTGTCTGTATCCTTTCTGTATTTTTCAGTATAGTTTAGTTTAGTATTCTTTAATATAATATAGATAATGAAATAATAAATTAGCCTCCTGAGAACCTGGAGTCAGATTCATCATTCCTTCCTGCCACGGGGCACCCCGCAAATCCAGGAGCACCCATTTTGGAAAAGAGAAGAATAATCTCACCTCTGCCCCTTGTTTTCCTGACTTAGCAGAAATGCAATTGCTGCTTGTGCTGGCTCAGGCTGGGCTCACAGAGTCCCTCCCATGGCTGGCCTGCGGTGACAGGGATCTTCCCTGGCTGAGCCTTGCAGAATTCCCCCTCCTGAACCTCCTCTCCCATTTCCAGGGCAGCTCCTGGGGCAGCAGGGCCCTGCTGTGCTGGCTGAGCCCTGGCACTGCAGATCCTGCTGAGCCACAGCAGCGCCACGGGGCTGGAGAGCAGCACCCAGAACTGCCGTGACAAAGAGAGAGCCTGCACAAGTGACTCCCTGAGTGATGACTGGCTCCTGCTGAGTCCCCCTGGGTCAGGAAGTGTCTGAGTGCATCATTTTTAAAGATGACTGAAAGCAGCCAGAATCACAGGGCCATTCATGTGCTGCTGGCTCACAGGGCTGCTGCCATCCCTCAGCCCTGTGTTCCCAGCACAGATATTTCATCCACCCGGCTCCCAGCCTGGCCCTGCCCCTGGAACTCATCACAGGGGCTCAGAAGAGCCTGGGAGGCTGCATGGAAACTCCTGGGCTGCAGCCACAGCGCAGGGACCACCACTCTGCTCCCCATGTTCTCTCCACAGGATCTGCAGCATTCCCATTTCCTCACAGACCACCCTGCTGCTTCTCTCCTGCCTCCCTAACTCCTCGTGGCAAGGGTTGCCTGGATCCTGGTCCATTGTTTCTGAGTAACCCCCATTTATGACCTGCCTCTGAGCCCCAAGATCATCTCACCAGCTCAGAAACTCCAGACGTGTGGAGCTGTGCTCAGCTCAGCAGGGCTCGTGCTGAGCTTGGCAATTAATGGTCCTGCATGAGCCTGATTAATTGTGAGCCTCCTCCCAGCCTCCATGGGGAGGGACTGCAGGGAAGGGATAAAGGCTCTGGGTGTCCCCTCTGGCTGGGGCAGGGTGGCAGAGCTTTGAGGGGTGCTAGGTCCTGCTCATCCCTCTGGGAAATGCCAAAGCTCTGCCCCTCTCAACTTGTTCTGAGCAGCGGGCACAGCCCTGAGTGTTTGTCCTGGGTGAGTTCCACCAGAGGGGTTTATGGAAAGCTTGTTCAGTCACAGCAAAGCTCCAGCTGCTTTTGTTCAGCTGTTTGCTGCTTCTAGGTTTGAAATTCCTGGGGTTCCTTTGCTTCCCAGCCTATCCCTGTAAATGTGAGCATATTTCTGTGCTGCTCAGGACTGCAGCAGGGCAGGCATCCATGTGCTCAGGACTGGGCTCAATTTGTTGTTCTGTCAGAGATCTGACACGGCTGAAACCCAAGCCATGTCAGCAGGCTGCAGATGTTTTCCCTCTGCTGACACACCACATCCTGGAGGGAGCTCCCAGGGCTGCAGTCCCTGCCTGGAGGTGCCAGATCCACTCGCAAGCTCTGCTCAGGGGGGCTGGGGGTCTCCTGAGAGGGGCTGGGGGTCTCCTGAGAGGGGCTGGGGCTCTGCTCAGAGGGGCTGGGGTCTCCTGCCTGCTGGGGGATGCTAGCTGGGCTCTCAGCCTCTCTCTGTGCTCCCAAAAATGCCCCGAGGAGCAGAGCATGGCCCGAGGCAGCTGGGATCTCACCTGGGCTGCCTCTGGTGGTGCCTCCTGCTCCTCTGGACATGGGCAAAGCAGCCAAGCCCCTCTGGTTTATCTCTTGGAGAGCTGAGTGAGGCCAGGGGGCAAGCTGCAGCCACGGGACCAAACCCAGGGCTCCTGGGGTCCAGCCCAGCAGAAAAACCCCAAGGCTATCAGGGCTGTCCTGAAGAGCTCTGCTGCACACTGAGAGCTTTGCAGCACTCTGTTATCTTTATTCTCCTGACAAACCATCCTGACTCCTCCAGAGGCAGTGAATTAACACCTGAGCCAAAGCTTTTACTGTCCCTTGGACAGGCAGGGCTGTTGAGAGGAAAGGAAGGTGGCACAACCCAAGGCAAATGCAGGAAATCTACCTTGGCCCAGGAATGGCATTGGCGTGCAAAAACCCCAAAGCCCTGCCTATATTTAGAAAGTCTCTTGCCTTGCTTTGCCTCTCCAAGGTTTGCTTTGTTCACCCAGAGCTTCAGAGGATTAAAAAAGAAAAGCTCTCCTGGGAGCTGCTGATGGACATCACCAGGAAAATGTAATTCCCCGGATCCAGGGGGTGCACAACCCCCCTGAGCTGTGTTTTCCCAGGGCTTTTTGAGGGAGGAGATTGTTCCTCCTTCCCTGCACGAGGGCTGGACAGGAGGGGATGGGACAGAGGCTGCAGCAATTAAAACAAACCCATAAATTTTATTTTAAACCTTGCAACCAAAACGACTTAAAGGAGAAATTCAGAAGTTCCTGGGAGCACGTGCCCTGTCTCCTCCTGCTTCAGCAAGCTGATCAGCAGGTTCCAATTTGAAGGGATTTTTGGGGATTTGATCACGCCCAATCCTGTCTCTCTTTGCCATAAAGTCTAAATTTTGCCTTTGCTGCCTGGCACGGCCTCTGGAACCTGAATGTCCATGCAATGTTGCACAGGGTGGGAATAAATCAAGGATGGGACCTGAACCCCACTCAAGATTTGGCCAGAAATGGAATTTTTCCGGTTCAGACAGTGTAGGACAGATCCTCTCTGCTCAGAGGCGCAGAGATCAGAGCCCCTGGCAGCTCCTGGAGGGGCTGCAGCCCCTGAGGGCAGGCAGTGCCCTGCCAGAACCCTGGCAGCAGTGGCAGCAGCACATCCCAAAGAGCAGCAGAGCCCCTTCCCTGCCCAGGCAGCTCTGAGGGCAGCAGCTGAGGCTGGGCTGGATGCTGGGGTGGTTGTGCTTCCCTGCACAGCACCAGGGGGTTTGGGTGCTGATCACTGCCTGGATGCCTTTTCCTTGTGTCAATATTTTTGCTGTGGAACAGTACACAGCCTTCTACCTGAAATTTCACAAACTGGCAGGGTGCTATTACAAAAGATTACTTAATTGCAGATTACTACTGTACATTTGAATCTCAGTATCTCATTAAGCTGTCAGCCTTAATTACCATTATGTGTTTAGATTATGCCACAGATTATTTAGTTCGGTACCTAGGTTTGCCAACCTGTTTGCTTTGTGACATGACAGGGGGGTAATTACAGCATTACTGCAAAACCTAAATTTTTCCATGGGAAAGATGAGAAGCCCTCGGCAGCAGCAGTGACCCCACAAGTGCTCGCTCCTGCAGGGTGAGCAGCGTTTGCCTCGTGTGGGTCTGGTTCTCTCCGAGCTGCCTGTTCCCCACCCCAGGAGGAAGGGGCTGTGCTCAGTGCCGGGGTTTGTGGGGTGTGAAATGCTCTCAGGGCACCCAAGCCCACCTGGACTGTGCTGGGCTGGGGCTTTGTTGCAGTCCCCACACCCAAAGGCTGTTTTCCGTCGTGGCCAGGATGCTGAGTGCCCTGGGTTTGTCTCTGCAGGCTGCACAGGATGGGGATTTGGATGGGCAGGGTCACTGGACATCAGCACAGTCCCCACTGTCCCAGCAGCACTGGCCTCCCTAAGCTGGTGATGGTCACAGTGCCACCCTAAGCTGGGGATGGTCACAGTGTCCCCCTGCACTGGGGCTGGTCACACTGTCCCCCTAAACTGGGGATGGTCACACTGCCACCTTGCTCTGGGGATGGTCACAGTGCCCCCCTGCACTGGGGATGGTCACACTGCCACCCTGCACTGGGTCTGGTCACCCTGCCTCCCTAAACTGGGGATGCTCACAGTGCCACATGTAACAGCTGACCTGAGGAAGTGAAACCTCTGTCTCAGCCTTTGCAAATCCCTCTCATTCCCTGATGATGACATCCTGTAACCAACCCTGCTCTTCTGTCTGCAGCAAACTGAGTATGAGCCACAGCCTGACGTGTGCGGCCAGGGACGGAGCAGCCTGAGCTGCAGGCAGCTCGTGGGGAGCCAATTCTCTGTCACTGAGCCCGAGGTGCAGAGGGAAACACCCAGAATGGGCCCAGCAGGCTGGGAAGGGCAGCATTTCACCCGCGGAGTGGGACAGGGCTGTGGGAGCAGCTGGGGAGGGAAGCAGTGCCCTGGAGTGAGAAACAACTGATCGCAGTCCCGGGCAATAACAGGAAGGGTTTGTTTGCATCCTGTGTTGCAGATTTACACCTGGGAGATCCCTCTTCCTGATTTAACCCCACCCGTGCCCATCTCTCCTGGGAAGCGAGGGAAAGGATCTGTGTGTGAGCCCAACCAGCTGTGCCTCAGTTTCCCCTAGCTGCTAGAAGGACCCAGAGCCAGGCAGAGCTGCCATCCCTGAGAGGAACAGAGCAGGCAACTGGGGAGGGACTGGGGGACAGAGCCTCGTGTTCTGCACTCCAGGCACTGCAGCTCTGATAAAACAAAACCCCCCGGAGCAGCACGGCCATGGAAGGGCTGAAATCTTCCTGCCCGGAGTGTCTTTTCCACCCCCAGCTGGAAAGATGCAGGGCAGGCTGTAAGGTACAGCATCTGTATCTGTCACCGCAGATGGAGAGACATAAATTACAGGTATAAAAATCCATACTATTTACTTCCTCTCTGGATACAATCAGAAGAGCTCTATACATCTTTATATTTATGTAGCAATAAATACATTAGATAAAAGTAATCTATTCAAGTCACAATTACCTCTTACTCAAATATACCTTGTAACGAATTTGTCTCCTGTTCTGATGGTATATGCTGTGTATTGATATTATTTTGTCTGGTTATTATTAAAAAACCCTGTCTGTGCCTCACTCTAATCTTTTCCTTGGCACAGCCATTGTTTTAAAAGCCTAGAATGATAATAAAGTATAGGGAAAACACTTAGGAGAGCCATCCATTTCTCAGCCCGTCCTCAGTTAATTAATACTCCACATTCTCCAGAGGAGAAATCTCAGCTCCTTCGCCAAATTAAGGAAGGAAGAGATGCCATAAATATTCTGCTGGGCTGGAGTTGGTTTTGCTTCCATTGCAGTTCTGAGCTCAGCAAACCCTCCCATCCAACCTCGAGGAAAAAGGGATTATTTTTCTCTTGGTGAGGGCTGGAGGGGCCTCCCCTCACTGCTGCTTGGACAAATAACCCAGAGGCCCTGCCCTGGGGCCACTGAGCTCCAGCCAAGGGCTGCCTCCTGCAGACCTGGGGCTTCACCCTGGGTTTGCAGGAGGAGCTCCGGTGTTTCTCAGGGCAGTGCTGGTCATCACTCCTGCCTTCTGCTCCCTGCTCCTTGCAACGCTCACTTGAAGCCAGAATTCTGCTCAGCCACCGGGGCTAGTGGAGATTTTTCTGCGCAGTCAGAAGGGTTTAAACCCCTCCTTGTCTGTGTCTCCTCTGTGGCTTGGGGAGGGTGAGACTTTGTGTAAAAAGAAGCATCACCCCTTCAAGTATTTGGATGCCAAGTGTGGCCTGCAGCAGAGAAAATTTCCTCCCTGCTGGCTGCAAACATCAGAAATTAGAACAAGGCAGCAGCACCAGTTTAATGCCAGGAGCTCCGTAACGACTTTGGCCTGGTGGTTTTTTCCTGGCTAATTCCCTACAACGTTCCCTCCTTGGCAGTTTTATTTCCCAAAGAGAAAGCAGGGACTTTGTCAGGGAGAAGTTTCCTGATGAGAGATTAGAATCATAACCAAATTAAATGATTGTCTCTGACTAATTAGATTAGTTTAAATTGAATAATGAAACCTTTAGCTGTATTTAATGTAACATGCCTGAAGTCCAACGATTAGTCTGCTGAATGAAGCTAAACAATTAAAAACACAATCTATTTTATAGCTTATTTTGTAGGAACAATTGGAAAAACTATTACTGCTGAAATCTGCAGAGGAAATGCACAATTACGAGCCCAAGAGGAGCAGCCAGAGCAGGGAATGTGCAGCAGGGCCAGGTGAGGCACCAGGAAGAACTCAGGCCTTCCTCCCAAACACACTGCCCAGCTCTGGCATTTATCACTTCATGACTGAGGTCAAGGGGGAAAAATCCACCGGAATCCCCAAACATCTTGGTCAATGTTAAAATTAAAAAAACCCATAAATATTTAATGTATCATGTAAAAACCAGAGGATCATTCTGTGACACGTGTTTTCATGGCCTGTGCTTTGCATGGCCATCAAGGAGGGACTCAATAATGTACATCCTTGATCCATCCATCCTTCATCCATCCATCCATCCATCCATCCATCCATCCATCCATTCATCCATCCATCCATCCATCCATCCATCCATCCATCCATCCATCATCCATCCATCATCCATCATCCATCCATCCATCCATCCATCCATCCATCCATCATCCATCATCCATCCATCATCCATCCAACCATCCATCCATCCATCATCCATCATCCATCCATCCATCCATCATCCATCCATCCATCCATCCATCCATCCATCCATCCATCCATCCATCATCCATCCATCCATCCATCCATCATCCATCCATCCATCATCCATCCATCCATCCATCCATCCATCCATCCATCATCCATCCATCCATCATCCATCCATCATCCATCCATCCATCCATCCATCCATCATCCATCCATCCATCCATCCATCCATCCATCCATCCATCATCCATCCCTCCATCCATCCATCATCCATCCATCATCCATCCATCCATCCATCCATCCATCCATCCATCCATCCATCCATCATCCATCCATCCATCCATCCATCATCCATCCATCCATCCATCCATCCATCCATCCATCCATCCATCCATCCATCATCCATCCATCCATCCATCCATGGATCTCTCCCTCCCTCCATCCCCCTGGGTTTCACACGCAGGCAATCCTGCAGTGCTGTGACAGAGCACTGTCAGTGTATTTCCACCTCAAAGCAGACAAACAACTTTAAAAACGAAGCTCTCCACACCCAATGCACAGCCTGGGCCTTTGGCAAGCACCCAGCTCCCTCCCAGAAATGCACCTCAGGCTGCATGAGGCCTGCCTGACCCGGAATTGTGGTCGCACAGGAAGAAGCTGCAGGAACACCAAATGCAAAAAGCCATTTTTGCCCTGGTTTCCTTTGTGGTGGCTCCTGGTGCTTGCACAGAGCTCCCGACACAGCCTGGCCCAGGCACACAAACCCCCCCAGCACAGAAACCCAGGGCCACTGGGGAGCTGGGACACTCCAACCACGGAGCTGGGACACTGCACTGGGAGCTGGGACACACCACTGGAGCTGGGACACACCACTGGAGCTGGGATACTCCAGCGGGAAGTGGGACACACCACTGAGAGATGGGACACACCAGTGGGAAGTGGGACACACCAGTGGGAGCTGGGACACTCCAGCGGGAGCTGGGACACACCACTGAGAGATGGGACACACCAGTGGGAGCTGGGACACTCCACTGAGAGATGGGACACACCAGTGGGAAGTGGGACACACCAGTGGGAGCTGGGACACTCCAGCGGGAGCTGGGACACACCACTGAGAGATGGGACACACCAGTGGGAAGTGGGACACACCAGTGGGAAGTGGGACACACCAGTGGGAGCTGGGACACACCAGTGGGAAGTGGGACACACCAGTGGGATGTGGGACACACCAGTGGGAAGTGGGACACACCAGTGGGAGCTGGGACACTCCAGCGGGAGCTGGGACACTCCACTGAGAGATGGGACACACCAGTGGGAAGTGGGACACACCACTGAGATGTGGGACACACCAGTGGGAGCTGGGGCATACCAGCACTCGGAGCTCTTCCCTCATGTAAACCTGCTGTAAGATCCTCTCCAAACATCCCCCCTGAACTGCCAGAGCCGAGCTCCCAGCCTGTTGGGCTATCTGCCCGTCTGTGGTGACTAATCCTGTTTTGGAGGTTGCTGGGCAATAGGGCCCTTTTATTTGCTCGGGAGGAAGCTGCAGCATTTCAAGCAGCATGAATTCCAGCCTGCTACAAGTCTCCCAGCTGGCAGAACAGCTTGAACATTCTGTATTTTTGATGAAATCTTTGATCACCTCATTGCGAGATCTGGTTGCCTACTCTCAGCTCCCTGGCAGCTCTGAGCACAACCTGCCATTTCGAGATGGGGTTTGTTCTTTTACGGATTAGGCGCATTAAATAAATAAACCAAACTGTCTTAGAGATCCCCTGATCAATACTGGCACGGGCCCAGGGGACACAGCACACAGGACTGCGGAGTGGAGCGGTGTCAGGCAGACCCTCCCATGCCCATCTCCTGGGGGAAGGTGCCTGCCCTGCTCTGGTTGAGCACAGAAGGCATGGCTGATCCCTCGTTACCTTGGAGATCTCTCTGTTCCCAGGTTACCACCGAAACCACGAGGAAATGCGGCCATGGAGCGAGCGGTGCGAGCTCCAGCTTGCTCCAGAGAACGAGGAGGAAGGATTGGGATGGGCAGCAAGACCCCAGAAACAGCCCACCTCCAGCCACCAGCAGAGCCTGGTGCAGCGGAGCAGCTCCTCACCACGGGAGCAGCCCTGCAGGGCTCAGGAGGGCTCTGCTGTCCCTCCTTGGCCATCAGACCATGGGAACAGGGCTCAGGAGGGCTCTGCTGTCCCTCCTCACCACAGGAACAGCCCTACAGGGCTCAGGAGGGCTCTGCTGTCCCTCCTTGGTCATCAGACCATGGAAACGGCTCAGGAGGGCTCTGCTGTCCCTCCTTGGCCATCAGACCATGGGAACATCCCTGCAGGGCCCAGGATGACTCTGCTGTCCCTCTCTGACCATGGGAGCAGCCCTACAGGGCTCAGAAGGGCTCTGCTGTCCCTCCTTGGTCATCAGACCATGGAAACAGGGCTCAGGAGGGCTCTGCTGTCCCTCCTTGGCCATCAGACCATGGGAACATCCCTGCAGGGCCCAGGATGACTCTGCTGTCCCTCTCTGACCATGGGAGCAGCCCTACAGGGCTCAGAAGGGCTCTGCTGTCCCTCCTTGGCCATCAGACCATGGGAACAGGGCTCAGGAGGGCTCTGCTGTCCCTCCTTGGCCATCAGACCCAGGATACAGCGAGGAGCTGCCCAGCGCAGAGCAGCCCCTCAGCAGCTGCAGCTCAGATCTCATCCCAGCTGCTGCTGAGGTGCCCTCCTTGTAGACATGGCAGCTTTCCTGTCTGTAGTAGCGAGGAAAAATGAGGTTGTGTGAGTCACACATTACCCATGCCAGCGTGGGGAAAGGGTTGTGTGGCGCAGGAATTCCTTTGTCAATGTCAGCTGAGACAAGCACAAGGAAAAATATACTGCAAAGTGTTTCCTTGAATTATTGTATCAGCTGGGATGTTTACTGCTGCTTGGACTCAGTCCCGAGGATTATTTTAAATAATGAGTTCTTCGGTGGGGACCTTCATTGAAGCAATATTTATATAAACACGGGCTTGATTAAGAGCAAAGAGAAGCCAGCAGGAATTTTCCCCTTGTCTTCAGAGACTTTAAATTACATCCACATAGCAGGACGTTCTGAGAGGCCAATTTCAGATTCCTGTGCCGTGGTTGTGAGCGTCGGGGCAGCTCTGCAGCAGCAGCAAGAGCACGTGAAACACCAGCTTCAGCCAGGTGCTGCTCCGGCCATTGAAGGGACTGGAACTGAGCTGAATTCTTGGGGAAGTCACCAGGTGGCCAAAGGAGCCTGGCTCCTGTCCCTGCTGTTCCCTTCTGCGCCTTGCAGGGTTCCTCTTGTATTTTCTGGAACCCTTGTTGTTGGAAGGAATGAATGAATCTGACTCCGTGTTCTCAGGAGGCTGATTTATTATTTTATGATCTATATTATATTAAAGAATGCTATACTAAACTATGCTAAAGAATACAGAAAGGATACAGAGAGAAGGCTAAAAGATAATAATGAAAACTCGTGATTCTTTCCAGAGACAGCTTGGCCATGATTGGCCAAAGAGTGAAAACAACTCCCAGAAACCAATGAAACAATCACCTGTGTGTGAACAATCCCCAACCACATTCCAAATGAGCAAAACACAGGAGAAGCAAATGAGGTAAAATTGTTTTCCTTTTTCTCTGAGGCTTCTCAGCTTCCCAGGAGAAAATCCTGGGCGAAGGGATTTTTCAGAAAATAGGATGGTGACAGGTTCCTGTACAGGCTTCACAGGCGAACAGCCCCTCACCAAGCAGGGCTTGGGAGAGCTGTGAATCACCCACCCTGCAGCACAAGGAAAGGTAGATTTGCATCCCTGACAAGGAGCAGGGAGAGGCTGCCAAGTGGTACCCCCGAATTTGGCAAACTGGCACCAAGCTGGACCGTGCACCCCACAAATCCCTGCTGGTGCCTCCAGCAGCCACTCGTGCCCTCCTCACACAGCAAAGCCCAGGCCACCACGGATCCCGTGGCATTTTGGCAAGTCAAGCCTCTCCTCAGGAGCTCCTTCCCCACTCAGCTTTCCCCATCAATCAATGGATGCTTCCTGATCACAATAAAGCCATCAGCTCTGCACACAACCTGTCAGGGATGACAGCTCCTCCTCCTAATGCTGTGGGGAACGCACAGCCTCGGGAGGAGGCACCTGTTGGATCCCTCGAGTGGGAGAGAGAAGGAAGGGACTGCAGGAACATCTCTTGGGGATGGCCCCACCCTGCTGGGGCCAAGCCCAGCCCTGAGCAGCCCCTCTTTAATTAAGGGTTCCTTCTGCCACACACTCCACAAATTCCAGTTCTTTTCAGCCTCTTCCCTCAGGCGTGACCTAGTACAAAGCAGTCACTCACATTTCCATGAATCAAAGGAGATAATGCAGCTCTCAGCTATGCTAAAAGATGGCCAGACACATCCAAGATGTTTCAAACTTCATTTGAGGACTAACATAAGTGATTAACAGTTGTCTGTAGCATTAGGAGGCAGGGAGTGGAAGTCCTTTTATCAAATTGTGAGCTGCCAACAAATTCCTGCTGACAAGCTATCTTTAAATGCTTCATAATGCCTCTGCAAAGCCCGAAAGCTTTGTTGAATCCCTCGCCTGCAGTCTCCCGACGTCAGCTCTTCCCCCTTGCCACAGAAAACGTGGCCAGAGCGAGCCTTGGTGTCACGTGTACACACCAGGGGCTGGGGGCTCGGGTTCCTCTGAGCTCCAGCCAGGAACAGCAGCGACTGCTCCACAGTCAGGGCTGGGTGGCTGTCCTAAAGCTGCCCCAGAGGGATGGTGGGGTCAGAGCTGACTCACAAAGCCCTCAGAGCAAGCATGGCCTCGGGGTGCTGCTCTACTGACCCCAAAAATGCAGCCAGGGGAGGGGGCAGTGGGGGCAGAGCCCTGTGAGAGCCTGACCCCAAAACCTCAGCCAGGTGAGGGCAGAGCCCTGTGAGGATCTGACCCCAAACCCACAACCAAGTGAGGGCAGAGCCCTGTGAGGATCTGACCCCAAACCCACAACCAAGTGAGGGCAGAGCCCTGTGGGTGCCTGACCCCAAACCCAGGTGGGTGAGGGCAGAGCCCTGTGAGGATCTGACCCCAAACCCAGCCAGGCGAGAGCAGAGCCCTGTGGGTGCCTGGCCCCAGGGCTGGGGCTCCTCCAGCCCAAACCCCGACTCCTTCGCTGCCTGGGGATGGTTGAACACCCGGCCTGCTCTGTTCTCATCCCAGTCTGGGAATCCTCTCCCTGTTTCTGACTCCAGTTCCCCTTGTCCCTGGGCAGGAGTGGGGTTTCACACGCACACACCCCAAAGAACACTGGCTGTGCTCTGGAGGCCCCGCAGAGCCCCTGCCCTCACCCCCTGCCTGGGGGAGATCTGGGGCTTGGCTGACTCCTCCTGGATGAAATCACTCCAAAGCATCAGAGAGCCTCCCCTACCTCACGAGGAGCTGCGAGGTTTAATTACTCGGCACAGAGGTATTACGTGTTGCTGCAAAATATTATAATTTAGAGTATTCCATCCCATAATTAACAAATACATCAGGCAACAAGTAAAACCAATCTTAAAAATGAGTAGTTAAATTTTTCTTAATTACATCCACTGAACCAAATCTGCCCCTGAGCAATGCACATGTAATCCCAGTGAAGTCAGTGCAGTTGCACAGAAAACACTAAAATAAAAATAGTCTGTAGTTATCATCTGTACTGCAGCAATCCTTCCAGTCCCCCACCAAGGTTAGGGACTCCAGCTTTGTTTAGAGTTTGGAACAGGAACAACAGAGGTGAACGAAGCTGAGCTGAGGAGAGAGAGCTGTGTGACATTGGGATTTACGCAGCACAAACAAAGGCTGAATGCTTGTGTCCAAGGGGGTTGTTTGATACCAACTGCAAACCAGAGCCGAGGGTCTCTGGTGACCACGCTCCAGGTGATGGTGCCTTAGGAAGAATTCCTATGGCAAAGCCTGGAGAGTTCCTGGAGAAATCCCAAACTGCCTGAACATGGAGCTCGGGCCCTACAGAAACCTCAGAGTGACACGGAATGGAGGCCACTGTCCCCTGCTCTCCATGCCTTTATTTCTCTCTTTCTTTATTGCATCCAAGCCCCCTCTGAAGCACCCCCAACAAACACTGCATCCCCTCCCTCCTGCTCTCCTGCTGCTCCTGGGCTCCATCGCATCCCTCCCGCTCTCCATCCCATCCCTCCTGCTCTCCTGCTGCTCCTGCTCTCCATCCCATCCCTCCTGCTCTCCATCCCATCCCTCCTGGGCTCCATCCCATCTCTCCTGGGCTCCATCCCGTCTCTCCTGCTCTCCATCCCATCCCTCCTGCTCTCCATCCCATCCCTCCTGGGCTCCATCCCATCTCTCCTGGGCTCCATCCCGTCTCTCCTGCTCTCCATCCCATCCCTCCTGCTCTCCATCCCATCTCTCCTGGGCTCCATCCCATCTCTCCTGCTCTCCATCCCTTTCCTCCTGCTCTCCATCCCATCTCTCCTGCTCTCCATCCCTTTCCTCCTGGGCTCCATCCCTTTCCTCCTGCTCTCCGTCCTTTCCCTCCTGCTCTCCTGCTCTCCATCCCATCCCTCCTGCTCTCCATCCCATCCCTCCTGCTCTCCATCCCATCCCTCCTGCTCTCCATCCCATCTCTCCTGCTGTCCCCTCCCTCCTGCTGTCCCCAGCTCCCGGGCTGCCCGCAGGTTGCATCCCAACCCACAAAGGCTGGTGCTGCTCCCCTCACAGAGCAGCGGCTGCTTTGCTTGCAGGGAGGCTCTTCTGAGAGGCAGGCAGCAGACAGCTTGAGCAAGGGTGGCAAAATTCAGCTCCTAATTATTAGATTAAAACCTTGAAACAGTTGTCATGTACGAAGGGACAAAGTAGAATTTGGCAAACAGGAAGGGGGAAAAAACAAATCGTCTCATAATGACAAAAAATCCCTGAAGACAACCTTGTCATTTCTTGAGCGCATCTCAACAGCTCTCTGCTTTTAATTTTTTGGTCACCGCTTATCAAAATTTGCATGGCTAGTTAGTGGGTTAATTTAATTATGAGCAGCATTTATGAACAGCCTGATGGGGGATCTGCAGAGGGCAATAGAGTCTGTTCCTGAATGATGAAATTGCACACACTCGCACATCTGGAAGCCGTCATGGGACGGATCTCTGTCTTGTAAATGCGTGTTGAGTGTTACAATATTTTACTAAGCACTCCCAATCTGTCAAGGTTTACAGGAGAGCAGAGACTGGGAACATTTGGGATCATTTGTGGCTTAGAGCCATTAGCTACTTCCACCCACTTATTGTGACGTTATTAATAGCAAAATAACCTAAAGAGCAGGAGTTGGCTTGCTGGGGACCTGAGATCATGGAGGTGATTTTCAGTGAGGGCCCCAGGGCCCGGCTGAATCCTGTGCTGGGGAGCACAGCCTCATTTGGGGCCGTCTGGTGGCACCTTTGTGGGGACTCTGCTCCTCAGAGGAGTCACCTGCAGCCCAGCCCAGCCCTGCTTCGGGTCTGAGAGGTGCCACAAGAGATCCCCAGAGGGGAGAAGTGATGCTGAGCATCCCTCACCCCCTGCCCCCCGCAGCACGAGGCCCTGGTGAGCAGGAGCCACACTCAGGGACAAATTCAACCCCAGGCAGTGCAGCAAAAGCTCCCTGCCAGCACGTGGGAGCTGTGGCTCCATGCTACCCCTCCTAAAAGTCAAGTTTCCTGGCTAAAATGCAGTGTCAGTGAGCTGCAGTGACATCCAGGGATGTTGGTGACCGTGGGATTGGCACTGCCAACAGCAAGGGACGTGCTGAACCCTCCTGGAGTGCAAGGCAGAGCCCAGAATGGCCAATGGAGGCTCTGATCATGTACAGCTCCAGTCCTAGCCTGGGACACAGGAATGGATTTCATCCCACGGACAGGAAATCAGGACTTGGCCTGCAAAAGAAACTTTGCATAAAATCTTTTGGAGCCGTGGCTCAGTGAAAAGATTTGGAGCTCTCTGAAACTCCTCGGAGCTTTTGGCTTCTTGTTAGGCCATTGCATGTCTGTTTAATTGAAATCCTCATCCAATCATTAAATAGGGGTGTTTTCTTTAATGGGTCATTATGATGTGATTTATGACATTGGTGTAATTGTCAGAATTACTGTGGGTAATTAAAATATGAAACGATGCTGCCAGAGGCTTCGGTCCCTCTCAGCACCCTCATTAAAAACCAGGAGCTGACCAAATTATAAATAGGCCGGTTTGCACAAGTTCACAGGGAAAGCTAATTATGAAACTTATCCTTATGCACTCAGAACTCACACCATCAGTCAGGCAGATTCCTCAGGAGATTATGCCATTGTAGAACCTGGGATGGGATCAGCGGGCCCAGGTACAAGGAGCAGGACAAGGGGCAGTGGGGATCCCTGGAACTCCTGGTGATGGATGTGGGGTGAGGGCCTGGGGCAGGGAGAGGTGCTGCATTTCACGGGGGCAGAGAGCAGAGGAGCATGGGGAGAGGCTCCGAGAGGAGCAGGAGAGCCACGTGAGCATGGGGAAGGGAGAGCAGCTGGAACCAAGTGATGGAGCTGGGCAGGAAGGGCTGGCTGAGCTCACAGCACTCGGAGGGCCAGAGGCAGCCAGCGGGACACAAAATGGAGGGAAGGAAAAATCCTGTGCATGAGGGCAGGCAAGGGCTGAAAGGTTTTCTCTCAGCATTCCAAGTGTTCAGCTCTCCAGGAGGAAAGGGAATGAAAAAAGGAATAACTGGAGGCCTGTTCACAAAATCCAACCCAAAGGGAATGGAGGAGTGGATCCCTGCTGGACCATATCTCCCATCTGAGTGTTTGTAACTCAAATAAAACTAATTAACTGCCTGTGTATTATCAGCCTAACCATCACTCCATCCCACTGTCCCCCTGACTCTGAGGAGAAGCCTCAAAAATACAGAGCAGGAGCAATGGGACTTCCCAGCCCAGCAAAAAGGGGCATGCAAAATATTATCCCCTCTTCCTAGAGGAGCTTCCCAACTGACATCAGTTCTCAAAATCAGTGTCCAAAATATCTGTTCAGCTGCCTCCGTGCCAGAAACGCCGTTTGGGTGGTTCAGGAGGGGCTGGTTTTAGAATCCCACCCCTGAAGTGTGTGAGGCACCTCCAGGCATCCCCACTTTGCGTTCCCCCAGCCCCGGGAGGTTCGGCCCTTCCACGGCTCACCCTGCTCCAGCAGCAGCAGCAGCAGCAGCAGAGCTGGGGGAAGGTAGGGCTGAGCCAGGTTTGCTGTGCCCTGCCCCGGAGCCCAGGTGCTGCTCAAAAGCACAATGTGCCAAAGGAGCTGCCCGCTGGAACAACACTTGCTGCACCTCCATCCCGCTGCCTTCCTGCAGAACACAGCTTTACACTTGTCCTTCATACAAATAACCCGAGGGTGGGAATTATTCAGAAGGCTCGTGTTTGACACCCCATCTGTTCATTTCTGACAGCGATATATAATGTAAGGCTATAAAAACTTGAAAAATAATGCAACATAAAAAGGGATTGACTCGGCTCCAAGAGGCCATAAACGGTAACAAATACCATTGTATGATTTATTTCATGCTGTAATCTTTACAGTAAGTCATCTTTCAGACATTTCCTTGTGACAGGTTTTAATAATATTAATGCCCAGAGCAATCCAAATCATCGCCAATAGACATATTTATCAAGCTGCCAATCCAAGTAAATGAAATTCTATAAGCAATAATGTAACATGTTTAAAGGAAGCTAATAAAACAAGTCAGGAGAGAAATATTACTGCAAAGTATGCTCTCTCTAATCCAGCCCTGGATTTTACACAGCCGAAATGCAAATCTTTCCCTCCATGATTTATTGCTCCAAAAATACCAGTGACCTTTCCAGGAGCTCTTGCACAGCCCTTCTCACACATCCCTGCAGCCTGGGAGGAATCCTGCCTGGCTCTGCCCTACCTTGCACTGGGGAGTGATGGGCACCAGCAAGGAGCAGCATCTTAAATCTTCGAGATTTATTAAAGACTGACAAGCCTTAACACAGGCTTGGCAACTCAGCAGGTATTTATGAGCAATTATCCGGGCCCCAGATAAGTTGCAATTAACAGGGAGCTAAACCTGGGTCTTTAACCTGGTTTTCCTCTCAGTGCAGCTCAGTTCTCACTAAGGCAGAGCTCGGCCGAGGGAACTCTGCAGGGAAGGAGCCAGGGCAGGGCTGTGCTCACAGAGCCTGTCGCCACGTTTCTCCTCACAGAGAAACGCAAGGCACATCTTCCCAGGAATATTTCTGGGATTCACATTCTCTGAACCTCAGAGAATGATCAAAACAATTCTTATCTCATTTGCTGTGCCTGTGTTTGTGCAAAAGTAGAATGCAATACGGAGATTGTTCACCCAAAGTGATGGGGTTTTATTTATTAACAAAGTGTGTGTGTGTGTCAGGACTGACGGGACAGCCACGAGATTCTGTGCAGAGTTGAGTGCTGGGCAGATTCAGTTTAGATGTAATGTAATATAGTGTAATATAGTATAATAAAGTAATTAATTAGCCTTCTGATAAGATGGAGTCCTCCTCATCATTCCTCTCCTTCATCGGGGGCACAAATACCCACTATAAGGGGCCCCTCACAAGCACACGTTTGTTCCTTGCTAGAAACTCAGCAGGAAGGAAAAACAAGAGTCAACAATTCAGCAAAACCCACACCATTCAACTGGTCCCACCTCGGACAGGAACGTGTGGAAAAGCTGTGGCTGGTGAAGCAAGCATGGATGCAGGGGCTCAATGGATGCTCATGGATGCCTGAGGAGTCCTCAAGGCCTTCAGGAACCCAGTTCTGGAGGTGTTTTGTGGGTCTGAGGGGTTTTTGTGTTGGTTTGTGATGGCTTTGTTTTAATGACACAAGTTAAGCTCTCCTGGATGTAAAGATCTGCTCCTTGGCAGTGGGGGAATCACCAGAGGAAGGGAGGGAGGTACAGGAAAGTGCAGTTGCTGGGAGGGATCCTGGCTGGCCAAGTGCAGCACTCCAGCAGCGCTGGAAGCCCGGAACCAGGCATGGTTTGGGTCTCACAACAGGCCGAGCCTCATTCTTCCCCACTGCAAGCCATTGAGCTCCCCCAAATTACTGTTTGGTCACATTTTTCACTGATTGGCCCACACCCAAACCTTATCTCAATCTCAGGTGCAGATTTCTGTTCAGAGAATGATTGGAATTTGAGTATTCCACTGTATGATGTCCCAGTAAATACAGGTGCTGTCCCAGAACCCGGCAAGGGGCAGGAGGTGATTCCAGAGGCATGGCCTGCTGGACATGTCCCTGCTGGATCCCCTGGAGATGGGACCAGCTCAGAGCGAGCTCCTCGGTTTGCAGAGCACCCCAGAGGGGCAGCCTGACCTTAACCTGGAAATGGGCAGCTGCATGCAGCTCTTTGGGGTTCCAGCTCTTTATGGTTCCAGCTCTTTGGGATTCCAGCTCTTTGGGGTTCGAGCTCTTTGGAATTCCAATTCTTTGGGATTCCAGTTGTTGGGTTTCCAGCTCTTGGGGGTTCCAGCCCTTTGTGGTTCCAGCTCTTTGGGATTCCATTTGTTGGGTTTCCAGCTCTTTGGGGTTCCAGCCCTTTGGGGTACCAGTTCTTTGGGGTTCCAGCCCTTTGTGGTTCCAGTTCTTTGGGATCAGTTTGGAGCTCTGCTGTCACACAGGGCCAGCCCCAAAGAGCTGCAGTTCACACGGAGGTTTCCCCTGTGACTTCCAGCTCCTCATTTCACCCTTCCCCACTCCCTCCCGCCTTTGTCTGCTCCTTCTGCTTTGGCTGAGAGCTCTTTGAGGCAGGAGCTGCCTTTCCCTGTTCAGCAGCCACTCCTAATGGGATCCCAGTCCCAGCAGAAGCCCCAAGGCACTGCTGTAATACAAATAATAAATACTGCAACTAATAATAACAGCACTTTCAAACGTCCTCCCCAGGGAAGGGCTGGAAGACCAGTCCCTGGTGTCATTTAAAACTAAACACCACAAACCAGACCTGTGTGACTGCCTAGAACACGGAGTCTTTATGAGTGTGGCTGGGGGAGAATACTGATGGGGAGAGGAACAATTATTCATCTGCGGATTCGGCTATTTCTTTAGGGGAATTAAAAATATCTCCTAGTACCTTTTTTGTTCTTCACTGCTAAGCAGCAGCAGAGATCTGAGGGAAAAGAAATAAATAAATAAGAAATACATAATCCCCAAGGTGTAATCCCAGAGTATGGAAACTCACTTCACTTAAATACCTCCCTCTGGCATAATTGACTTTTCATGTGCATGTTAATAATGATATTTCAGCAGGTTGTGAGGGCTTGTTCTTCTCCCCCCACCTGCTTTAGTAAATTATGTGATTGGGCATGAGGAGAGACACATTATAAATCTAATTATGTTTTCGTTTATATTTAACAAGTCAGCACAATCTGGTGGCTTGTGTGTGTGTGTGTTTACTGATATTTCCAGCTGACCCCGGGAGCTGCAGGACAGCAGCCCTGGGCAGCATTTCCCTGTGCCAGTTCTGAGCTGTCCCGGTGCCTTCCTCCTCCTCTGTCCCTGTGCCCTCCTCCTCCTCTGTCCCTGTGCCCTCCTCCTCCTCTGTCCCTGTGCCATCCTCCTCCTCTGTCCCTGTGCCTTCCTCCTCCTCTGTCCTTGTGCCTTCCTCCTCCTCTGTCCCTGTGCCATCCTCCTCCTCTGTCCCTGTGCCATCCTCTTCCTCCTCTGTCCCTGTGCCATCCTCCTCCTCTGTCCCTGTGCCATCCTCCTCCTCTGTCCTTGTGCCTTCCTCTTCCTCCTCTGTTCCTGTGCCCTCCTCCTCCTCTGTCCTGATGCCTTCCTCCTCCTCTGTCCCTGTGCCTTCCTCCTCCTCTGTCCCTGTGCCTTCCTCTTCCTCCTCTGTCCCTGTGCCCTCCTCCTCCTCTGTCCCCGTGCCTTCCTCCTCCTCTGTCCCTGTGCCCTCCTCCTCCTCTGTCCCACCCTCACACTCCTCCTCTGTCCCACCCTCACACTCCTCCTCAGTGATGTGAAGTTTTTTACCACACTGTTCTCAAGCCATTTTGAACTTCCTCAGTTTCCCATCGGGAAATCAGAAATCAGCAAGGCCAAGTGGCCCAAAGGCCTTGGTTCAATCTGAAGAAGAAGATGAAAAAAATGAGTTGAAGATTCCCAAATCCTCACACAGCCATTTAGCAGCTGGGACATCTTCCCTCTGACACCTGGTCTGGTCCTTGCTGGGCCATAACCCAAGACCACGGGCTGTTAGTGCCAGCCTTGGAGCACCAGGAGTGGTGTGGGGATGTTCAGCAGCGCCCTGGAGGGTTTGTGAGAACACCAGAGCCCCGTGCTGCCTTTCAGGGGAGCAGCTTTGGGGCGCAGGATGTTCCTCCTCACCCTGCCCTGCTCTGGATCCACACCCCACTGCAGCTCACTGACAAAGGGGCTCCTCTGACTAAAGCCCACAGTCCGTGGGGCTCCTGGATCAGCTCTTAGACCCTGTGACAATGTCCTCTCCTGTCAGCAGCCAGCTGTCCCAGCTGCCCCGTGGGAGGCAGGCAGGCTCACCTGCACTAACTGGGGTCTGTCCCAGCCCACCCTCACCCCTCACAGGGGGCTCGGGGGGACCCAGAGCACCACACAGCCCCTGAACCACCAGCTGGGAGTGCAGCAATGACCCAGAGCGCTCAGAATTCAGCTCTGCTTCGCTCGGATCCATCCGCAGCCCGTGGGGAGGGAGGGCAGTGGTGAGCTGGGACCTGGCAGAGCTCCTGACCCACCTCAGGCAGCTCCTCTCTCTCCCCTAAAACCGGCCCAGAGCCACAGCTTTGCAAACAACTGCTGCTCCTGAATGTGAATTCCTGCCGAAATGCCATCCCAGGGAATGCCATCCCAAGGAATGCCACCCCAGGAAATGCCACCCCAGGAAATGCCATCCTCGCCTTCCGAGGCCAGACACTGCCTTGGGAAGGAGGAGGGAGCCGGGCAGGTGCAGGCTCCCGCAGAGCCGGAGCCTCGCTGGACATTCCCGGGATGTTCTCGGGGTGTCGGAGCAGTTCATAGAGCCGGAGCTCAGCTCCATCCTGCCGGGAATGCGGGCTGGGCATAGATGGGCAGAGCTCCCGCGGCTCGGGATGCTCAGGAGGCTCGGGATGCTCCTGTGACTCAGGATGCTCCTGAGACTCCCGAGGCTTGGGATGCTCCCGTGGCTTGGGATGGTCCTGAGGCCTGGGATGGTCCTGCGGTTCAGGATGCTCGGGATGCTCTCCTGGCTGAGGATGTTCTCCCGGCTCGGGATGCTCCTGAGGCCCGGGAAGCTCCTGAGACCCGGGATGCTCCAGCGGCTCGAGATACTCGGCATTCTCTCCCAGCTGAGGATGCTCTCCCGGCTCGGGATGCTCCTGAGGCCCGGGAAGCTCCTGAGGCCCGGGATGCTCCCACGGCTCGGGATGCTCAGGATGCTCTCCCGGCTGAGGATGTTCTCCTGGCTTGGGATGCTCCTGAGGCCCGGGAAGCTCCTGAGACCCGGGATGCTCCAGCGGCTCGGGATACTCGGCATGCTCTCCCAGCTGAGGATGCTCTCCCGGCTCGGGATGCTCCTGAGACCCGGGATGCTCCCGTGGCTGGGGATGCTCGGGATGCTCCTGAGACTCGGGATGCTCCTGAGGCCCGGGATGCTCCCGCGGCTGGGGATGCTCGGGATGCTCCTGAGGCTCGGGATGCTCCTGCCGGAGCCCTGCAGGCGTCAGCACTGCCCGCTCCCGCTTCCTCTCTCATCCCAGGGAAGGCTCAGCCGTGGGGCTCGGCTGCCATCTGCTGAACACATCTCTGCTCCTTGCTTTCCTGAGCCAAGCTCTGACTCCCAGAGAAAAGCAGAAATTCTGAGCATTTCAAGTGTAATAATAATCAAAAAGATGAAATGTATCATCAGAAAACTCCCTATTTTAGCACTGGAGCACAGGGCTGTGTGCTCCAACCTATCCTCCGAGAGATATAGGTAATAAAAATATAATTAACAGAGATTCACTCATCTGTCTAGGATTTTTTTCCTCCCTGTTTATATTTGTGCATGTTTGTTTGGTTGTTTTTAATGGGAAACAGATTTTAAAATTTTATTTGAGAAGGGTTCTGAGATTCTGCAGTTTATTCAACTCCAGGGCTCCTGAGGATTTGGCAGCTTTATCAAAAAATAATTTGCTAAATTGCAAGCTTCATAGGAAAGAGGTGCTTTCATTCCCACCACATTATTTTTGAATGCTTTTACTACAATAAAATCATGAATGTAATAAACCCAAGAAGTCTTACTGCAGCCTGGATGGGCCATTTCTCATGGGACCACTGGAATTCCTGAATAAATAAACTCACACTAAAAATACAATGTGTGAGATATCTGCTCTAAAGCTGAACACACCAGGTGACACAAGGGCGAGAAATCTTCTTTTCCAATGGCTCTCCCTTGTGATGAGCACCAGGATCCTGCCGGGCTGCTTCCAGCACATCTGTGCTGGGTTCCCTGCAGCATCACTGAATTCCCCCTGCAAAGATCGCTCCAGGAACCAGCTCAGGCCAAATTCCTGCTGCTTCCAGGTGGATGTTTGGTGGATATTGGGCATTTCCACATGGAGGGGGCAGGGGGAGATGAGGGAGGGACCGTTTCCCTTCCACACCTGCCCTCCCTGGGCAGATTCACAGCTCAGAGGATGAACAAAGCATCAGAGACCCCAATGATCATCAGAGACACTGACTTCAATTATTACTGCAGGTACTGACTAATTACTACTGCAGGTACTGCCTAATTACTACTGCAGATACTCACTCTATTACTGCAGGTACTGACTCCAGTTATTACTGCAGATACTGACTCCAATTATTACTGCAGGTATGGACTAATTATTACTGCAGGTACTGACTAATTATTACTGCAGTTACTGAGTCAAATTATTACTGCAGGTACTCATTCTAATTATTACTGCAGGTACTGACTCTAATTACTACTGCAGGTACTGACTAATTACTACTGCAGGTACTAACTCCAGTTATTACTGCAGGTACTAACTCCAGTTATTACTGCAGGTACTGACTAATTATTACCACAGATACTGACTCTAATTATTACCACGGATACTGACTCTAATTATTACCACGGATACTGACTCTAATTATTACTGCAAGTACTTGTTGGATTATACTCTTTTCTGACCCAGAGATGGGGTAACTGAGAGACATTTTATTCTCTTTTCAGTCTCACGAGAAGGGTGAGACAATACAGATGTTGTAACTCACAGTCAGAAGTTTTCCCACATTTCCCACACTGACTGTAATTATTACTGCAGGTACTGACTAATTATTACCGCAGGTACTGACTCTGATTATTACTGCAGTTACTGACTGTAATTATTACTGCAGTTACTAACTCCAATTATTACTGCAGGTACTCATTCTAATTATTACTGCAGGTACTGACTCTAATTACTACTGCACATACTGACTAATTACTACTGCAGGTACTGACTAATTACTACTGCAGATTCTCTAATTATTACTGCAGGTACTGATTCTAATTATTACCACAGGTACTGACTCCAATTATTTACTGCAGGTACTGACTGTAATTATTACTGCAGTTAATGACTGTAATTACTGCTGCAGGTACTGACTCCAATTATTACTTCAGGTACTGTGGCAGCATCAGGAGGTCCCACTCGGAGCAGAGGCAGCTCCTCGGTGCCAGCTGCTGTGCCAGGGATGCAGAAATGGGGTTTCACCTCTGAACCTGCTGCCTCTCCCCTGCTGCTCCCTCCCTGCATGGCTCCATTTCCAGGCAGACACCTCCTGGGCCCAGGGAAGATGGATGGAGCTGGGGCCTGGCTTTTCCTTCGTTCTGAGCAGCCCCAGCCACTCCTTTCAGCACAGAGTTCATGCCCCAGCTCGGGGAGAGCACCCCAGGTGTTTTCCACAGCATTTTCCCCTCTGGGCCCAAAGCTCCCATTCCCCAGCTGGTGAAATCAGCCATTTCCTCCTTAGGAGTGGGGATAGGAATAATTGCACTCCACAGCCTGGTTTTCTGGGTGAATTCTCCAGCTTTTTAGAGATCTATGGCTCTTAATTTATCCCCCTTGCTGAACCAGTTCCAGCTTCCCCATTAGGGTGTCTGGTGTTTCATCACTGCAGAGAGTTCTCTGGCTCAGGACCAGAGAGCAAAAGCTCTGCTGCCAGCACTGACAAATGATCCCTTTATGACAATGCTTTAGAGCATTGAGGAGCCTCTGCAAACTCCTGTGGGCAAAAAGAATGGAGGTGTTTCCTTTCCCAATGAAAATAAATATGCCTGAGTCACCCCCAGCAACGGGAGACAGCTCCAGCAGCAGCTCTGCCAGCTCGGCCGTGCCTGTGAAATATTTGGGTTTGAATGAAACAGAACAAGTCCATGAAACAAAAACTCTAAAAGGCAGCTCAATTTCATACACAGCTTCTGCATCGACAAGCTCTGGATTTATTTCTGCTTTGGGTTGGAGGAGACCTCAAAGATCATCTTTTTCCAGCCCCCTGCCCCTTTCACTGGAATATCACCTGGCATCTGTTCCATTGATCCAGATAAACTCTGTGAATGAAGGTCTCTGAAGGGAGGACTCCCAGCACAGCTCCTCTGAGCAGGAGCTGCCTGTGAAGCCTCCCACAGCCACTAGAGGAGAGCAAAAGCCTTCCTGCTGCACGGCACAAACCTGCAGCCTCAAAATCCTGTCCTCAACGAAATCCTCAGGTATCCACCTGGGCAGCCTGTGGGCTGTCAAGCCAATATTCAGTTTCTCAGCCTCGTGTGGTGGCAGGTGAAGGGGACAGAGAGAAAAGGAGGGTGGACCTGGATCCCACCTTGCAGGGATGACAGGATTTCTGCTTGTCCCTGTTTGGGTGTGAATTACCCCGTGAGACCCAAGAACCCGTTGGACACATTTCCAGCCCGTTTTTGGGGTCCTGTAGCCCTGCCTTAAGCACAGATTCAAATCCTCTAAGTCTGTCAAGTGCCAGACAGGACGGGATCATCCCCCATCCCACTGGAGTCGAGAGCCAAAGGAAGCCACAAAATGATTTTTATTTGCTTTGCCAATTCCACCCGTAAATTCCATCCACAAACCAACACCTTCACTCCCACAGACACCCTACTAACAGAAAATAAAGATAATCCAGCTCTGAGTTTGGATTTTGGGGAGATGCTGATTATGCCAATGGGTTCCCAAATCCAGCAGCACCAGGGGAGTCCCCAGCTCCAGAGTGCCCAGTCCAGGATGCAGGGAATGATCAGAGCTGACAGATCCCCGGGGTGAAGGAGTCAGACTCCTCAGCTGCTGGTGCTCAGGATGCTGAGGAAGGTAATTACAGCAGATTTAGGAACATCACATCTTGTATGGGGCTGCACAGCTGCTACCTGTCTGAGTCCTTCCAGCAGCTGATAAAATCACTGGAGAAAGCAGGCACTTGGCTTTCTGAGCTCTCCAGGCAGAAAAAAAAAAGTGACAGGACAAATATGTTCCCCTGCCAGCAGCACTCTCTGTGTCACTGTTAATATCAGTCAGGCAAAGCAGGAAAGCACCAGAGTGTCTCATCCCACCTCGTGATGCTGGGAGTCTTCAGGAGGAGGCTGTGGGGAGCGAACATCTGCCAGGATGAGAGAATTCCCAATCCCATCGCGTCCCTGGAGGGAGAAGTTACATCAGGGTTTATGCCTGGAAGAAATGCAGCAATACTGATTTCGTGGCACTGCCTGTGGCTCTGAACTTGTGCAAGGGCTTCAGGAGTCGCCTGCAGTGACCCAGGGATGCAGCTCCACCCACACAATTTCTGTTTTCAAAATGCTGGAACACAGGAAATTCAATCAGTAACCACCCCAGCTTCAGGCTGGTTTGTTTGTTGGTAGTGTCGGGTGGCTTTGTGGTTTAGCTTTAATCCAGGTCCATTCCTTCCACTGGAGTATTTAGCTGAGTTTTCAGCATTTCAAGGCCCAAAGTCTCTCCTGGACATGATCAGGCCCCAGGTGTGATGCACACTCCAAAGATGAGCTGGCTGAGGCTGCTCCAGTTGTGGAAACACAATTTCCAGGAGTATCTCAGAATATTCCCCTTTCCACCCCAAATGATCACAGCTTGGCTCTCCCCTTCATTTTCTCAGCTTCAGTGCTTAAAAAATGTCTGCAAAGTGAGTCCGGCCTCACCCCAGTGTTCTCGGTTCCCATAAGGGATCCCTTGGGGTGCACTAAAACCCCTGGAGCTGCCTGAGTGTGCTCCCAGCATGACCTGAGGAGAGGCAGCTGAGGGATCCTTTCCAGGGCTGGGACCCCCAAATCCCCCAGCTCAGCTGAGCTCCTCAGAGCCCAGGGCAGAGCCAGCAGCAAAGTGCCACCAGCAGCACCCGAGCAGCTCCAGAGTGGGAAGGGAGCTCTCCCACGGACAGAGAGGGGGAACAAAACCCACACTCTCCCCAAACCACCTCCCCTGCAGCTCTCTGCTCTCTGCCGTAAACACGGGCTGCTCTAAAGGAGCTGCAGGGATTTGGCAGCTCGGGTAGAGCACACAGCTTCGATTTTAATGGAAACGAGCTTTTATAAAACTTAACAGTCGTGGAAATGTTTTCTGGATTTTTCCTGTCTCCTGCTATTGTCATTAATTTTTCATGAGCATCATTCCACAGCCATCCATGCAACTCTAATTTTACAGCTCACTGTTACTCCACAAGAGTCAGGAAATGACACTTCCCAGGGCTTGATGCTCCATTCTCTTTTCAAATGAAACTGCTGAACTTCAACTTTCCCTCCAACTCCAGCATTATTTTCCTATTCAATTTATGCTAAACGTTTTTCATCCCTGGGCTTCTGTAACATTTTTCTGTGAGCTGTACAAGCCATTCCTGATATCCTGACACGGATCCTGGGGATGGAGCCTGCCCTGGAGGTGTCCAGCCCGGAGTTAAGGGCTCTTCACTGTAAATGCAGCTTTGCATCAGCATTTCAGACACAGAAACCATGGGGTTAATTATCAGCGTGCAGATCCCCGGGGATGGTTTGGATTCCTGTATTTAGAACCCTCTGCTGCCTTCTCCAGGAGGGGTTCCACCTTCTCCCGTGGCCCAGGATGGTTCAGTGCTGGGCTCAGGCTGCAGAGGAGGCTCTTGCAGGGCTGCTCCTCACAGGATCCCCCTCACCCTGGCCCTGGAGCTGCCCCAGGAGCAGCTGAAGCTCTGAGCAGTTCCCATCCACGCCTGCCAGGTTCTGTGCCAGCACCAATTCCCATGTTCCAGCTCAGGGAAAGCCCCAAGTGCAGCTTTGCAGAGGGATGTGAGTGGTGAAAGCTGGCAGGGAAAGCTGTGGGAATGAGCTCCCACCGGCCCTGCTGCTCCAGGAGTGAGCTCTGACAGGGATCCCTCAGCTCCTGCTGAGCTCTGGCAGCAGAGCAGGTGAGGAAGGAGTGGTGGAAATCAGAAACACAACCAGGAGTCCCCCAGGCGAGCACCTACCCAAAGGTGGAACGCTGCTCGTGGAAAGAAATCTGTGTAAATAGGATTAACTGCCTGTTTGTTCCTCCAAAAGCCCACCGTTCTGTTCTGAAGATACTCCTAGATGTTTGTCAGATTTCTAATGCCTTGGGATTAAACACAATATTGGATTGCTCTTGATGTATAATTCTGCTCCTCTGATGATTGAATTCACTTCACTCTGCTGCACAGCTTTTATATTTTATTTATTTCATTTTGTGATTCCATTTTATTTTTCCAGTGTCATGCACCAGTACAAGCAAAGAACTGAGAACAAAGCTCTGGCATATTAAATCAATCAGAGGGGTTTACTTATTAATATCTTTTTAGCCCGAGAACATTCTACAAAACGTGTGTGCTCAGGCACAGGCTGGGAGAGGCAGCCGTGAGCTTTCCTGCTCATCCTCCTTGTTTTATCCTCATCAAACTGTTTGCCAAAGGCTGGGCTGGAAGAGGAGCTGCACCTGTGCTCAGCAGCACACACTCAGGTGGATTTATCACGGTTTTGGCACACGGAGCTGCCCGTGGTTCCCGTTTTCCACCCACACCAGCCAGGTGAGCTGGGGGATGCCAGGGATGGAGCTGCTGGAGGTGACACCGAGGGACACAAGGAAAGGGCTCTCCAGCCCTGCAAATTCCAGCATCACCAGGTGCAGAAGTGACCTGGATCTGCGGCAGGAACCATCCTGGTGACGTCCCTGGAGCTACAAACACCCCCTAAAATTCCCCAAATGCAGAGCTGGGACACAGCTCCAAGCTCCCAGATCTCCTGGGGGTGGATTTGCTTTCAGCACAGCTCAGCCCACCCTTGTGCAGCCCGTTTGGAGCACGGCAAAAGGCTCTTCTAACCCACAGAAAAACACCTCCTGTGTGTGTCTGTGATCGCCCAGGTGGCCGTGGCGAGGCACAGCCTGACCTTTCCCTGCTGGCTCCATCTCCCCTCCCGCTCTTTGTGGGTTAATAAACTCCCCGGTCCCGAGGATCTGAGCAGCGAGTGAGGATGGCATTGCTGTGTTTGGTGCCCGCAGGTGGCACCGTTTCCCTGCAGCTCGCCTCCTCTGCTCAGCGGCAAGGAAAATCAATTTGCAGCTCAGCATCGCCTTGGAGGAGAGCAGAGCCTGGCCCAGCCTGTCCCGGGCACTGCTGAGTCCCAGCTCTGCGGGCACAGCCACAGCAGTGCCACCAGATGCCACCCAGCGTCCTCCCCCCCCCTTCCACAGACGCAAAACATCATCAGGAGCTCGGGTCTGGTGGAGAGCTCTGACGCCTTTGGAGCGCTGCGGATGAATAATGCAATCAGCTGCTGCTTCAGGCAATCAGGACAGCTGAGGATGGCAGCAGCGATTTCGCCCGGATTGGGAAAAACATGTGCCCAGAAGAAAAAAAACAGAACAAACAGAAGAATGGTGGAATAATAGCCCAGCAAATGGCTGGCAGGGAGGCACAGGATGTGTTATTGCAGACGTTAAACGCAGCAATATTCGGTGTCTGCCCTCTCCTTCCCCCCTTGCTGAGCAGCAGAGGGGACTGGGAGGGACTGCAACCAGCGGGGTTTGGAATGGGGAGTAGGAGAGCTGATAGGAGGCGTTATTTGCATTTTCACCGAGATAAGGACGACAAAATTGCATCAATCAGCTCACCTGAGACTCCAGGATGCTCAAGGCAAGGACAGCGAGAGCTCCAAAGCAGTGCCCAAGGGGAGAAGGGGAGAGAAGAGCAGGGTGGCTGTGCCAGGGTGACACCGGAGCCCCTTGCTCTGCCAGGGTGACACCAGAGCCCCTCGCTCTGCCAGGGTGATACCAGAGCCCCTCTCTCTGCCGGGGTGACACCAGAGCCCCTCACTCTGCTAGGGTGACACCAGAGCCCCTCGCTCTGCCGGGGTGACACCAGAGCCCCTCGCTCTGCAGGTCCCCTGGGCAGGAGGAAGGCTCAGACTGGAGAAGGAAACCTTTGCCCATTCCCATTCCTTGCCAGGACTGCACTCTGTGCACTTCCAGCTGTGCCCAGAGCAGGAACGGGCCAATCCCCAATCCCAGCCCCTCAGCAGCAGAGCTGAGTCCGTGTGTTAAAAACGAGAGCAGCTCCCGGTGCTAAAGTGATTTCAGCTTTTATTATAAAAAGCAAGGCCCAAAGCGAGGGGCCCGCGGGCCGAGCAGCAGCGCTCCTGGCGAGGATGCTGCAGCAGCGATGGCCCCGATGGAGCAGCACAGCTCAGGGGGCCAGGAGCCCCTTTTGATCCTGTTTTTGTCCCTTTGGGTTGGTTTCTGCTCGGATCCTTCATTCGCAGGAAGGTTTGAGGCGCTGGGTTGGCCCATGGCAGCTCTGGCCAGGCCGGCTCGTTCCGCTGGGGGTGCTGCACTTCACTGAGCTGTGCTCGAGTACCTCGAGCACCGGATTGCTTACAACTGCCCTTTAACCCCTGTTACAATAGAATAACCGAACTCACAGCACGTGCTGAACGATCCATCAGCTATTTTACAACAGTTTCTAACCTATCTTTAACACCTGTGTCCCTGCAGGGACAGGCACCTGGAGCAGGAATGGGAGAGTACAACGGGGACTGGACCTTGGTCTCCCTTCATTTGACTGAGTCTGGCTTATTCTGCACTGCCCCACTCCTTTGGGATGGGGTCTGGAGCTGAAATCCACCCTGCTGCCCCTTCCTGGGGCACAGCCAGCGCTGCTGTGTCCCAAGAGCTTTGTGGGGACATCCCTGGACATCCACAGCTGTGTCCTGATGGGGCACAGCTCGGCCTCGTTCCTATTTACAGGCAGGGAAACTGAATGAGGGGAATGAAGGCCCTTCAGGAGTCCAGCAGGACCCCAGAAACCTGATTCCATAAATCCCTGGTGCAGGGGGGAGCTGCTCCCCTCCTGCAGCCCCTCTGCGCGTGGTGCTGTCCCCTCAGTGCCACAGCTCAGCCTCTCCTTGCTGGAATAAAACACTGCCTTTCAGCACAGCCTCAATTAGGCCCATGTTCAGGATTTTCCTAATTTGTTACTCTGATGGTTCCCTCTCCCGACAGTTAATTATCCCTGCCTGGAAACAGATGTGCTTCCTCCAGCTCCTGTGCAGGCTCCAGCTCCAAGCCAAGGCTGAATCCTGAGCCCACAGCCACATTTCACTGTGGATTTCTCTGCTGGCCAAGGAGCCATCCATTAGAGGAAGTCATCTCCCCTGTATTTGTGCCTGCACATTGTGATGGAGGCTCCTCTCTATTTCCTCTTTCATGGCCCAAATGGCTCGAGCTCACTTTCACCAGAGATGTTGCCCAGACTCTGAATCATTTTTAGGGCTCTTTTATGAACCCTTGCAGTTTTTCAGCCTCCTCTTTGATCTGCAGACACCAGAACCGCGATCCCAGAGAAGATCTGGGCGACGGGGCTGGATGGAGGGGGGAGCTCCTTACACCAGACCTGTGCAAGGCAGGATTTGATTTTTAAAGTGCACCAATTTCAGTGGGAAAGGAGGATAAGAGAGGCATAGAAGTGGGGAGATGTTCCCTGAAAGGATTAAACTCTGTCTGGGCAATGAGAACATCCAAACTCACATTAGCCTGGATGATAAGGGAGCAAAGAGGAAGATAAATTGTGCTGCTTCAGAGCATAACCCGGCAGTCATGGGGACTCCAAAGGAATGTCTGCTTTGGGAGGATTCCCCTGGAACTGCTCCCTCTGGAGGGATGGGAGGTGCTGGCTCTGGGAGCTCTGGCATGGATGCTCTGGGGGGCACCTCCCATCCATCCGTGCTGTGGGGACACACAGCCAGCAGAGCCCAAGCTGTGCGCTCACAGATTAAACCCTCCTGTTCCCCCCTGCTCCCAGGCCTGTCTAGGTGAGAAGGGAAGGACTTGAACCCCATTTCCCAGGCTGCACACCCTCAGCCCCTTCCCCTGCAGCCTCGGCAGGGGATGGGAGGGAACACTGCACAAACACCACAGCCCCTGAGCCCGGCTTGGCAAACAGCCCCCGCTTCTCCTGAAGGGGCTCTGAACCTTCCAGGTGCAGAACAAAACAGATTGGTCTGGAATTTGGGAAGCAAATGAGCCATGCTGCTTGCTCCAGGCTCCCAATTTAATAAACATGCATCTATATCTAATGGACAGTCTGTCACTTCGCTTTAACAGAAATCACCTGCTCCTCTAATAATCATTAACCAAACTGACAGCAGGACAGCCACGGCCTCTCATCTCAATGCCACCTGCAGCAGCACTGAAATAATCCACCCCCACCTCCCCATTATTCTGCCTAATTGGAAGGCACGAACACCCCCTCGATGTGACACGGAGTCAGGCATGGCCACGACGAGAATAAACTGCAGAAGAATTCCTTTTGTTTGTTTAATGTGTGTTTTATTAGCGACATCATTCCTCATTTCCTCCTAGTGAGGGGGATAATCGCTCCTGTCTCCTGCAGTGCCTCCTCTGCTCAGGCCAGAGCAGCTTTTTGGGGCAGAGCTGCCAGCAGGGACATCCCAAAAGCTGCTGCAGACACCGCTGGGAGTTTTTAAGTGCCCTTTTGGAAGGGATGACAATTTATCTCCTCCACATCCTTGTCTGGCAGGATCCACAGGGATATTAGGACTTCTGACATCACCTGTAGAGCTCTGCTGAGGCCCAGGGTGGCAAATTTCCATGACAGCAATAAAGATACTTCAAGGTTCACAATAACTGGAGGGAAAAATAATCTCAGAAAGGGAGATTGTTGGCATTGTCAGGTGTTTGCCTCGAGCATCTGCTCCTCTTAGGCCTGGCTCCGGTTCTGCCTCCCCATGCCCTGATTCCAGACATCCAAGCCCAGCCTGCTGCTGGCCCTCAAAGCCTCTCACGCACAGCGCTCATTACTGAGGGACACTCGAAATTAATGAAGAATTCTCTCAGCCACCGCCTGCAGGCAGTCTGATTGTCTCAGTCCCGCTGCTTTGGAAGTCCTGGAGGACTTTGTGCCTGACGAGGGCACAAAAGGCATTTTTGGGAGAAAGGAGCCCGAGGAGCAGCCCTGCACTCCCTGCTGGGGGGATCCCCCCCGAGCTGGGGCCGTCCCCTGCTGGGGACAGGAACTTTGTGGGGAATTCATCTCAGCGAGGCACCAGGGAGGGGTTTCTGTCACTGTGATTTTTAGGGAAATCCTGTCGCTAGGATTTTCTCCTGAGACGCTGAGGAGCCTCAGAAAAGAAATAACTAATAAACAATAACTATCTGATGGCTGATGATATATAATATGGTATTATATATAATATAGTATTATATAATATTGTAAAATTAATATAATATTATATAATATAGTAGAATATAACATTATATATATAATATATTATATAGTGTAATCTAATATATAATATAGTATATAATATAGTATAATATTATATTGTATAATATTGTATAATTAATATAATATAATATAATATAATATACAAATTATAATATACTATATAATATAGTATTATATAATATTGTATAATTAATATATTATACAATATATAGTATAATATAACATTATATATATAATATATTATATAGTGTAATCTAATATATAATATAGTATAATATAGTATAATATTATATTGTATAATATTGTATAATTAATATAATATAATATAATTTAATATAATATATATAATACAAAGTATCATCTACTATATAATATAGTATTATATAATATTGTATAATATTGTATAAATAATATAATATAATATAATATAATATAATATAATATAATATAATATAATATAATATAATATAATATCAGCCTTCTGAAACATGGAGTCAAGATTCTCATCTCTTCCCTCATCCTGGGGACCCACCGCAGTTTTCCTCCATCTGGGCTCCAGCACAGAACTCTGGCTCGTCCTCCCCAGGGTAAATCCCCGCTCAGGCCCAGCCCTGCCCTGCTGGGAAGGGGCAGAGGAGGAGCTGCAGGGAGAGCAGGGCTGCTCAGCCGTCAGCCCCTTGGTGTTGAGCAATTTCCATGGGTGGAGAGGGCTCTGAGCTCGCATCGCAGCCTCTCAGCAATCAGAATGAGCCTCATCCACCCAGAGAGCATCCAAGTGTCAGACCCGGGGCCCTGGAACTGATTGGAGCCTCTCGTTAGTGCCCCGTGCTCCTCTCCGATGCCACCCTGGCCAAAAACAGCTCAGGGAGTGACAAACGTGCACGTCCCCTGGGGCTGGGCCATCCCACAGACCCCACAGACCTGTCCTGGGGCCTGCACACCCCACAGAGCTGTGCTGAGCCCTGCACACCCCATAGACCTGTGCTGAGCCCTGCACACCCCACAGACATGACCCTGGAGCTGCAGACCCCACAGAGCTGACCCTGGAGCTGCACACCCCACAGAGCTGACCCTAGCGCTGCAGACCCCACAGACCTGACCCTGGAGCTGCACACCCCACAGAGCTGACCTTGGAGCTGCAGACCCCACAGAGCTGACCCTGGAGCTGCAGACCCCACAGACCTGTGCTGGGCCCTGCAGACCCCACAGACCTGTCCTGAGCCCTGCAGATCCCAGAGATCTGTCCTCAGCCCTGCAGACCCCACAGATCTATTCCAGATCCTACACACCCCACAGCCCTGCAGACCCCACAGCCTCTCCCTGTGCCCCAGAGCCTCTCCTGGCCGTGCAGGGCAGCAGGGCCAGCACAGACACATCCCACAGCCGGCCCCAGCTGCTGCTTTCTGCACAGGACACCCCCAGGGGACAGGAAAGCACCACGGGTTTTTATTTCATTTTTTTATCTCAATCCTTCCTCCTCACAAGCAAAATCCCCATCCTAGCCCTGCAGCCAGCACAGGGAGGGGTGACTCAGTTAACTGTGACTCAGTTAATTGTGGGATTGCAGCCACACAGCTCCATCCTGGGGGTTTTGTGCTCCCAGGCAGGGTTTGGGGCACTGCTGGTGTCACACAGCTCCATCCTGGGGGCTTTGGGGCACTGTTGGTGTCACTCAGCTCCATCCTGGGGGTTTTGTGCTCCAAGGATGGCTTTGGGGCACTGCTGGTGTCACACAGCTCCATCCTGGGGGCTTTGGGGCACTGCTGGTGTTACACAGCTCCATCCTGGGGGTTTTGTGCTCCCAGGGTGACTTTGGGGCACTGCTGGTGTCACTCAGCTCCATCCTGGGGGTTTTGTGCTCCCAGGCAGGGTTTGGGGCACTGCTGGTGTCACACAGCTCCATCCTGGGGGCTTTGGGGCACTGCTGGTGTCACTCAGCTCCATCCTGGGGCTTTTGTGCTCCAAGGGTGGCTTTGGGGCACTGCTGGTGTCACACAGCTCCATCCTGGGGGTTTTGTGCTCCAAGGATGGCTTTGGGGCACTGCTGGTGTCACACAGCTCCATCCTGGGGGTTTTGTGCTCCAAGGATGGCTTTGGGGCACTGCTGGTGTCACTCAGACCTCCTCTGACCCCAGGTGCAAATCCCCAGGAACAGAACCACGGCTGGGCCCACTCAGGTGCCTGCAGAGGGACCAAAGGCTCCAAACAAAGGAAAGGTTCCTCCTTGCTCCGTGCCACGATCAGAGAACCTTCCATGGGTAGAGGAGAGCGTGCCCAAAGTGCCTCGGACAGGCAGAGATTAACAGGCCTAAATGATACATGTGCTCTAATTAGAGAGTGTAATCACCTCGGGCTGATCATTATTGCTGCCTTTATGTTTATCATTGCACTGCATTAAGGTCCCTGGCAGTTCTTTCATCTGACTTACACTCAAGGACATCAGGTTTTTTAATCATTAAACACCTTAAACACTATTTTTCAGGAATCTTTGAAGAATAATTATTTACCAGCATAAACTGTACATCTCTGAAGGTTGATTTAAAACCCTCTCATCTCCAGCTGCTGCGCTTATGTCAACAGAGCTCTTTGGAAATCAGGCTGGGGGAAAGGAGCACAGAAAATACAGAAAAACTGTTTTGTCATTCTTACTCCACTTTTTCATCTATTTTGTTTTGTTGGAGGATTCTCAGCTCCGCTCCGGGACCTGTCAAAGTTTCAGCCCTATCAGAGCTGAGGGGGTTTTCACTGGGGACAACTCCTTCCTTCTCATTTCCTTCCATGTTCCTGCTCACACCCAGGTGCTCCCCTCCACTTATCCCATAAGGAAAACAAAACCACAAAAAGAATTAAAATTGCCACATGATTTCCCTTCCAAAAGCTCTTTCCAGTATTGGTGATGTGCAGGGAGACCTTTCAGGAAGGAGTAGGTGTGACTTTTTACACATCCCGTGCCACGAGCGCTGGGGGTGTGGTGAGATTAATTTGGGATTTGGTGAAATTCAGTTGGGATTTGGTGAAATTCAGTTGGGATTTGGTGAAATTAATTTGAGATTTGGTGAAATTCAATGGGGTCGTGGTGAAATTAATTTGAGATTTGGTGAAATTCAATGGGGTCGTGGTGAAATTAATTTGGGATTTGGTGAAATTCAGTTGGGATTTGGTGAAATTCAGTGGGGTCGTGGTGAAATTAATTTGAGATTTGGTGAAATTCAATGGGGTCGTGGTGGAATTAATTTGGGATTTGGTGAAATTCAGTTGGGATGTGGTGAAATTAATTTGAGATTTGGTGAAATTCAGTTGGGATGTGGTGAAATTCAGTGGGGATGTGGTGAAATTAATTTGAGATTTGGTGAAATTCAAGGGGGTTGTGGTGAAATTAATTTGGGATTTGGTGAAATTCAGTTGGGATTTGGTAAAATTCAGTTGGCATGTGGTGAAATTAATTTGTGACATAGTGGAATTCAGTTGTGACGTAGTGGAATTCAGTTGTGGTGTGGTGGAATTCATTTATGATGTGGAATTCAGTTATGGTGTGAAATTCAGTTGTGGTGTGGTGAAATTCAGTTGGGATGTGGTGAAATTCAATTGTGGTGTGGTGGAATTCAGTTGTGGTGTGGTGGGATTCAGTAGTGACGTGCTGGAATTCATTGCCTCCTGCAGAATGCAGGGGTTTGGTCGGGAATATAAAAGCAGCCCCTTCTCAGTCTCTTTGCAGGAGAAGTGCAGAGGGAGCAGTGGCAGAGCTCACGGAGCTCGTGGCAAGGACAGGGACACACGATGGACACCCTGGAGCTCCAGGGAGGTTCCTCAGCTGCTGAAAGCCACTGCAGCTCCTCTGGGTGCCCCTGCAAGGACAATGTTCCCTTCTCCTGCCTCCCAGGCGCTGCTGAGCACAGGGACAGCCCCAAACCTCATTATCTGCAAGGTTAAAATCCAGGAATTCCCATCCTGAGCCAAACGACCTTCTCAGGAGCAAATCCTGAATCAAAGTGTGCAGACCCTGTTGTGTCATTAGAAGCTCCACAGAACCACAGGCCCTTTTTACCGTGTGTTTTCCCCCTTTGATCACTCAGAGGCTCAGTGTGATAACTCTGCTCAGAGAAATGAACAGCGCTGGGCATCCCCAGCCTCCAGACTGACTGGGAACGTGCACAAATTCAATACAAACACTCCAAAAATTGTAAACATTCCTGACCCAACCTGCATTTCTGATGCAGTTCACGGCAGACTGGAGCCAGAGCCCTTTGAAATTCAGATGAAGCCCTTTCCAAATCTGTTTGAACACCGTGGGGCTGGGCTCCTCTCACACGTGCCATGGATGCTTTTCCTGCATGAATACCAATAATTCCCAATAAAAGCACCTTTGCAGGCCATGGCCTGGCACAGAAATCAGCCAGCAAAAGGCAGAGGGCTCCTTGTCCCAGCTGCCAGCTCTGAGCAGGGCAGGGAGCCCCTCTGCAGGACAGGAACTGGTCGTGTTTGGGAAGATAAAGCCCCACAAATGCACTGCCCCAGGCAAAGGGAGCTGCAGGAATGGAAATGTGCTTTTTAAGGAGTTCTACAACACAACACTGAGCCTTCAGCCAAGAATTCTCTCTATTATTAGAAAATCAATTACTCCTTCCAGTCTGGACTGCAAATATTGGAGGTGGCTAAATAGCCTGGGATGTTTTTCACTCGTAAACCTCTCTCTCTACAGTGGGAGTAGCAGAGAGGGGGTAATAAAATTTGTGTCTTGTGGTTCCTGCACATTTCAATATTGCTCTCCTGCAGTGGAGCCTGATGAATGGAAAACAAATTTAAATGGAGATAAAAGCCCAGGCAGATCTCATCCATCCATTTTGTTAACTGCTGTCATGGGCAGAGATGGAATTTGGCTCCTTTGGGAAGGGCACTTGCCATTTTTTCTCAGTGTGGAACTGTAACTTTTATTGTCCCTGAGCGGGAGGAGTTCCTTGGGTGGGATGGGTGGGGATGGAGCCTGGCTTTGAAATGGGATCACTTGGGTTCCTTCCTGCTTCGCTCCTCAGGAACACACAAACCCTCTGCCCGTGTTTTTCTGGGTTCATTTTCATCCAGGGCTGTGGCTCCAAGTCCCCTGTGGTCAGCACAGACCCTCCCAGGGCTCCAGGAGGGTTTGGAGCTCGGCACAGCACAGGGATGTGCTGGAGACCTTCAGAGGCAGCAGTGATAAAACCTCACGTCCTTTGGAAAGGGGCTGGGGTGCTCCTGCAGGAAGCTCAGGTACACCTGGAGTGTTCATCTCCCAGCCCTCCAGGGACATCCCTCCACTTAGGGACACTCAGTAATTAACACTCCTCAACAGCCGGAGCACCATTTGTCATCAAAGCCCAAAACAAATAAACCACACTGTGATGTCCCCTCCCTCCCACAGTCACCGCGACCCAGCTGCCAGAACTCCATTACAGCAGCGCTTTTTCCTTGGTAATTATTTGAATAAATATTTGAGTATTTGCATTTCCTCCAAAGAACTTGGCAGAAACCTGCACCAGAGACAGACAGAACGCTGCTTCACACCCTGCCTTGTCCCTTGCTGTCACACTCAGGGAGACGCAGCCAAGGGCCTGGTTCAGCTCTGGAAATCCAAACCCACACCTGGGCAGTGCAAAGCCCAAATCCCCTGCAGCCCCACATTTATATATATTTTTTCTCTCTCTTTTTTTTTTTTTTTTTTTTCTCAGAAGGCTAGTTAATTACTTTATTATACTATATTATTGTATATTATATTACAGGATATTACATTACATCTAAACTGAATCTGCCCAGCACTCAACTCTGCATAGAATCTCGTGGCTGTCCCAACACACACACAGACACAGACACAGAGCTGGCCCTGACAGGCCAAGGAAACAAAACCCCATCACTTTGGGTGAACAATCTCCATAATACATTCTACTTTTGCACAAACACAGGCACGGCAAATAATAAGAATTGTTTTTCCTTTCTCTGAGGTTCAGAGAATGTGAAACCCAGAAATATTCTGGGGAAGAATTGTGCCTGGCTTTTCTCTGGGAAGGGAAATGTGGGGCTACAATCCCCCACTCCAGCCTGGAATGCAGAGTGGTGCCAAGGCCCCCTGTCCCTCCTGTGTTTGCTCAGGAAGGAGTTGGGGAGGTTTTGGTGGCTGATTGCAGCTGAGTCAGTTCTGCACATGCTGACACCTTTCTGTGACCAGGGCACGGTCACACCACGGACTCCACATTTCCAAACTCAGCAGGTGCCCGCGTTGGGTATTTTTCAAAACCCCTGCAGTCTCCAGAACCAAACAACTGCAACTCACTCTGTGCTTTCCTGGAAGGAGACTGCAACTTCTCCCTCCTGCTGGGACCAGAGATCATTAACATCATTAGTGTTCTCCCTAAAACTGTCTGGAGACTGTGACAAGCCCCATTTGTCCCTGACAAGGCAGCTGGGAGTGTGTTGGAAAAGCCTCAGCCTGGCTGCTGTGCCCTGTGGAAGGCTGCTGGCTCCTGACAGGTGGAGTTGCTGTTTTGTTAAAGGAGCTGTCATTTCATCAATCTTTTTAGCTGGCTCCAGAGGGGAAAACCCTCCACTGCACTTGCTTTCATTTCTGCTTTTAGTTTTAAGAAAAGCTGTCTTTAAAACACAAAGATCAGAGCCCCAGGAGGGGAGGAAACAGCTCAGAGGTACCTGATTCCTCAAACAGAGCCATTTTTGCTCAAGTTGTTAACAAGTTGGCTTCAGTTTCTGCCTTTACACCTTTATTCTGATGGCTTCACACCACACCAGGCTCCCTCCAGCACCCTCTCCTTGCTGCTTCTCCAAAATGGCAAATCCACACGTGCAAATGTAGGAATAGCTCTTGTTTTGGGCAATAAAGCTGATGCCAGAGCAGATTGATAAAGTGGACCCAAAATCAATTTACACAGCTAATGTGGGACTTCTTACCTTTTAAATCCTCCCAGAAGCACAGGAATGCCAGGAGCTGCTCAGAGAAGATTCATGTCTCCTTTGGTGGAACTGGTGATTCCTCAGCGAGAGCTCAGCCTGCCAGAAACACCTGGGGAGCTCCCAGGGGCTGATTCTGGGGAGGAAGAGGAGAAGGGGAGCATTAAACGTGCTGCAGTCGCTGTGCTGGCAGCACAGTAGCCCTGTGTTGGAAGCCAGGACACCCCTCTGGGTGCCCTGGATGAACCGAGCCGCTGGCAGGGGGCTCTGGGACCCTGGCATGCAGCCAAGGACACGTGGGGTTTTGATCTGAGCCCGTGGAGCAAATCACCAACTCTGTATGAAGAATTACAAGCCACACAAGTGTAGATAGCACAGTAGGGTGTAGCAGGCGCAGGCCCTGCGAACCTGCCTTGGCGTTCAGAGGCAGAATGCTGAGTCAGGATGACTGAACAACAGGAGCCCCTCTCTCCCGCTCTCGGACCCTGGCTCATCTCTCTGTAAGGCTATAGGTCACTTTCCTTTAACCCTTACCATTGGACAATTCTCAATCCTCCCTTGCCCTATATAAACCCCTGTTTCTGCCCGGCTCATCGGAGCCGCTGTCCCTGAGACCCTTCGAGACACTCTGTGAAGAGCTACGAAGAAGACCAATAAAGACATTGTCTTGGAACCTCACACAGCGCTCTCCTCTCTTTCCTGGTCTTCCGAGTGCCTGCTGCATGCCCCAGCCGAGCCTAGCAAGCCCACGAGCTGAAATCACTCATGAGCTGAGAATCACTAAAGCTGAATATCACTAAGGGCTTGCTAAGGCGCAGGCTGGAGGCACTGCCAGAGCTTGGGCTGACCAGCCCCCCTCAGAGCTGAGCTACCCGGCTTTGATGCAGCTCCTGGGTACACCCCGTAGCCCAGCCAGAGGCATTAGTAGGGATAATCACAAAGTGAAAGGAAAAATTTCTGAGTGCTGTACAGGGGGGTTTTGGACTCGGTGCAGGGGTTTGGACTTTGTACAGGGGGTCTGAGGCTCCAAGATGGAGGAATCAGGGCGTGCTTTTTCCTCCTTCTTTCTTCTTCCCAGCCTCCATGGTTTGGGTGATGTTGGCACTTTCAGATTGGTTCAGGGTAGAAGCTGAGTGTCTGACACAGGTGATAGCTGTGGGAACAGAACTGTAAATACAGTACACGCAGTTTTTAGTACAAAAGACAGAACTGGCCTCGGGGGCGGGCAGAGAGAGAAAGAGTGTGCAGAGAGTGTGCAGAGTGTGCCTCTGGCTGACCTGCTGAGCAGACCGCAGCAGCCCAGAAGAAAATCTTTAAGATAACACACAATAAACAACCTGACTGAAAGCTATTGAGTCTTTCTTTGAAGGCACAGGTTGGAGCAGAGACTTTTCCCCCTTTTGGAGTCACCCTGACCAGGGGGAGACTCCGACAGCCCTGCTGCAGAGCCTGAGCCCAGCTGGGCTCTAGCAGAGCTGAGATTTTCCATCCCAGCCCCAGCAACCCCTGCCAGGTGCTGCTGAGCTGCCCCAGGCCAGGCCTGTCCTCACTCTGGAGCACTTTTCTTCTCAGGCAGGGAAGGAGCTGCAGCTCCAGCCGAGATTTGCGTGGCCTCAGAGCTCATCTGGAGCTAAAAGCCTGAAGAGAAATCCATAACGAGAAAGATCTGAGAGTTTAATGCATTCCTGCAAAGGAGAGGGATCTGCCAGGAGATGGATGGGGTAAAATCATCCCTGAGATCAGCTGCAGGCTGGGGTGTGCAACTCCAGCTCTGAGGGTTGGCACACTGTCCCCAGGGGTGGGGACACAGCTCAGGGCCAGGCACAGACTGGGGGACACCTCTGGGAAACTCGGGGCAAGTCTTAATCAAAACTTCAGTGTTGTGAGGCTATTTCTGGTGATTTTTGATTCCTGCCTCAGGTCAAGACAACTCAGTTCAGTGCTGCATCTCGGTAACATTTGGATGAGCATCCAAAACACCCGCAGATGTGTTTACTACAGAGTCAGGGAGCTCAAACAATGTCCTGTGGGAAAGAGCAGTGTAGAGCACAGAACTCACCGTCCAAGCAGACAATCCAGGAAAATTTACAACCTGAACAGACAATCCAGGAAAACTGTTATCAGGGGGAGAAGGCAGTGAGCAGCTAAATCTTCTCAGCAGTCCAGTTCTCATTCACACAGCCAAGCAAGGGAACTTTTTCTATTTTTGGCTCTTTCTCTCAGCCAGTTAAACCCAGAGCGTTGCCATCACCCAGCCAGGGCCTTCCTCCTCCTCCTCCTCCCTGGGCTGAGGGAGGCCAAGGTTTGGCTCATGGCTGGGTGACTCAGTGCTGCTGTATCCGAGCTAATCTCTGGGAATTGCTCACAGTGCTATTTTAAACTTATTTAAAATTATTTGCAGCGCAGAAATGAGACACCTTCCTCAGTTCAGGGATGTGCAGAGGAGGTTTGTGTTATTAACTGCAGCAGGAGCCTCCTGCCAGTGGAGATTGTTGGAATGCTGACCATTTTTAGCCCCAGATCTCCCACACCCAGGAAGGGCAGCCTGTCCCTGTGCTCCAGGCTGAGCAAGCAGAAATAAAGCTGCCAGAAAATGGAGAGTCACCCAGGGTAAGCAAACAACCAGAGAGGAGCTCGGCAGGGTGGTGGCTCCTTCGACCAGGAGTCAGTAATTGGAAATAATCACCACAGGTATTCCCTGGCATGGCACAGCTGGAGAAGGACCACACTACTTCAGAGCTGGGCTGACAGAGAAATGAGATGGAGCAAGAGAAGTCTGGTGACCTTCTGGGGATGCTGTGTGATCTGGGGACAAACCAAAGCTGGACAGGCCAGGATGGATGAATGAAGGGGAAATGCTGGAATGCATCAGCCCAATCCCCTTGGAGCTGGGAAGGGAGGCTCAGAACAAACCCCGAGCCTGGAGAGGACAGGAGAGGGGGCAGAGTGAGCTTCAGCCCAGACTGGAAAGAGAGGTGGGACTGCTGTACGGCCAGGATTGCTGCCCATGAACTGCTGCAGTGGAGGGGCTGCGGGGCAGGGAGGGGCTGCATTGGGGGCTCCCCGAGCCATGGCAGGATTGCTGCCCATGATCTGCTGCAGTGGAGGGGCTGCACTGGGGGCTCCCCGGGCTCCCTGAGGCATGGCAGGATTGCTGCCAGTGATCTGCTGCAGTGGAGGGGCTGCACTGGGGGCTCCCCGAGCCATGGCAGGATTGCTGCCCGTGGTCTGCTGCAGTGGAGGGGCTGCACTGGGGGCTCCCCGAGGCATGGCAGGATTGCTGCCCGTGGTCTGCTGCAGTGGAGGGGCTGCACTGGGGGCTCCCTGGGCTCCCCAAGGCATGGCAGCGCTGCAGCTGCCCTGCAGTACGGGCTGAGCCCTGCAAAGCCCTGCTGAGCAGCTCACCTGTCCCCGGGGCTGAGGAGCAGGTGACAGACTGTTCCAAAAGCAGCCCGATCTGAAGTTCTTTGTGCCCAAGGAGAAGTTTCTAACCCAGCAGGGTGGTGGCGGGTTTCTAACCCAGCTGTTGTCACTGAGCTGGCGCTGCACAAATGCAGCAGCCGCCGTGCAGAAAGGAAATGCAGAAGGGTCTGGTGAAGGTTCTCATAAAAGCCAGAAAAGATTTGGAACCAGAACTATGGCAGGTGTCCTGCAGATCCCGCTGCAATTCCCAGCTCCTCCACCCCTCCTTCCCCCAGCACTCCAGCGTGGCAGTGCCCAGCTCCTTCTCCTGGCTCGGGGCTTGTGGAGCTGCCCCTAATGAATCCCAGGTTATTAATTACCCAAACCCCCTGGCCAGGGCCACCTGAGCCCCTGAGCTCCAGTTCTCCAGGGGGCTCCACCAGCTCCCGTTCAGATCTTCCCTGAGCTGTCACACCCTGACTCATCAGGAGCTGGAGAACAAAGTGTTGGCATCATTTAAAAAATAAAATACAAGCAAAGCAAAGATGCTTGCAATGACATCTTTGATGTTTTATAGATTAAGAGAGTCTCTCATGAATAATAGTCATTCCTTGTGTCATCCCTTTTCTGGCTTGGAGAGTTTTCATTAACTGAGATTAACATTAACTGGAAAATAATTAAACTGGCTTAGAGAGTCTGGCCTTCCCATCAGCACCAGCAATAATTAATCAACACAATCAATAGATTTTAATAGCATTAAAATTCTGATTTACTGCCTTATTCCTCAAGCCCACACCTCCCACTTCTATTCTTAGCCTCGCTGTGGGCAGGATAGTCCTTAGGACAATACCGAGAGGACAAATATAGAAATTAAAATCAACCTTCATTTTCACTGTCCCTGTAAGAAAAGGTCGTATTTTTTTCCCTCATAATTTTTTCTTCATAATTCCCCACCACCATTCACCTCTGGCTTGTGGTTCTGAGCTCATCAGGTTCCCTCTTAGCTCCACAAAGGATAACACGGGAGCCAGCCTGTGCCCAGGGTGAAGGGGGCAGCACCAGCTCAGCCCCACCTGGGGGCAGAGGATTCCTCGGCAGGGCCAGGGCACTGCCACGGGCAGGGAGGTCACAGCATCCTGCAGACCCAAACGCAGGCCGATTTTACCCCTGGATCAGCGAGGATCCGCCAGGTTTTGAGGCAGTTTGGTGCTGGTGGAGAAAGGCTCCAGCGCTTGCTCTGGGGTTTCTCTGCACCCTGAGCACAGGAAATGAGCCGTGTCTGTCTCCTCTCCCCGGTGGGTTCGGTGCTTTATCACGAGGGGACAGCTTTAATTCTCTATTTCTCCATGTCTGTGGCGCTCTTTTAATTAACTTGCAGCTTGCTCAGGAAGCTGAGCGTCCCATGCTCTCTGTTAGAGCTGGATTAACCATTTCCTTATCAGCCGGAGCCACATTTTATCTGCTGCCAGCACTGCCCACACCTGAGAGCAGCAGCAGCAGCTCGGCGCAGGAGGGACCCTCCAGCCCCCTGTAACCGAGTTCTACCACTGGGAAATGAGGAAAAAATGAAATCCCAGGTACTTCCTAAGCCTCTGAATGCAAGGCCTAATCCAGGTAATCCCAAAGCAATCTTGCTGGCAATCTAATTGTGTTTTCTGAGGAGGAGGCTGCAAGAACAGTTTGTTTACACATAATTGGATCCCTTTATATGTTTGTATTGTGCTTATTTCTGAAACCTCTCAAAATTGAAAGGTCTCCTGGAATATTTGGCTTGGCTTTTCACTCCAGCCTGAGGGATTACCCATTATTTTGCACATAATGGCCCAGACAAATATAAATTTTGTATTAACACAAATCAGAAAGTACAGCTCTCCCTCGAGGGCCAGCAACCGGGAGACACCAGAAAAACTGAGGAAATGGCACTGATTTTTAAATCTCTTTTTTTGTTGATTTGTTTCTCTCAGGGAGCTCTTGCTGGCTACAGCAGCCTCCCTGGTGGAAAATCAGCTCCGTGGGGAGAGCAGGGGAGGAGACACTTCACACCTGAGGGTTTGTAAAGTCACCACAACTTCCACCCAGATCTTTGTCTGCATCTGCCCAGGGAAGGGCTGGGCAGGGTCCCTCCCTCTCCTCCCTCACTGGTCCCACCCCAGCTCCAGCTGGGAGCCCCTCAGTCGCCCCCCACAGCCCAGGAGGGGATTCCAGAGCACAGAACAGCACAGCAGCAGCTCCTGGTGGCTGCAGGGGGAGCTCAGCCCTGCCGTGGGACAGAGCTCCTTGTGCAGACATCCCTGGTGTCACCTCCATCCCAAGGGATCCTGGTGCCACCTCCAGCCCAGGGGAACCTTCCCTGACCCTTCCTTCCCCTTCCTGGGGGACATTTCCCCCCCAGCTCCCACACCCCAGTGACCAGCTCTGCCACAGAGGCTCCATCAGGGCTGGAATGTGAATTCCAGGATTGTGCCAGAACCTTTTGCACCAGCTCAGTGAGGAGCCCACTGCTGGCTCCAGCCACGGCCACTGCCTGGTGCTGGAGGAGGATACACCAATCCAGGGAGCCAGACGTGGGGATTTGTGTGCCCAGAACTCCCTCCCTGCCACGCTTTGGTCTTTCCTTTCCTTTCCTTTCCTTTCCTTTCCTTTCCTTTCCTTTCCTTTCCTTTCCTTTCCTTTCCTTTCCTTTCCTTTTACCTTTCCTTTTACCTTTCCTTTCCTTTTACCTTTCCTTTCCTTTTACCTTTCCTTTCCTTTTACCTTTCCTTTCCTTTTACCTTTCCTTTCCTTTTACCTTTCCTTTCCTTTTACCTTTCCTTTCCTTTTACCTTTCCTTTCCTTTTACCTTTCCTTTCCTTTTACCTTTCCTTTTACCTTTCCTTTCCTTTCCTTTCACCTTTCTTTCCCCACGTACCTGGATAATCCCGGAGCAGAGCAGTCCCTGTTTGCCCTGTGAGGGCGGGTGGGGCCCTGCTGGCCCCCCAGGTGTGGGGTGGGCAGCAAATCAAAGCAAATCAGCACCAGCCGAGGGGTCAGGGACAGAAGAGCACCTGAGCTGATCCCCATCACCCCGACTGCAGCAGAACCCTCCGAGCCCTCTGCTTTGGAGCCATCCTGATGTGCAGAAACAGCCCCAAATCTGCAGCTCCAGCTCAATCCAGTCACTCCACAAAAAAAGAACCTTTCATGCTCGCTGTCACGGGAGACAAAAGCTGCAGCCTGCCTCGCTCCTCCTGACACTTGTAAAGCTTTTCAAACCAGGCACACAAGATTTGTCAGAACAAAGTTGACATTTTAAATGAAGAGTAATGATGAAATGTCTAAAGATGTGCCGCAGAAACGCTCTCACAGAGAGTGCTGGCAATTTGAATACAACAGCAATGTGTCATCGTGGAAAAGTCAAACCAGGGATCCTTTCATGTGGCTAAACAGGGGGATAAATTATGGAAAAACTGCAGGAGCTGTGATGCAGAAGGGGGAATTCATCAGTCCCGGGTTTGGGGCTTCACATGTGTGAACCTGCACTGGGAACTGCGCTTGTGCTGCTCCTGACAGGAGCACAGATATTCCACGAGCAAAGAGGGATGGAGAGCAAAGCCTGCTCCTCCAAAAAGCCAAAACAAACGAAGCCTGGGCTGCTCTGTTGAGCTGAATTTGTAGAATCCCCCTTCAGCATTTCCGCTGGTCTAACAGCACCAATGATGGTAAATTTATTGGAAATAGCTGAGGCTCGTGGAAGGGCTGAAATGTGTGGAAATGCAGCTCGGCATTTAACACCTTGCACTGGCCAGGGCAGGCCAGGGGAGTCCTGGGCTCTTCACAGGCATGTCAGGCCCTGGAACCTCCACATTGATGAATTTCAGTGAGAATCCTGAGATTTCATTCTGCGTCCCTCATCTCCTTCCCAGTGGAAGCTAAGCATGTCTAATGCTGGAACATGGGGACATAATAAGAGGTTTTAATCCAATTTTCAACCGCCCTGAATGCAAAGGAAATTTGTGAAGCATATCTAAAGTACCAAACGCCTGAGCTGGAGACCGTTTTCCATTTTGAAAGTGAAAATTTATTGGGAAGCCCCAAAGAGCCACTTCTCAGGACAAGGAGAGAGTGGGAAGCCTGAGAACTCAGGCCTGCTTTATCCTCTGCTGAAGGCCAGGGCAGATTCCCCTCCCAGGGCTGCTTTACTGCACAAACTGAGCCCCTCGTTTGGTTCTTCATCTCTCTGATCCATAATCAAAAGTGAGATAATTAAACACAAAACCTCCAGTGACAGTCAGTCCCATGTGGCAGGACACAGGGATGCCTCTGGAGCTCCAACAAGGCAAGGAGGGCCCTTTGGGGCACTCTTTTTGCACCTCAGTCTATCCCTGCCCTCTCCTTTTCCACCTCTGCCTCCCTTCCAGAGCAGGAGGAGTTTAGTTTAACAAGGCAGGTGATGACCCACTTTAAACTGCAGCATTGGCACCTGGAGGGGACCTGTGCTTTCATTCCAGCTCTCCAGGGAATGAAAGCATTCAGGCGGCTTCAGGCGGCTGAGCTGGCTCTGATGGGACAGTGCCCAGCAGGTTTTGGTTTCTTTACTCGTTTTGGAGGTCACAGGTCGGGGTTTGGAGCAGCCTCTGCAGAGTTCAGCAGAGAAACTCCCTCCTGGGGACCCAGGGGAGTGCACTGCCACATCCTGGCTGAGCAGCAATCCACATTACTTAATGACTGACTGGTTCCTCTAATTAGCCCAGCTAATTGGGGGAGGGTTCCGTGCGTTCAGTGCTCTCTGTCCTGATCCTCTGACAGATGAAGTCACTCTGGGTCCCACTCCCAGGTGTGGCATTACAGGTTCTCAGGTGTCACAGTCCCTGTCGGGGCCAGAAGTGAAGCAGCTCTTTGGAAAACCCCAGAGCAGGATTTGCAGGACTTGGATTCCATTTCCCCACTCTTCAGCTTCATCATCTGCAGGTTGCCAACAATTCACTGCTTCTCAGGCTCCCCAAGACAAAGAGAATTAATTCCACTGGATGGTGACTGCGTACGAAGATGAAGAATGGATCTTGCATTCCCTGCACTCCCAGCTCAGGTGTGACTTTATTTAGATGCAGGCACAGGTTCCCCAGGGCTGCAGGGGGGCTGAGAGCTCAGTTCCCAGCCCTGTGCCACCCCTGAGCCCCAGGCTGGGGGACTGCCATGCTCAGAATTGTCCCCAGCATTTCACTGGCCCGCCTCGCTTTGCCTTCCCTTGGTGCATTAACATTTTAAAGACTGAAAAATGAGCCCCCAAAAAAACATCCTCAGTCAGCAACCCGCAATCTATTACAGCAATTAATCAAAGACACACTTTGTCAGCTTCCCCTTGTTCTCTTATGCTTTATGGCCGCGTTGTTATTTCAGCCACAAAATAAAAAGGGATTTGTCTTCATTGCTGGGGAAATTCTGCTCAGGACTGAGGGTGGCTGTGCTCCTGGTCTCCGGGCCCTGAGAGCAGGACTCATTTCTGGGCTTTCATTTCTGGGCATTCATTTCTGGGCATCCACTGAGCCCTCCTGGGTGTGTTTTCTGTCCTGATCATACCACACCCCTGTCATTCAGGGGGGACACCCCCACAGGCACAGCAGCAGTGAGGGCTGGGAGGGTGGCCCTGGGTGTGGGGCCGAATCCCAGCCCCAGATCAAAGCAGGATGTGCTGCCCTGCTGGAGAGAGCCCCTGCAGTCCCCACCTGTCCCTGCTGCAGGTGCCACAGGGCAGGAGCAGGAGCCATCCCTTCACCCACGGCTCTGTGGCACCTGGAGCTGCTCACAGCAGCTCCTCCCAGGGCAGGCTGACACCTCTGGCACTTTGGTGCCCATTATCAGAGCAGGAACAGGAGGTTTTCCAAGCACAAGCACAGCAAGAGTGGCTTCCCTCAGCTCTCACCGCCAGCCACTCTGCTCCAGCGGATGGATTTCACCTCTCCCAGCAGCTCAGCTCCTGCTCTGCAAAGCTGCCCAGCAGACTGGGCTTTCAGCGGGTCACTGTTCACTGCCTGAACCACAAAAACCTGACCTGCAGGGCTCTGCAGAGTGAGGCTTCCTCTGGATGTCTGCAGGAAGCAGCACGAGAGCGCAACAATTGCAGCTCTGGACACTCAGGGAGCTCGAAGGCTCAGGCTGCAGCCCCAGCCTTGTCCAGCATTGAGCTGAGACCATCGGGGCACTAAAAACGAGAATTCCAACAGCTGAAATCACCCCCCACAACATCCAGCCCCTTCAGCCCTCAGAGCTTCTGTAAACTTTTCCAACAGCTTGTGGATTAGAAAAGCCATGCCCCAAGTTATAACTCCTCTGTATTAGAGTGATCATAATAGATTAGTGATAAATACAAAGTAATTGATTTTTTTTTTTAACATCTCCTCCCTCCCCCAAAACAAGCTTGAACTAATAACAATAATTACATGAAAGTGTTGCCATCGGGAAGTTTATGCATTTCTGGAAGTGAAATCAATTGTTCCGAGGACGAATTTTATCTGAGGAATTAATCATTGCTGCCTCCAATGACTGCACCACCAGCGTTCTCCAGGATGCAGAGCATGCAGGGCAGCATCTTCATTAGGAAATGAGGCTGTGCACTGCCACAGAGCCTCGGGAGGGGAAATTGGTGGGAAAAGCTCCCTGCTGGAGCCCAGGGACACCAGCACTGCCAGGCCAAGGCTCCCTGGGAGCTGCTGGAAGTGTTTCTTGTCCCCACAAAGAAATGATGTTTGTCCTGTGCTTCTGGCCGGCCACTTCCACAGCTCGTGTCCCGTGGCCCTCCTTCCACCCTGGGGCTTAGTGCAGGTCCCGAGGGACCCTCTGAGCATCCCCGCAGCCCCCTTCTTCCAGAGCCAAACTCCTTTCTTGGTAACTCAGCTAAATTGCAAGTTTCCACTTCTAAGTGATACAAATTTGCTTTTGTGTGCAACTGGGGGTGCTGGGCTGGCAAAAAGCTTTCCCACAGCCATTCTTTAATAACCTTATTTAAAGAATCCTTTAGGGACCAAGGAAAACTATGTATTTTAAACATTAAAGTATTATTAGTAGTAAGCAGTAGACGTGATTGTTCTGGAATAGAAAAACATTTCCTGAAAGAATCTGTGCCAGCTTTAATTACACTCCCATTGTATTTTATCTTCCTGCTCCCCACACTGAGACAAAGGGTGGGTGGAAAATAATTGAAACAAGGTGAAAATGAGTGCTCATTAAATTGCAGACTACACAAGTACTCATTCCATGTGAGAGGGCTGTAAATATGACTTTTAATGAAGTTATGACATGCTTGCCAATAAAAGTCATTTACTTCACAGTATTACAGTTAATTATACACAGCTGGAGCCATTTATTGCCCATCCCTTGTTAACTTTGCCTGGGCTCGTTAACCCTTTCACAGCTCTGGGCCTGTCACGCTTCCAGGCAAGGAGGAGAAGGCAGAGAGACTTTTCAGGAGGAATTTCAGGAGGAGGAGTGGGGGTGTGGGTGCTCAGAGAACAGAGAGTGCAAAGCTGCAGCTCAGAGTGTGCACCCAGGTGTGCAAGGTGCAAACCTGGAGGAACCCCTGCGGTTTGTCCTCTGTTCCTCTCACCTGTTAATGGGTCTGGAAAATGGAATTTCCCTGGATTTTTTGCTGGTTTGCTGCAGCTCATGGCAGGTCCTCTGTGCAGCTCCCAAGGGCTTTCAGCTCCCCCAGTATTTACCACCCTGGTCCTGGAGTGTTCACCTGGTTTGTGAGTTGGGTTTGTTGTGATCTGACCCACTCAAACCCAAGACTTGTGGCACCCACATTTAAAAACCCCACACTCAAACCGTCCATCCCGCACGTTCAACATCCCTGACACTACGACACAATTTGCTGCAGTTTGATAATGAAGACTAATTACCCTGAGAATTCAGCCTGGCTCTGCTCCTGACCTGCCAACCACCCTGCTGCTCCTCCAAATCCTGTTTGTTCCTTCTCCCTTCTCTTATTTTAAGCTCCTGCCCGCTCCAGGTGCCTTTTGTGTTCAGAGGAATTGGTCACTGGCTGTGGGAGTTTCTGCAGGGAGCCCTTTCATGGAGGGCCCTGCAATTTTCTGCTGGAGCACTCCAAGAATTGCAGAGACTGGGGACTGCACTGGGGGGTCCGAGAGGGAGCTGGAGGGCAGGAGTTGTTTGTTATCCAAGAACTGCAGTGATTGGGGGGTCCGAGAGGGAGCTGGAGGACAGGAGTTGTTTGTTGAACTCTACACAGAAGAGAAGCAATCGCGGTGCTGAAGCCACAGTATGGAATTCACAGGGATCCCCGACGAGGGGGGAGAATGATGCCTCTGACTCCATCTTACCAGAAGGCTAATTAATTATTTTATTATACTATATTATTCTATATTATATTATGTCAGAATCCAGAACATCCCTCTGGGTGTCCTGGATGGCCAGAGCCGCTGGCAGGGGGCTCTGAGACCCTGGCATGCAGCCAAAGACACACGTGGGGTTTTGATCTTAGCCCGTGGAGCAAGTTACTAACTCTGTATGAAGAATTACAAGCCACACACAAAAGTTAGATAGTATAGTAGAGATAATCACGAAGTGAAAGGAAGGATTTTTGAGTGCTGTACAGGGGGGTTTGAGCCTTGTACGCAGGGGTCCAAGTTTTGTACATGGGGGTCAGGGGTTCTAAGATGGAGGGATTTGGGTGTGCCCTGTCCTCTTTCTTTCTCCTTCCCAGCCTCCATGTCTTTGGTGATGTTGGCACTCACAGATTGGTTTAGAGTAGAAAGTCACCATTCAATATAGATAGTAGGCATTGGGGGAAAATATAAACATGGAACACGGAATGTGTGATATCAAAGATGGCAGCAGCCCCTGGGAGGGCAGTGTGCCTTTGTCTGACCTGCTGAACGGGCCACAGCAGCTCAGGAGAAGAATCTTTTAGATAACCAACAATAAACTACCTTGAGAACAGACAACAGAAGACTGCTGAGTCTTTCTTCGAAGGCACGGGTTGGAGGAGGGACTTTTCCATCTTTTGGGGTCACCCCAATCCGGGACGTGAAACCCCACATCTGGTGTCCCTGGGGGGCAGAAGACCCAACAATATTACACTGTATTACATTACATCCAAACTGAATCTTGGCTGTCCTGACAGTCATCACACACACACACACACACACACAGAGCTGGCCCTGACAGGCCAAGGAAACAAAACCTCATCACTCTGGGTGAACAATCTCCATAATCCATTCTACTTTGGCCCAACACAGGCAAAGCAAATAATAAGAATTGTTTTTCCTTTCTCTGAGGTTCAGTGAATGTGAAACCCAGAAATATTCTTGGGAAGAATTGTGCCTGGCTTTTCTCTGGGAAGGGAAATGTGGCGACAGCACAGGGTGTCCAAGAGCAGCAGTGGCTGCAGGGGAATCCAGACCTTGGGGGTTTTGTGGTGCTGTTGTTCCTGCAGCTGGGACACGAGGGGCGCAGGCTGGCAAGGGGCACAAGGAACACACTGGGAGGAAAAAAGGAAGGAGAAAAGCATGAGATAAAACTTCCAGGGTTTGGGAAGAGCACCTGGTGAGATCAGTGACCTGACCAGGCCATCGAGCCTTGCACAGCCCCATTTTAGAGCAGAGAATTAATTACTTTTAATCCAGACAGTGGCTGCCATGGATGCAGGCAGATCCATGGGTTGTGTGGGAGCCAGGGAAGTACTGCCAGGGCGTTGCCTTTTCCACGGGGGAAGAATTCTCACTTTAATTCTGCTGTTTGAACTCCTGCACTGGCACCAAGGCTCTGCTCCACTGCAGAAGGACAGGAAGGACAAAGGGGACAAAGCCAGGCATCCCTCAGCTCAGTTATCAGAGAAACCACCAGACAGGAGCTGCAATTGCAGCCCCTCTCCTGCTCCAGGCTGAAGAACCACCGGTGAAATATTAATTGGAGAAGGAGCTGAAACCCGTAAAGATAAAAACTCGAGGAATCGTGCTCTAATGGCTGGAGTAGTTAAAAAGCAGAATACAATACCCAGCAAGTAGTGCTTAATCTGTTGGATCTCTGTCCCACTGGAGATTTTTAAGGAGAGATTAGAGGAACACGAGAGGAGTGCCAAGTCTGGCTGATGCTGCCTTTGAACACACAACCTCCAGAGATTGCCTCCAGCTCTGTTTTTCTGTAATTGCGTGTTGTGGAAGGCTCTGAAATTCAGCCTTTATTGAAAGACAAATGGAAAGCTTGGGAGAGTGCCTGAATACAAACCAGCATCTCGCTCTGCCCTGAACCTGGGGAAGTGATTAGGAGCTCTCAGGAGCACAGGCAGGCCTTGCTGGCTCACCACAAACCCTGAGCACTGCTGAAATGCCTTCTTTTCACTCACAACCAGCTCCCTGCCAGACTGAAGCACGGGCTCCTCAGGAACTGGCATTTTAGGGAATGCTCAAGCAGCCCCTGCAAGGGGAGCTGCCAGCAAAGCCTCTCCTTTCAAGAACTCAGAATATTCATGGGCTGGACAGACAGGGGAGAAGAGGCAGAGAGAAAATCACCCCCCTGAATTCCAGGTAAATAAAAGCTGGAGCTGGAACAGAACCTGGAGATTTTAGCTCTGCTCTCCAGAACAAAGAGGGGTGGCAGATTGAAAGCACCAACGTGGCAGAGCATTTCTGCCTCTCTCTCATTTAATTAGGGAGCAGCAGGCTGTGCAGAGCAAACCTTTTCCCAAGGAATTCACTCTGGAATGGTCAGCCAGGGCCAGGGAGGATCAGGAGGAGAGAAGCCCCTCTGGAGAGCAGGGCTGTGCCCAGGCTGGGACTGTGATTGCCTCGGTTAATGAAGCAATTACTTCACTAAATAAAGATTTGGGTTTTCATCTGTTTGTCTGGCAGGAGCTCTTGTTTGAGTGGCTCTGTTTCCAGTCCAGCACCTTCCCTTTCTGGGCAGGGTCCTGCTGGGAAGGTGACACAGCTCCTGCTCTCCTGGGCCTGGCCCTTGCCAGCTTTGGGATTTGTGGTGTTCATGGGGTTTATTTTGCGAGGAATTCCCTCGTGTTGCTGAATCCTGAGTGCTGGTGGCAGGGGCCAATCCTCCCATCCCCTCTGGCAGGTTGAACTGGGGGAAGCTGAGCAGCTGAGCAGGGAACAAAAGGAAGGGGAAAAGATTTGCTTCTATTTTAGTGAGTTTGTGCAGGTGAATGGGGGCAGAGAGGGTGCTGGAGAAGCAAATACTCTGTTAAAAGAAGATTTAATGAGTTTCCTCTTCCAACCAGGTGTGTCAGCATCACATCACCAATTCTCTGTGAAGAAAAGCTCCAGATACTCCCCAAAAGGGGATCTACAGTCCCTCTTTACTTAAAAAATTTACTCTTCACCCCTTCTGTGAGCTCTCACCCACTTTAATTTTCATTACTATGGTTATAACCACAGAATTCTTTGGGGCCACACGAAGAAGGAAGGAGAAATAAGATTTTGTGCTTCCTGACAATGGAATGTCTCTGATTCCTTACCCCTCTGCAGATTGTGTTATTTCAGATGCTGGGTCTGATCTAATCCTCCTTCAGAGGAACTCGGGGAGGGAATTCAGAGAGGTGTTTTGGAATAAGGGGGAAGCACGGATTACCAGGAAAAGGCTGATCCAAATCCCAGCTAATTTTTGAAGTTGTTTGGTCGAGTTTTATTTGGATTTAACTTCATTTTGTAGCTCTTAGAGTCCAATTTCCATACGAGCTGTTTGTTGTTTTGCATTAATGAGAAGCACTAAAACTTTGGATAATTGTGCCAGTGGAATGGTGTGGAAAACTTCACCACTGGTGCTTTTGCACCACTTTCAAGTGAATGAGGAAAGCCATGTGCCTGTGACCTTTTGCCTTCCCTGTGGTTTGTGACTGGATTTCTTGTCGATATTAAAAATTGTGTTTTTACTGATAAAAAATCCCCAGAAAGGAAAAAACAAAATCATAAATAAAACTGATGAATTTATGCCTCGGGTGCATCCAGGTGGAAATGAATGTGCTGCGATCCCACAGGGGCCAGCTCCGATCTGCTGGTGCCTGGCTGATTTTGGGGTGTCTCCATAATGTTCCTCATAGTCAAGAGGGGACAAAACTTGCCTGTGTGGGCATCCAGGGGAGCCAGGATCGAAGCAGACCCCAGAGGCTGATTTGGAGGCTGCTGGGTTCGATTTGGCAGCCAGCAGGAGGCTGTGCAGGGAGGGCAGGACTCTCTGGGCTCTGCTGGGCAGAGGCAGCAGCAGGAGAGGTTTATTTCAGTTTGCAGCTTACAGGGTTATAGCCCCTTCATTTCAGGACAGTTTTGGTTTTGGAGAGTGGACTCCCCACTCAGATGCACAGGGAAGGTACTTACACTCCTTGCTTGGACTAAAACATGAAACCTCTCCCCTCCTGCACCAGAAGGGAGTTCATCCCAGCCTGCTCCTGTTCCTGCTCCGAGAGCAGCAGCCATTCTTTATTCTTTATTCTTTATTCTTTATTCTTTATTCTTTATTCTTTATTCTTTATTCTTTATTCTTTATTCTTTATTCTGCCTCACCTTTATCACTCCAGCCAGAGCTGTGCAGTGAGTGATCAGAGGAATCCTGACTCAGAGGGCCCCAGAGTGAGCCTGGAGCACGCCCCAGCTCTGCTGCTTTCCCAGGGAATGCTCAGCTGAGCCTCGCAGCAGCTGTGGGAAGACATTCCTGTGTACAGCAGCAGCCCATAACCTGCTCCTGTTTAATGGCACCTGTTCCACCCCACGCTGGGAGTCTGGCACAGCCAGGGACTATCAATTCCTGCCACAGCAGCTCCTCAGCACCTGCAGCCTCTCTGTGACCCAGAAATTCCCTGCCATCCTTTGCCATGGCTCTTTTCATCTCTCCCCTTTCTGCCCCTCTTTGCTCTGAAGAGCCTGGCAGTTCCAGCAGGAGGAGAGGAGGGGAGGAGCAGCAGGAAGCAGAAATAATCAGGTTTTTGGGAAAGCTGGCGGGCAGCCTGGGAGAATTCAGACTCTGGACCAGAGTTCTGCTCCTCTCAGTGCTTGGCAGAGGGGCTGGCAGTGGCAGTGAACTCCTTCAGGAGAGAGCAGGCTGGTCCTGGGGATCAGCCGATCCCAGAGTGCTCCCCAGACATCTCAGTGCTCCGAATCACCTCTGGGATGTGGAGTCACCTCAGCTTTTTGGGGTAACTGGATGTGAATGTGGGCAGGGGAACCCCGTGAGGTCTCTTTGCAGCATCCCAGGAATTCCCACAGTGACAAAGGGACAGTGAGAACTCGCTCAGTATTGTATTTGCGGGGTGCCCCATGGCAGGGAGGAATGGTGACTCTGACTCCATGTGCTCAGAAGGCTGATTTATTATTTTATGATCTGTATTACATTAAAGAATGCTAAACTATATAAAGAATACAGAAAGGATACAGACAGAAGGCTGAAAGATAATAATGAAAACTCGTGACTCTTTCCAGAGCCCCGACACAGCCTGGCCCTGATTGGCCAAAGAGTGAAAACAACTCCCAGAAACCAATGAAACAATCCCCAACCACATTCCACAGCAGCAAAACACAGGAGAAGCAAATGAGATAATATTGTTTTCCTTTTCTCTGAGGGTTCTCAGCTTCCCAGGAGAAAATCCTGGGCAAGGGGATTTTTCAGAAAATGAGACTGCCACAGCTCAGAGCCTTTGGATTTCACCAGCAGGCTGGTCCCGGGGATCAGCTGATCCCAGAGTGTTCCCCAGACATCTCAGCGCTCTGAATCACCTCCAGGACACGGAGTCATCTCGGCTTTTTGGGGTAACTGGATGTGAGTGTGAGCAGGGGGACCCTGTGAGGTCCCTTTGCAGGGTCCCAGGAATTCCCACAGTGACAAAGCGACAGTGAGCACTCGCTCAGAGCCTTTGGATTTCACAGCCTCTCACCAAACTGCAAATTCTCCTGGCAAAGGAATTGCTGAAGTGATTTCTGTAATAATAATTTCCCCTCACACCTCCTCACTGGCTCACTGGACACTCCGACCAGAGCACAGAGATCTGCTGCTGCTTTTCCTTATTTCATTACTCATTTTGCTTTTTGCTCAGTTACATTTATTTGATTTAGAAAATAACATCTCTGTCAAGTGCAGTTTAATTGGTATCTAAGGCCTAGTCTGCATTTACATTTTACTGGAATAATAATGGTGCTAAGGGGGAGGATATTTTTTAGAAAAGACTTATGCTGCTCTGAACTCCTTGGTGGCTGCAATGAGGTTGGAATAAAAGTGATTTACTCTGGTTTGCTTCTTCCCCTACTCCGTGGTAATAGCAATCTAATTATAAAGTATGTTTATGCTGACACAATCATATCCACAATCGGGGTTTATTCTTTCATTCTTCTTTTGTCTTAATGTAAATTCTGCCAGAGGAAAATGCCACATGCACACACAGACACCACCAGCAGGATCATCAGAGTCCCCAGAACCCATTTGGGTGAATTCATCAGCAGATAATTCTGTCCCCGGGGCTTTAATCTCCAGGAGATCGGTTTGTGGGGACCGTAACTGCTCCATTTGCATTACAGCAGTAATAAAAGACTCCCACAGAGCTGAAAAAACCCATTTATGGGACTCCCTTTTAGGAAATAGGATCAGCAGCAGTGAGGGGCTAAACTGCTTTTACGTACAGCGGGCACCAGGTTCTTTACCCCTTCAAGCTCTGCATGCAGCCAATCAATAAAACTCAAAAAAAAAAAAAAAAGAAAAAATTAAAAAAAGAGAAGAGAATCCCCGAGTTTCTGCCACACAATTCCCCTGTGGAACAGGCAAACAGCACAGCAGGGGCTGGGCTGCTGTGACTGAGAGAAAGGTAAAATGCACTTGATTCCTGGAGGGGGAAAAAACAATTACTGCTGTTAAAAGGATAAATAAAATGGCCCTTGCGGGACGATCAGCTGGGGAATGCACAATTAGGGGCAAGAGGGAACAATTGCTGTAATTGGTGCTTAGTCTTGTCTCGTTGGAGAGCCAGGGCTGCACTTTCCCACGAGCGTGGTGTGGTTTGGCTGCCATGCGTTGTTGGTTTTAGCGCTGTCTTTGGTTTTAGTGTTTGGTTTGGCTTTGGTATTTTGTTTGTTTTTCGTGCTTTGTTTGTTTTCGTTGTTTGGTTTGGCTTTGGTACTTTGTATTTTCTGCTTTGTTTATTTTGGGTGATTTGTTTGTTTTTAGTGCTTTGCTTGGTTCGGATTTGGTGCTTGGTTTGGCTTTGGTACTTTGATTTTGCTGCTTTGTTTTAGGTGCTTTGGTTTTGGTGTTAGGTTTGTTTTTGGTGTTTGGTTTTAGTGCTTTGTTTGGTTTTGGTGTTTGTTTTTTTAATGCTTTGTTTGGTTTTAGCGCTTTGGTTTGTTTCTAGTGTTTGGTTTGTTTTTAGTGCTTTGGTTTTGGTGCTTTGTTTGGCTTTGGTGTTTGGTTTGTTTTTGGTGCTTTGTTTGACTTTGGTGTTTGGTTTGTTTCTCGTGCTTTTTTTGGCTTTGGTGTTTGGTTGTTTCTGGTGTTTGGTTTGTTTTTAGTGCTTTGTTTGACTTTGGTGTTTGGTTTGTTTTTCGTGCTTTTTTTTGGCTTTGGTGTTTGGTTGTTTCTGGTGTTTGGTTTGTTTTTGGTGCTTTGTTTGACTTTGGTGTTTGGTTTGTTTCTCGTGCTTTTTTTGGCTTTGGTGTTTGGTTGTTTCTGGTGTTTGGTTTGTTTTTAGTGCTTTGTTTGACTTTGGTGTTTGGTTTGTTTCTCGTGCTTTTTTTTGGCTTTGGTGTTTGGTTGTTTCTGGTGTTTGGTTTGTTTCCAGTGCTTTGTTTGTTTTTGGTGATTGTTTACGGGGTCTGTTTTAACTGCTCCTGCTGGCTGTGCCCATCTGTGAGGTTGGATGCGACCCTGAGCACTCAGATAATCCTATTTTTGTTTGCTTTAATCTGATTAAGTTCCTCAGTACGAGTCGAGATTAAAACCCATGACCAACAAATGCTTGAATAAAGATAAAATGCAAATGCTGTTTTGTGCACCACGGAGTCAGAGGGTTTCTAACAATTCCCAATTAATGTGCAGCCAGGTATTAGGGCTGAGGAAGGTGAGCTGCAGGGAGAAAGAGCTGTGGTGACTTTTCATCCCCCAGAATAAAGACAAAATAAAAGAATTACAGCACGAGTTTCTCGAGCTGCCCTTAGGCCATCCAGCAGGAGGTAATTCTGGGATCACAACAGGAGCATCCTCCTGGAGGCAGCCCCGCAGGAGGGGCTGGGGATGGGGAATCCTCCTGCTCCTGCTGCTGGGGGTGGCAGCGATGAATCGAGGGGCAGCCAGGGCCGTGACAAATAATGACAGGACATGACAGAAAATGACATTTCCCAGGAAATGCTGCAGTATGAACCATCCCAGGGATGCCTTGGTGGTCACTGGGCTGGGGCTGCGGGCTCTGGGATGCAGAGCAGGGGCTGCTCTGGGAGGAGGGTGAAGCTTCCAAGCAGGATTTTCATTTGGTTTCAGAGTGAAGTTGCTTTGGCTGCTGTCCCTTTGTTAAATCCTTGTTGCTGATGCCATTTGTGGGCTCCTCCCCCAGGGCTGGGTGTGCAGGGCAGAAAATGAACTCTGTGTGCTCCGGGCTGTTTGAGATGCTGAAATGGTCACTGCTCTGTTCAGAGGGACACAGGCAGGAAGGGCAGATTTCTCACAGCGTTCAAATAAATAATCCTGTGCATTTCTGGAATGTTCCCCTTTTCAGTCACTCTAAATAGATTGTACAAGATCTGAAGGGCCCTCACACTCCCAGGCCTGACTTTGGGCACCGTGCAAACACGGAGAGCTGCAGCTCCCTTTGCAGTTTCAAACACCACGCTCACACTTTTATCTCTGAAAACACGCCCTGAACGAGCCAGCACGGGCTTTCAGTGCAAAAGGAATAATCCAGCAGTGGGGGAAGTCCATCATTTGCAGGCTCCTGCTGCTCCCCTTGGCCTGGAATGACCCAAGGCTGTCAGAATGTCATAACTCCAACAGGGAGTGAAGTTACAGCCATAACACTGCGTGTGAAGGCATCAAACATTCATGACCATATCTGAGGCTTTCTAGTCCATAAACCTTCTCTGAACTCAAGTAATGGAGTTATCAAAAAGACAGAGCAGCTGTTCATGGGGCCTGTGTGACATTCACAGGCTCCACCAGAATGTTCTGGGCTCTGCAGTACCTTGGGATAATCAGGGCTGTTGTATAAAATATGAGCCAGACCTCAACTTCTGGCTTTTTCCAATTTTCCCCACAATTTCAAGGATAAGCGCGTTATTTGCTGCAATTTTTTTTCCCCTTATTTGTGATCCTTCTGGAATAGGTGGAACTTTTTAGCCTCATTTCTTTGCTGTTCTACTTGCAAACCAAAACAAGCCTGTTCCTATGCTCCCTGTCATTTCCAGACTCCTGCTGAGGAATTCCTGTGCCTGTGCTAAGATTTAGTCAGTCCCTCGTGGGAGCTGCATGAAAAGGGAACGTTCCAAGGCCTGGAGCAGTGTGTGGGGATCTGCTCGCTGCCTTAGGGAATAAAAGTCTTGGAGTCGGTGCCACCCTGGCCCCACTGAATGCTTTTCACAGGTAAAATTTTTCAGTGGTAAATGAACTCCCCATCCCAGGGCTTTTTCTGTCCTTTAAGAGGACAGTTTGTCACCCCTGGAAAGTGGGAGCTCTGCAGTCAGGACAGGGGACGGCGCTGGCTTTGGATAAAAAAATCCCCAACCACATTCAAAAGCAGCAAAGCACAGGAGAAGCAAATCAGATAATATTGTTTTCCTTTTTCCCTGAGGCTTCCCAGCTTCCCAGGAGAGAAATCCTGGGCAAAGGGATTCTTCCAGAAAATGTGACACCCTTTGGCACCCGCCTTTGCATCTGGGGATGCTGCTCCTGCTCCACGGGGCTGGGATAAATGAACTTCCCCCTGAATTGCTTCTGGTGGATTTCAGGAGAAGGCAGAAGTAGCTGTTGCTCACGGAAATATGCAAAACTTTGCTGGTAACAAACTGGGGGAAAAAAAAGGCTAATTAGTGTAATTACTGTCATTATAATTCTAATTTAACGGCATAGACTTGTATTGCAGCAACATCAGAGCTGTCACATTTGCAAACTGCATAATTACATGTATTAAGTGCTGTCTCTGTTGCACCCAATGTATGAAATGGGCTGTTACCTTGGAGTGCTCCAAAAAAAAAGTCAAGATGTCACTAAAGGGCTGACTTCTCCTCGATTTTTCTGATTACCAGTGAAGGGTGAAACAAAAAGCTTGTCTAAATAAACGTCTTTTCAAAGTTTCCTTGGTAAAATTCATAAATAGATGGGGAGCTGGAAATGCTGAATGAAATCATTCCAGGCTTGTCACAGAGCTCCAAGACCTGGCAGTGCTGCCACAGCAGAGCAGCCACCAGCATGGAAATGTGTTTTGTTGGGTATCTCACACTGAGACCTGCTGAGTGCAGTTTGGGCCAGGTGAGAAGTTAAAAATGCCCAGGAAGTTCTCCTGGAATTGGCTGCACACTGGGATTGCTTTGTTCCTCGAGCAACATTAAATTCTTTCCAGTCAGTGTTTGAAAATCGGCCTCGTGGCTGTCCCTGGCAGGGCTGCTGACACTTCTGCTTGCCCAGTGCTCCCAGTGGGATTCCCTGCCCTGCCTGGGAACTGCCACAACCTCGGAGCAAAACCTGAACCCAAGGCTTCAGCTGTCGTGAGGAGGAGCAGGAAAGCTGAACAGGAGCAGAGTTTTGACGTGACCCAGATGTAATTTCGAGGCTGACTCTTTGAACTGGGTGTTTTTCCCTCAGACCATGACATGTTGCACACCCTCCCGAGCCCCCAGCCCTCCTCCAGCAGGCTGGGGAAGAGCATCCTGTGAGACTTCCTTCGTTAGTATGGATTTATGCTTCTGGAGCACTCTTGATGGTTTGTTTTCTCCCCCTTTCTACATAAAAAATGAGTTGCTTTTGTAGTGCTCAGCATTGTGTTATGAATATTAATCCAGAGGGTTTATTTTTGTTATTCTAAATCTGCCTGTATCCTTTGTAAGGAGAAAAATGGGACATAATTAATCTCTGTGTTAATCTTGATATTTGCATGGAACAAGTGAAACAAGCTCTTCAAACCACTTGGTTGACTCTTAAGAAGTATTTACACTGCAGTTCAGAGGGAAACTCGAGGGCTTATTTATTTATTTATTTCCATATCTTAGATTCAATACACACAGTGGGAGGCAAATCTTTCCAATTCCCAGGGAGTTTTATCTGGTTCAGTGCAGCAGGGGGAGGATGAATGCAGGAGTTCCCAAAGTGGGAAAGGCTCAGTCCAGAATCCCCAAACTGGGAAAGGATCAGTCCTGAATCCAGGAGTTCCCAAAGTTCCAGAATCCAGGAGTTCCAAACTGGGAAGGGCTCAGTCCAGAATCCAGGAGTTCCCAAAGTCCCAGAATTCAGGAGTTCCAAAGTGGGAAAGGCTCAGTCCAGAATCCCCAAACTGGGAAAGGATCAGTCCAGAATCCAGGAGTTCCCAAATTTCCAGAATCCAGAAATGCCCAAACTGAAGGGCTCAGTCCAGAATCCAGGAATGCCCAAAATGGGAAGGGCTCAGTCCAGAATCCAGGAGTTCCCAAAGTCCCAGAATTCAGGAATGCCCAAACTGAAGGGCTCAGTCCAGAATCCAGGAGTTCCCAAACTGGGAAGGGCTCAGTCCAGAATCCAGGAGTTCCCAAAGTTCCAGAATCCAGGAGTTCCTTAAGTTCCAGAATTCAGGAATGCCCAAACTGAAGGGCTCAGTCCAGAATCCAGGAGTTCCAAAGTGGGAAAGCAGCACGGCTGGTTCAGGGACAGTTGTTTCCAGAGCCAACCCCTCGTGTGAAAGCTTCAGACCCAAACTCTGGTGCCTCCCTGCGACGGGGATGTAAGGCAGAAGGAAAACAGAGTTTTATTCCCCCTCTCACCAGCCAGGTGTGAATGAGCACCTGCAGCATGTCCCTCAAAAGTTCATTTCTTCACAGCATCTCTGCCAAATTGCTGAGGTGTTTCTTCTGCTTTTGCCAAATATCCCTTAACTGGGCAGGGAATGGCAGCAGCCTGGGTGGCTCTGGGGTTTATTTACTGAGGAACTTGTGTTCCTCTGGTTGCCAAAATGACTTTTAGGGGTGTGTGAATGCAGAGGATCATCTCTGTCACTCCCTGTAAAGTGCTTTTGGGGTATTGCTCTGTGTAAATTCCCATCCCTAAGAGCGTTGTTAATGTGGTTTAAATCCTTTCAACAGCTTCTCTGTAGACTGAAGAACATGGAAAATAATAACATATAGTGGACCCCTTGCCTGGGAATGCAGCTTCTCCCAGGTCTCTGAAGTGTAATTGAGTTAATAACTGGTTAACTGCTTGCTAATGTATAATTTTCTCATTTAGGCAAGTAAGTTGTAATTAACACACATGGCCTACGGATACATGCAGGGGTGGGAGGGGAGGGCAGACAGGATGTGTCTCATTTTCCTCCCTCTTTTTCCAAGTATGGATAGATTAAAATGTCTTATTCTGTGGGAATTACATTTTAATGAACTCTAATACGTACAGATCCCGTTAACGAAGGGTTTTTATCAGTTCCTTTAATTACAAGGACCAGCTTGAAGCAAAAGGGCTTGAGAAGCTGTGTGTTTAGGAGGAAACAGGGGTGGGGGAATCTCCATGACAATGGACCTGTCCTTCCCCTCGTGATGTGGGGACAGCTCTCAATAATTCACTCTGGGGAGTCTTGGATTTGCGGGGTGCCCCGTGGCAGGGAGGAAGGAATGATGAATCTGACTCCAGGTTCTCAGAAGGATAATTTATTATGATCTATATTATATTAAAGAATATTAAACTATACTAAAGAATACAGAAAGGATACAGCCAGAGGCTGAAAGACAATAATGAAAACTCGTGACTCTTTCCAGAGCCCCGACACAGCCTGGCCCTGATTGGCCAAAGAGTGAAAACAACTCCCAGAAACCAATGGAACAATCACCTGTGGGTGAACAATCCCCAACCACATTCCACAGCAGCAAAACACAGGAGAAGCAAATGAGATGATATTGTTTTCCTTTTCTCTGAGGCTTCTCAGCTTCCCAGGAGAAAATCCTGGGCCAAGGGATTTTTCAGAAAATGTGACGATGACAGGGGAGCTCTCCAAGTCTCCCGGTGCTCTTGGAGACCCCATTATTCCCTTCTTTCCCCCCAGATCCCTGCAGGGGCTGACTGATCTCAGCCCTGGCGGGTGCAGGTCACTGTTCCCGCTGGCAGCTCCCGCTGTTTCCCGGCGGGCAGGATCCCCAATTCCCCATTGCTGCTGCTCCTGGCACTGTCACAGGTGTGGCACCCTGGGAGCCTCTCCAGCAGCAATCAGTGCCTGTAATGTCACCCTCTGGCAGCAGGTGTCCCTTCAAGCTCGCCAATTCTCTGCATTTACAGTTACATTTTTATATCTACGCGAGGGAGATTGCAGAGATGATCCTGAATGAATGTCCCAGATTTTATCTTCATTTTTTAATGCTGTAGTCTGAGGAGTTGATCGGGGGTTTTATTAATAATATTCTCTAAACATATTTTTTTAAAAACCCAGAAAGGAGCTGTTAATGCCTCACGTTCCACAAATCTGAAACAATGGTCTGAAAACACTGGTGTGTTTTTTGGGAGGGTGGATGAAGGGATTCCTGTTTGTTCTGGAGGAAAGTCTGAGCAGAGTCAGGGTGTGAGTGCTTTGTTGCAAAAATCCCCCCCCAGCCGTGTGTGTCCATGTTCCCAGAACAAGGCTTCCAGCTCTCAGGGCTTAGATACCATTTGTTCCCACCAGCACAAATCATTCTCATTTTGGAAAAACGGAAGTGCCTTTGGAAAGGGAACCTGGGTTTCTCTGTGTAAAATGTGGGGATTTTTGGTGCCTCTAAACAGCCCAGACTCTGGGTCAGGGGAGCTGCAGGTTTCCTTCAGCTCTCTCCGAGGCTGGATCTGGGGAGGTTAAAGTTTGGTGCCAAAGGAACAAAGGGATTGTCCTGGCCAGGTTCTGCAGAGCAGATCAGTCCTGCCCTGATCTCCAGCTGGAGACCTCCAGGATTCAGCCAGTCTGGGCTGCATTTTCCTCCTCCTCCTCCTCCAGCAGGGATCACTGCAATGTTCCCCACACTCACTGCAATGGTCGCTGCAACATTCTCCATCCTGACTGCCATGTTCCATGCTCACTGAAGTGCTCCCCACCCTCACTGCAATGTTCCCCACCTTCACTGCAATGGTCACTGCAATGTTCTCCATCCTCACTGCCATGTCCTCCATCCTCATGTCAATGTTCCCCATCCTCACTTCAAAGTTCCACCCCTCACTGCAATGTTCTCCACCCTCACTGCAAAGTTTTCCACCCTCACTGCAAAGTTCTCCATCCTCATGTCAATGCTCTCCATCCTCATGTCAATGCTCTCCATCCTCACTGCAATGTTCCTCACCCTCACGGTCATATTCCCCACCCTCACTGCAATGTTCCCCACCCTCACTGCAAAGTTCTCCATCCTCTCTGCAAAGTTCTCCATCCTCATGTCAATGCTCTCCATCCTCACTGCAATGTTCCTCACCCTCATGGTCATGTTCCCCACCCTCACTGCAATGTTCCCCACCCTCATGTCCATGTTCCCCATCCCCACCCCTGCTGGAGCCCATGCCATCCCGGGGGTTGTTGAGGAGCTCGTTCCTAATTAACCACAGATGGTTTCCAGTGCTCAGCAATATCAATACCAGACACCCACGGTGGCTGGGGAGAGGCCATGAATGCCTCAGACTCTCCTGGGCGCTGCTCTGCCTTCCTGTGCCTCCCTCCTGGAGCTCCTCCTTTGGGCAGCCATTTCCCAGAGCCTTCCTGTCCCTGGCACATCCTGGTGCCATCCCGAGCTCCCAGAGCTGTAAATAAGTGCCTGGTTGCCAGGGTGACGGGCATTTGATGAGAGTCGGGCGAATAAATAAATAAATATGCTGGGAAATGAAACCCCCTGGGTTTGCCAGTCCCCGTGAGCACTGCTGCTCTGAGCTGCCCTGGGGGGAGGCTGGGACCCTCCTCTAGACAGATAGACCTCAAATCCCCTGGCTGCTCCTCTGGACAGACGGACACAGGAACCTCAGACTCCCCTGGTTGCCCCTCTGCTCTGGACAGATGGACACAGGAACCTCAAATCCTCCTGGTTGCCCCTCTGCTCTGGACAGATGGACACAGGAACCTCAAATTCCCCTGGCTGTCCCTCTGGACAGATGGACACAGGAGCCTCAAACCCTCCTGGCTGCTCCTCTGCTCTGGACAGAGGGACACAGGAACATCAAGCCCTCCTGGTTGCCCCTCTTCTCTGGACAGACGGACACAGAAATCCAGCCCTGAGCAGAATTCCCCACTGGAGTTCCACACTTTGCCCCTGCAGAGCCCTGAGCAGGCAGCTGCCAGGTCAGTGCCAGCTCCAGGGATTTGGGGAGAGAGTGCAGAAATCTCTGTGGAAATGGGATCAGATTGTTCCGCACGGCTTTGTCAGAGGGCTCAGAGTGCCCTGACCGGGTCAGCCCCTGCTGCCTGCCCATCCCTGGGTCCTGCAGCTCAAATCCCACCTCTGGCACTCCAGCAGCTCCCAGTTGTTCTCCTTCCTGCAGTGCAGTGTCTTCCCGTTAACTTGTTACTGCAACTGGGGGTGAAAATCAACAGGATTTGAGCACAGAGACAGCTCAGGAGCACCTCAGGGATGAGAGTCCTTTGTGTTTGTTCTCTTGGGGCTCGTGGGGAGCGGGATCAAGGCTCACTGGGATATTTTGGTTTCTTTGCCTGGCTCGGGGTGCTCCATTTCTGCTCTGCTGTGTTTGTGCTCCCCAGGGTCCCACCCTGACCCGTCAGCAGCAGACTCCTGATGAATCCCTGCCCAGGCTCTGCTGCTTCCCTTGGAGCCAGGAGCTGCTGGAAACTTCCCCTGTGTTTGCAGCATCCTGCACAGAAAGCAAACCCCAAAAACATATGAGGAGCTGCTGCCCTCGCAGACAGCCCAAGCCCACTGCTGTCACCAGAGCAGTCTGGGCATCTCCTCATCTTGCATTAACAGTTGGTGTTTTCATTCCTAATTCCTTATTTTAGCTTCAATCTTGACTGCCAGGGACTGCAGAAAATAGAGCAAGGGGTTATCTGAAATAATTTGTTAGGAGGTTTGTTTTTTTTAAGGTTAATTAGCTGCAAAGTTGACTTTTTAAAAAAAAATGACCCAATAAAAACCCAACCACAGAAAGGAAAAGTCACGTTAACTTACTGCTACTCAAACCCCACATCTCCCACAGCATTCATGGCTTGGAAAAAACGCCCAGAACTTCAAATTGTGCTGCAAAAAAACCCAGGTTAGGTCTCCCCTCTGTCTTGTTGGGGGATGGAGAGGAAAAGACAAGGACAGGCTGCACAAAACCAAGTTTTTGTGGCAAGGGTGGCGTTTGCCAGGGGATGTGCGGAGTGCATGGTGTGAGGTGAGGCTGTGCAACTCACAAAGCACCTCTGTGGCAGCTGCTGTACACGTTCCAGCCCCCTCCCACCTCCAGGTATTTCTCAGTTTGCTGCTTCCTTGCTGTGTCAAAAATAATTGGAATTTCCTGCTTGATTGTGTGAGCAAGTTCTTGAATGGTTTCTGTGAAAATTCAACAAGAAAACAGATTAGACTGAGGAGAGGGAAAAGCACAGGAGCTAAAAAAAAAAACCAAAATAAATTACCAGAATCATTGCCACAGGTGTTTGTACGGGGAGGGAAAACATCTGAGCAGAATTCCTTCTGAAATAACCAGGCAAGAGCAGCTCCTCTGGCTGTGCCGAGTGTTTGGCAGCTGCAGCTCAGGAGCTCTGGGATCTCTCAGTGGGGTCAATCAGCAGGGGGGCAATGAGAGGGGTTCAGGCTCTGCACAGCCAAGGGCCCCCAGATCCCCAGATTACCTGGGGAAAGGGAAAAGGAGGAAAACCAAAGGCAGAAATGCTAAGGGGAGCGTCCATCAGGCATTGCTAATGGCAGCATCAACACAAAGCCACCCCCAGCTGGACTGAGAGCCCAGGACCCCCTCCAGAACCACATCAGCCCAGGGCCAGCATCAGGCAGGGCCCTTCCACTCACCCTTCACTTGCAATGGCTGAGCAGCCCTGGAAGCGTTCATCAATTCAGGTTTCCTCACTGCCCAGTCGTGTTGCTGGCTCAGAATTCCCATTTAATTAACCCCTGACCCGAGGCAGGAATCAATAGCCCGGCTGCCCTGGCTGGAGGGGATCTGCAGCTGGTGGGGATCTGCAGCTCATGGGGATGTGCAGCTCGTAGGGATCTGCAGCTGGTGGGGATGTGCAGCTGGTGGGGATGTGCAGCTGGTGGGGATGTGCAGCTGGTGGGGATCTGCAGCTGCCCTGGCTGGTGGGGATCTGCAGCTGCCCTGGCTGGAGGGGATGTGCAGCTGGTGGGGATCTGCAGCTGCCCTGGCTGGAGGGGATGTGCAGCTGGTGGGGATCTGCAGCTCATGGGGATGTGCAGCTGATGGGGATCTGCAGCCCATGGGGATCTGCAGCTGCCCTGACTGATGGGGATGTGCAGCTCATAGGGATGTGCAGCTGGTGGGGATCTGCAGCTGGTGGGGATGTGCAGCTGCCCTGGCTGATGGGGATGTGCAGCTGGTGGGGATCTGCAGCTCATGGGGATCTGCAGCTCATGGGGATGTGCAGCTGGTGGGGATCTGCAGCTCATGGGGATCTGCAGCTCATGGGGATGTGCAGCTGGTGGGGATCTGCAGCTCATGGGGATCTGCAGCTCATGGGGATGTGCAGCTGGTGGGGATCTGCAGCTCATGGGGATCTGCAGCTCATGGGGATGTGCAGCTGGTGGGGATCTGCAGCTCATGGGGATGTGCAGCCCGGCTCTCCTGCTGCAAATTGGGAGTGAAGGTGCCTGCAGGGGAGAAGCAGCAAACTGCCCGTAAGCTGCAAGGATGGATTCCTCACACAGGAAATCCATTCCTTGGGGAGACAGGGAGAAGCAGCCTGAGGATCTTTGTGCTCCTGGAGCCCCAGAAACATCCTTGGAGTAGCCCTGGCAGAGCAGGGCAAGTTGGAATTCTGTGCATTTGCAGGTGAAAATCCTGCCTTGTGCCGTTTCTCCTTCACTGCTGTCACCCCGTAGGGCTGGGATGTGCTTTTGGTGCTCCTGGGTGTGCAAATCTCAGTCTGCTCCTGCTAAAAGAGGCACCAGGGGCTCCTGGAGACTGCCCAGCAAGAATTTATCTCTATTTTCCCTGGGGCAGGGCAGAAGGGCTGCTCCCTGACCTGACACCAGCAGAGCAGGGGTTGGCACTGCCACAGACAGAACCAATTTTTCACTTCTCATTTTGTCAGACTATCAATTCCTATTCAGAATTAGAGAACGGGTTCCTGTGTTTTTTAAGCTTCAAGAATAATTTCCACATAGTTCTGAAACTCCCCCCTCTTTGTTGATTTGGTGTCAGAGGTTTTGTTTTTTCCCCCAATTATTTTGCTGAAGACAAACTAAAAAAATCCCAATGCTGTGAGCATCAAATCCTCCTTGATCTGTTGTTAAAGCCTGAGTACCCCCTGAAATAATAATGGGTAATAATGGCATAAATAATTAATAATCACGAGCTTTAATGAGCTGATGAGGAGGTAGAATGAGGTTGTTTAGTGAGATGTGATTTTTGTGAGTACCTGCTCCAGTCAGGGCTCTGTGTGGGAAGAATCCCGACGTGTGAGTGCTCCTGCAGAGCCCTGGGGTGCACAGCTTGGGCACAAATGCAAATCCTCAATTCTGAGCCCTTGGACTGCTGGAACTGCAGCCCTCACTTCGCTCTGGGGTTGGGGTTCCTTCACCAGAGCCACGGGGCGAAGTCCTGCTGAAGAACCACGTGGGTGCAGCCCAGCACATTTCACATCTCCTGGGGCTTGAGGACCCTCAGGTGAATTTCCATCCTCAGTTCTGTGCCTGAAGGGCTGGAAAAAAAATGGGGCGGAAAGATTCCACCCTCCACAGGGTGCCCAGGTGGCTTTTCCTCAGAACTGGGCATCCTGGCACAAAGCCCTGGGCAGGCTGAAGGCTCACAGCTGTCTCTGTGGCTGGACATAACCAGAGGATTTCAGGAGGATTCCAGGGCCTGGAAGGCAGAGCTGAGTGTCTGTGACCAGGTAAGTCAGGAATCAGAGGGAAACCCTCTCTAATTAATTATCTGAGTTGAGATTATTGGGAATCTGAGACAAACGTGGAACCCCCAGCACCCCAGGAGCCTGTTGAGGGCCAGCAGCACCAGGAACTTCCCACGCTGCCCTCGTTGCTAAGGGCAATAATGACAATAACTGACCCGTGTCCTTTGGTAGCCCTCCCCACAGGCAGGGAGGTTCCTCCCTGATTCCCTCTCTGTTTTCTGCAGCCAGCTCCCGTTCAGCAGAATTCTGCCTGCAGCTTCTGAGGATTCCTGAAGAGACTGGGCAGCATTTTCTCCCTTAAATCAAGGTTCTGCTGCTCTGCCCAGGCCTGGAGCTGCTCAATTTTCACTTCAAACCCTGCTAGAATCAATCCAGTGCTGCTGGATTCATCCTGCAGGAAGCAAATCTGCTTGGAGGCTCCTGGATCCTTTAATGAGCATCCCCTTCCCGGGGCCTGCAGGGTCCTGGCAGGCTCAGCTCTCTGTGCTGCTGGTCCAGGGCTCCACCAGGAGCAGCAGCTTGGCTTTGCTTCCTCTGCCAGGGCTCCTGGTGTGGAATTGTCTCTTTTGGAAGCTGGGTGTGCTCAGGTGCTGGCTGTTTGCTGCTCACACCAGCAGGGTTTCTCTGCCAGTGCTGAGGATTTTGTTTTTCTGGTTTTCTGGCTGGAGTGTGGGAAAGCTGCCTGTTGCTTCCAGAGAGGTCCTAAAAGTCTCTGGTTTCTTGATTTGTGCAAGTGGGAGCATTTTGATTATCTTTGAGGATAAAAAAATCCGATGGCAGGGAAAAGAAAACTCTGAGCTGACCAGCTGAGCTGCACATTTTTATTTCATACACCGAGGACTCTAATCTAATAGGAAAAGCAATGAAGATCTACTCAGGAAAAACTCTCAGAATGGGCTTTAATAGGAGGAGACCTCTCTGTGCTTGTAAATGGAGCTTTATTTTCCAGGGTTTAGGCATTTAGGCTGAGCAGGCTTGCCCCGGTTTGGGCTCAGGACAGGTTTTGGGGTCTCTCAGGACTCCCTGGCATGCGGCTGAGGAGCTGCACACACACAGAGTCGCTGCAGGCTCCATTTCCCCCTGTCACATCCCATCTGTAAACTGGGGCTGCACTGGGATGGCAGCAGCCACCGAGCGGGGAAGGCCTCAGAAAATAAATAGAGATGAGGAAGTCAGAGATCATTAGAGCTGACACCACCTCACACGTTCATTAATTATGGATCCCCGCGGAAGAGGCTCGTTAGGCTGCTGCAGCTTGTGCAGCACTGACTCAACTCCTGGAAGGTGGAAAGAGAGAAGCCAGCACTGAGCCCCAGCTCAGGCTCTGTAATTAAACTCAAGCCCAGCAGCTGGGCTTGCTCCAGGCTGCAATTGCTGCCAGGTGGGTTTTTCCTGTAGCCTGAGCTCCGAGGTGGTTTCCCCATGGCCAGGAGGTTCTCTGGCTGGAAGAAGTTGTTTTCCCCTGTGGGCTGTTGTCGCGGTTTAGGGCAAATTTGGGAGAAAACTTCCTAAGGGGGCCCCTCCAGAAAGCAAACCCACACAGCCTCTCCCCCCAGCCAGTTTGGGAAGGATTCCTCAGAGAGAAGTGGAAAGAACCTGTTTATTTTACAGGCACAGCACCCCCAGCACACAGAATGAACAATACCCGATGACAATACCCTTTCACAGCTCTGAAAAAGATGGCAAATTAAGAAAGTCTCTCCTGGGGGTAGTTGCTCTGTTATTGGTTTTTCTGGCGCTGGGAATGGCTGCTCCAACCACAAGGTGCAAACTCTTGGTGTTTCCCAGGTCCCAGTCCGGAGCAGGCTCGAGTGGTTCCAAGAAAGGGGAAGAAAAACAGTCCAGGGAAAAAATCGGACTGCTTAGCTAAAGTAACTAACAAGCAGGAGCAAAAGCAGGAGCAAAGCAGGAGCAAGAGCAAAGCAGAAAGCCAAGCAAAAGGCAAAAGCCGCACGATGTACTCCCCGTCTCTGTGTCCCGCCAGCCATGGGGGAGCAGGCTGATAACAAAACAAAACAAAACATTCTCTCCTCAGAGCCAGCCTTGAAGGCACGGAACAGAACATCCAGCATGAACAGAACACACAAATGGGGATACAAGCATCACAACGTCACCCCAGGACAGCTCTGTCACCACAGCCATGCTGGGACCTTCCCAGGGAAACCCCAGCTGTCCCCAGTGCTGCCCCAGGACACAAACCAAAGCTGTGGTGTGGCATTTGCTGGGTGCCCAGAACGAAGGGAGGAGATGATGAATCTGACTCCGTGTTCTTAGAAGGCTAATTTGTTATTTTATGATCTTATAATATAGTAAAGAATGCTATACTAAACTATACTAAAGAATACAGAAAGGATACAGACAGAAGGCTGAAAGATAATAATGAAAACTCGTGACTCTTTCCAGAGCCCTGACACTGCCTGACCCTGATTGGTCATTAAGTCAAAACAATTCACATGGATAAACAATCCCCAACCACATTCCAAAGCAGCAAAACACAGGAGAAGCACATGAGCTAATATTGTTTTCCTTTTTCTCTGAGGCTTCTCAGCTTCCCAGGAGAAGAAACCTGCGCAAGGGGATTTTTTAGAAAATGTGACAGTGACACTTTGGCTCTCACTTACAGGAATGACTGCAGCTCATTTTCAGCTCCCAGGGAAATCCCTGTCTGAGGAGCAGCTCCAGGTCAGTGATGGAGGGGGAGAAGCAGCTCGAAGCAGCTGGAGGTGAATCCTGCCTGGGCTCCTGCAAACTGGAGCTGCTGCTGGGACTGGGGAGCCCTGGCGCTGTCCTGCCCGAATTAACCCTCAGAATTAATGAAGTTTGGGTGTCCTGCCACAATTAACCCCCAGAATTAATGAAGTTTGGGTGTTCTGCCCCAATTAAAGCCCAGAACTAACAAAGTTTGGGTGTCCCACCCCACTTAACCCCCAGAATTAATGAAGTTTGGGTGTTCTGCCCCAATTAAAGCCCAGAACTAACAAAGTTTGGGTGTTCTGCCCCATTTAAAGCCCAGAATTAACAAAGTTTGGTGTCCTGCCCCAATTAAAGCCCATAATTAATGAAGTTTGGGTGTTCCAAAAGTAGCACAGGGGCTGTGCTGGCTTTGCCCTGGGCTGGGACCCGCAGTGACACTTGCCAGCCCCTCAGCTGGGCCTTTGGGGCAGCTCTGCAGCTCAGGAGGAGAGGCAAAGGAAGAAACCCGGGGGTGTCACTGGGAACTCCTGCAGCCCTTTAATGATCCCCACGAGGAGCTGCAGTGCCTGCACGGGAGGGCTCGGAGCAGTCAGTGGATCGGGATTTAGTTTAATTTATTCCCAACAATGTACTGCGTGTTTGTAAGTGTTACAAATCAAACTCAAACGGGAAATATTCCTCTGCTCAAACATTCTCACACGTAATTGCATTTTCCCTGTAATAACATTATCAGAGCATCTTTCAGGCTCCAATTAATGCAAACCTAATTCTCCTTTAATACCAGTACCAGGAGGATTTGAACTTAAGAACACACAGATTTATCTTGGAGCTCCAGGATGATTTTGAAATGCCTTTTGTACAAGTTTTACCCTGCGTGGAGCTTGTGGAGAGATCTGCATCAGGCTGAGCACCTGCCTTTGCTGGTTCTGCTACTTGCACTGCAGGCTTTGTGCAGAATGGCGGAATTGTGACCTGCAGAAACCATTCTGGTTATGCCAAATAATAAAAGACAGACTCTGGGAATTAACCAAACTTCTGTTCTCAGCTGTTTCTCTTATATCAATAAATATATAGAATTCTTGGCACTTCTGTTGAACTGCATCTTGTCTCAAAAGGGGCAGCACTAACTTTTAATTTACTTTTGATTGCAGTTAATGGCAGAATGTATAACTGCACTTAACGATGGAATGTTGTTTGTATTTTTTTTTTTTTACAGTAGACTTTTTTCCCTGAGCTATTTTAATCCACCTTTCCAGAGAATATCCAGTGTAAATGTGCAGAGCAGGCAGCACAGCACATCTCAGTCATGTCTGAAGTTGCATTAACATCACAGAAGTAGTTTGGTTTTTTTATGGGCACACATGAAATGAAAACAGGTGTATAATTTGTGTCTGGTTAAAAAATTTATAAGCGAAGTCCCACCAAACGTTAAGTGGGTCATTTGCTGATATATATTATACATATATTTATATTATAAATATAAATATATTCTATTTAAAGCTCAGGCACAGGAGAGGGGAGGAGAGCAGAGCCCTGAGCCGTGTGTGCAGAGCTGGGAGATCACTGGGGTCACCTGAGGGGCTTCTCCCCCTTCCAGAGGCTGAGTGAGCCCTGAGCACTCCTCACCCTCTGCATTTGAGCCAAGCTCAGCCCCAGTCACACAAATTCCATTTTTAGAGCCCCAGCTCCTTAATTCCAGCCCACAGCAAGCACAGGGGAATGGGGACCAACAGGAAAACCCCAGGTCTGTGCTCTGGTGTGGGCCTTGATGGTTAAAAATTAGTGGGAAAAATCAGGAGGCTCCTGCTTGTGAAAACCCAGAGGAGGGATGGGGAGCTGGGGGCTGTTAGAGGGTCTCAGATGTGGGGCTGATGTTCCTAAAGCGTTTCCAGGCTGCATTCAGTGCAATGGGGGCTGTTAGAGGGTCTCAGATGTGGGGCTGATGTTCCTAAAGCGTTTCCAGGCTGCATTCAGTGCACTGGGGCTGAGGAGGGCTGCAAAGAACCCCCGGGCACCAGAAATGCTGCAAGGACCCCTGCCCAGGGCACCTCCCAGCTGTGCCTCAGCACTCAAACCCTGGGAAGGGGCAGCAAAAGGGAAGCTGAGACCTAAAGCTGCTGAAAGCAAATTTATCTCATGAAAATCCTGCATTTGCTGCTTTTCAGGGGATCTGCAAAAGCCTGGAATAGGATTAAGGAGAGGGCACGGGGATGAGCCGGATCAGGGATCAGCCAGGGGCTGCAGATGGCACCGAGGGGCTGCAGATGGCACCGCTCCCTCCGGGGGCATTTCCTGCTGGGAATGGGCTGCAGGCAGCTCGGGACGGGATCCTGCCCCCGGGGAGGGGAACAGGACGGGATGGGGATCCTGCCCTCGGGGAGGGGAGGGGATGGGATGGGATGGAGATCTGCCCTTGGGGATGGGATGGGATGGGATGGGATGGGATGGGATGGGATGGGATGGGATGGGATGGGATGGGATGGGATGGGATGGGATGGGATGGGATGGGATGGGATGAGATGGGGATCCTGTCCCCAGGGAGGGGAAGGGGATGGGAATCTTGCCTCTGGGGGAGGGGATGGGATGGGGATCCTGCTCTCAGGGAGGGGAAGGGGATGAGGATCCTGTCCCCAGGGAGGGGATGGGGAACGGGATGGGGATCCTGCCTCAAGGGAGGGGATGGGGTGGGGATCCTGCCCTCGGGGAGGAACGTACAGGAGAGCAGCACTGTAGGCCCAGCTAAAGGCAGAGAGGGGATCCCTGGGGCTGGAGGGGTTTTCCAGCTCCTGGGCAGGGCAGCAGCCTCCTCCAGCAGCCCCACTGGCACGTCCGGGGCTCCCTCCTCTTCTTCTGTGGGCTCCCAGCAGGGGTGATACTCCGTACAGAAAACCTCTGTCCTGGCAGCCTGCAAAGCAGAATGAAAGCGTTTCAGAGAGGAGGGACGGGTTGATTTCTTCATCAACAGAAGCACTGCACCACTGCTGGACAGGGATCAGCCCAGCAGGTGAAAAAGATTTCCTTCCTGTACTGGGAAACATTTAAACTGCAACATTTTCCTGTTCTGTCAGGAAATGAATGTGTTCAGAGCTTCTAAAGAACAAAACTAAAGAAAACTCTTGGGAGATGTTGAAGGACCTGATTTGAGTTGCTGTTTGAATGTGTGTTCCTCTGGCAAATTATAAAAATAAATTTAAAAATTATAAAAATAAACCCCTCCAAACACGTTTCTAGGTGGCACCAGGCAGAGCTTTGGTGTCAGATCAGTATTTCCAGGGCCAGCAGCCCCCTGCCCCACAAGAGAAAGGTTCATTCTCCCTCTTCTTCATTCACCCGGAGATCCTTAAGTACAGCTCGCAACCAAATGTTATTTCCTTGCTCCATTCAGACACTGCTAATGAAGGCTTTTGTAGCACGACTCCGAACTAATTAGGGTTAATTGAGCCTGCTTGTGTGTTAGCTACTGCAGCACTTGTCCTGACGATTGGAACATTTTTGTGATTAGCCAGCCTAAATTCAGGTTCTTTTTGTGGCTCTGTCTATCCCATTCCCAGTCCATCCCAGTCCCTGTTCATCCCATTCCCTGTCCATCCTGGGCTCTGTCCATCCCAGTCCCAGTCCATTCCAATCCATCCCAGTCCATCCCAGTCCCAGTCCATCCCAGTCCATCCCAGTCCCAGTCCCTGTCCATCCCTGTCCATCCCAGTCCATCCCAGTCCCAGTCCATCCCAGTCCCAGTCCGTCCCAGTCCCAGTCCATCCCAGACCATCCTGGGCTCTGTCCATCCCAGTCCCAGTCCGTCCCAGTCCCAGTCCATCCCAGTCCCGGTCCATCCCAGTCCCTGTCCCCCCTGGCCCTCGCAGACTCCTCGGAGCTCCAAGTTCCCGGCTCGGGGCAGAATTCCGGGAACAGAAGGCAGGAGCCCATTAAGCAGCACGTGGTACATGAATATTCATTTTCTTGCCTTTGTTATTTACATAAATTCAGCAGCAAGGCAAGGCTTTTTACAGTCGCTTTAGCTTTTTTGGGTTTTTTTTTAATAGAAATGTTGATCCAGCTGCACACATTCCTTTGTATTACAGCGATACCTTTTATTTTTCTCTGCCTTTTTTGCTGCTGGGAGTGAGAATAAGTTTTCTTTTTGAATGATCAGTCTGGAAATGGGTGCTTAGGTAACTGCACCGCAGATGTGTCAGACTTTGTGGCACCAGGGGAAAGGCACATCCTGATGTTCAGAAGCAGGGAATGGTTGAATTTGGAGCCAGTTAGAAGGCAGGGTTAATAAAATCTGATGGAACAACAGCAAAACATCCCGGTTACAAATTCAGTGCAGGGACACAAAGCCAGGGGAGAGGCCAGACCCCGGCGCTGGAGGGGCTGTGCTGGAAATGCCAGGGCTGCCCTGGCTGGCAGCAAAGGGGTGCAGCAAAGGTGTTTGCCATGGCCAGCAGCAGAACCATCACCTGGGCTGTGCCCAGTGCTGGAGGAAAAAGTCCTGTGATTGCCTCCAAAATCCTGTGATTGCCTTCAGAATGCTGTGATTGCCTCCAAAATCCTGTGATTGCCTCCAAAATCCTGTGATTGCCTTCAGAATGCTGTGATTGCCTTCAGAATGCTGTGATTGCCTCCAAAATCTTGTGATTGCTTCCAAAATCCTGTGATTGCCTTCAGAAACCTGTGATTGCTTCCAAAATCCTGAGATGGCCTCCAGAATCCCGTGATTGCCTCCAAAATAATCTGATTGCCTCCAAAATAATCTGATTGCCTACAAAATCCTGTGACTGCTTCCTTGCCATTCTGGATCCACTCTGTAAATATTTTCATTTACAGTTTGTGTGTCTTTACAGTGGGAAATAGAAAATGGGGCCCAGAGCTCAGCCTGGTGTGGTGCAGGTGTGTTTGGCTCCTCAGCCTGGTGTGGTGCAGGTGTGTTTGGCTCCTCAGCCTGCTGTGGTGCAGGTGTGTTTGTCTCCTCAGCCTGGTGTGGTGCAGGTGTGTTTGTCTCCTCAGCCTGGTGTGGTGCAGGTGTGTTTGTCTCCTCAGCCTGCTGTGGTGCAGGTGGGTTTGGCTCCTCAGCCTGGTGTGGTGCAGGTGTGTTTGGCTCCTCAGCCTGGTGTGGTGCAGGTGGATTTGGCTCCTCAGCCTGGCCTTGCTCCTTTGAAGGGAATTTTCTCACTGAGCACCAGGAGAAGTATCAGAAGAGACAGCTGCCTGGAAATGAGTAATTGTGAGCAGCCCTGCGAGGTGTTCCTGGTTTAATTGATGTGGGGAGCGGAGGGCCAGCCCCAGAGGAAGGAATCCGACCTGGCAGAGCAGCCCAGCTTTTCCCAGGATGGGATCTGTCCTCCTGAAACCAGAGCAGAACGAGCAGAGCAGCAGCTCAAACACCCCATTATTGCTCATTTTAAACCCCTTTGCCTCGCAAAACTGGTTTAGATCCATTTCCACCTGCCTGCTCTCATCAGAAACTTTCCTGGGCTAAACCTCTCTCCAGTCGTGCTTTGCTGGTTGGCCACTATTCCCTTTTTTTAATCCAGGAAAAAGGAAAATGTGTCCCTAGGAGGTGTTAGACAGGTGGAGGCAGCCAGAAGTGTTTTCCACATGGGGGAGAAGCTGGGAGAGCTCTGCAATGACCAGGAGCCCTCCAAAAGCTGATTTATCTGGAGGTGAAGGGGATAAAGAGGGAGCAGCCATCCTCCCTTCATCTGCAACCTTCACTTGAGCTCTGAAGGTATTTAGATAAACCACTCTGTGTTTGGCCTAAAATACACTTCCCATCCTGCCCCACGGGAGTGAAATAAAATCATTATCAGTTATCACACAGAGATTTAAATTAAGGGGATTTTTTGGTTGTTTTTTTTTTTTTTTTTCCCTTCATGAAACTGAACTTCTGAAACAAAACCTCCGAGAAGAGGAATTAATTGCTGGATCTGCACTGAATCACCAAGAGACCCGGTTTTGTTTCTGTGGTGCAGCAGAAAGTGCTTCATCAGGAGGAATTCACGTGGAGGAAAACCAGGCATGTCCCACTTATCGAACACAAGTATGTCCGGGATGTTTAATTATCTCCTGATTAATTAATTTAACATCAGGGCAGGCAAGGACTGCTCGGTGCCTGCGTGCACCCCCAGCTCTGCTGAGTTAAAGGCACCTTGTGGCTGTCACCTGCAGCTGCTGTAAATGAATTATTTCTTTCCTGAGCTCCTCCATTACCCCGAGGAGATGCACAGAACACGCCCGAGCTCAGGTGATTTGCAGCATCTGTGCTGAGGATTTAGTGCCGTGTAGTCTGTGTTTGCAGGGATAAAACACGGGGGCAAAACAAGTTTGAGGCATGAGATGAAGTGCTTGGGAAGCTCCCAGTGTGAGCAGGGAGGATGTTTTCCTTGGGTTGACAAAAACGCCAATCACTTGCTTTAAAAGTTTAAAACGCATTTAATGTATTTTATTTCTATTTTATAGAATTTTATTTTATATTTACATAATTTATTTTTATTTATTTCTATTTTAGAAAATGTATTTAATTTAATAATAATAAAATGGTTGTAAAAATAGCAATATAATTAGAGTAATAAAAATTTGGACAATTTGGATTAGGACAATATGAGACAATAAGGACAAAGAGTTACAGACAGTCCGAGTACCTTTCTCTGGGCAAAATAAGCCCAAAAAAGGACCCATGTTAACAGAGGATTAACCCTTAAAAGCAACAGCCTGTTGCACATTCACACACCTCACACATGATGCATCAATTCCATTCAAACAAAGGATTCTGTCTGGGCAGTATCAAAGAGGCAGGAAGAAGTTCATTTCTCCTGATAACAGAGCAATAAATTCTCTTTCTCTGAAAGACTGAGGTATCCTGTGGCTGCTATCTCGGAGTCCTCTCTTATTAAAAAGTATCTTACACAGCATAGTTTGTATTTTAACATTATGTTATAACCTAAAACTATATTTAACCCACTACTTAAGAAAATTAATACAGCATCACTTTCTAACACAACACATATAAAATTCACTTTAACATTTGCGAAAAGCCAGTCACAAAATGCACGTTTTCGACAGGGTGATCCTGGGTGTCCAACGGAAATCTCATGGAGATGAAGCAGCAGAGCACAGACACTGAATAGCAGAGGTCACCACACACGTGGGAGTGTCCCCTTGGCCACCTGGACATGCCTCAAGTGACAGCTTCTGGTCCCCCCAGAAGTCCCTCAGGGTTAGAAGAGGAAATATTTAATGTGGCCAGACAGATTGATTGCAGTGCCTAATTAGTCAATCAGGCCAAATTGCACTTGGCAAACACGGCACAACCGCATTACAGTGGGATCACAAAGAGGATTCTGCCTCTGTTACCCATGGTGGGGTTCTTTGGGAACCATGAGGGTTTCTTTGGAAAACACGAGGGTTTCTTTGGGAATTGCAAGGATTTCTTTGGGAAAGATGAGGATTTCTTTGGGAAACACGAGGGTTTCTTTGGGAAACATGAGAATTTCTTTGGGAAACACGAGGGTTTCTTTGGGAAACATGAGAGTTCCTTTGGGAAACACGAGGGTTTCTTTGTCAATCCCAAGGATTTCTTTGGGAAACATGAGAGTTCCTTTGGGAATCACGAGGATTTCTTTGGGAAACACGAGGGTTTCTTCGGGAATCCAGAGGATTTCTTTGGGAAAGACAAGGATTTCTTTGGGAATCCTGAGGATTTCTCTGGAAAACACAAGGGTTTCTTTAGGAATCACGATGGTTTCTTTGGGAAACATGAGGTGTGAGCTCTCAGACCCATTCCTGGCCCTGGCTGCTTTAGTGAGCAGAAGTTTGGGGCTGTGAAGTTTGGTCTGCATGGCTCTCCCCTGCTGTGATGGTGGATAATCAGCCAGTGATTAATGCTCCCTGCGTTAATTGATGTCCTGCTCAGCTGTCCCTTCAGGGGAGCCCCTGAAGTACAGACAGAGCTCCAGAGAGTTTTGCTTGAGGTGAGCAGTGACCCAGGGCTGGATCTCCGCTGACTTCCCCAAATCCTCCCGTGGGAATGGGGATTCTGAGGGCGCTGCAGGGACAACACAGCCTTTTCTTTCACTGTCTCTTTCCAAATGCTGCCACACAGGATCTGTAATTAAATTTACATCCTTTGGAGGTGTAGAGATGGATTTACTGGTGTGGGAGGCACAGAGGGACAAACCACTTCATACATCATCTTCTGTGGAAGTGGAGTTTGGTTTCTGTCTAAATACGGCAGCCTAGTAATAAAACTTAATTCCTAAATTATAGATGGGTTTGGGGTTTTGTCTGGAGGTTTTTCTTGTTTTGTTTTGTTTTGCTGCTCCTCCCTCCCTTCCTGTCCAGGTAAATGCTGAAGTATTTCAAACCCTCCAGGTGCAGGCTGGGCACTCAGAGAATGAATCAGCCTGTCAGGCTCAGACCAGAGGCTGCAGACAATGCACAGTGGTGTGTCACGGTTACTTAGCAACTCCAGCTGAAGAGGTTCAGGTAGAAATCGCTGTCATTTCCATGGGTGAGATCTCTCCCCCCTCCTCTGTGTACACAGCGTTTTTTTCCCCCGACAGATAAAGTCTTTTGTAGGTTTTAATGATCTTTCAAATTGAGTTTTCAAAAGAGCCTGCTATTTCTGCAGGGCAATCGGAATTAAATGATGAATTTGGAGGATCTGAGTGTGGCTCACAACAAGAGCAGGAGGCATTAACCCAGGATGGATAAAAACATCCCTCTGCCACGTGGGGAGCTGGGCAATCCTGCTGGCATTTTCCTCCCTAAAAGTTGATATTGGCAGGTCTGTGCTGGTCAGCACAGAGCCAAAGCTCTGCCCTGGTGGCTCTGGGAGAGGGAACTGGTTTGCACTTTCCTGTGCTGGTCAGCACGGAGCCAAAGCTCTGCCCTGGTGGCTCTGGGAGGAGGAACTGGTTTGCACTTTCCTGTGCTGGTCAGCACAGAGCCAAAGCTGTGCCCTGGTGGCTCGGGGAGGAGGAACTGGTTTGCACTTTCCTGCCCTGGTCAGCACAGAGCCAAAGCTGTGTCCTGGTGGCTCGGGGAGGAGGAACTGGTTTGCACTTTCCTGCCCTGGTCAGCACAGAGCCAAAGCTGTGCCCTGGTGGCTCTGGGAGGAGGAACTGGTTTGCACTTTCCTGCCCTGGTCAGCACCAAGCCAAAGCTGTGTCCTGGTGGCTCTGGGAGGAGGAAGTGGTTTGCACTTTCCTGGCCCTGCCGAGGACATGGCTCTGTGTGCCAGGAGGAACCTGGTGGCTCCCTGAGCTGCCTCCCCCTCCTGGAAGGTTTGCCTCTGGCAGCAGGTTAAAAATAATAGCAGCTCTGAAAGTTTTATGACAGCTTCAGGGCAAGTGTTACCTGAACATCAGCAGCTGCAACACAAACACGCCTTGGACCCTGCCGCTCATGAAAGGATAATGAGCACAGGCTCCAGGAGCTCCGTGGGAGTCAGGGGGTGAGAGGGGCAGAGGAGCAGCCCCTGGCACTGAGCTTCAGCCCACCCGCTTTGAACTGGACTAAATATTTGCTGGTTCAGGCCTCGGGAGCTGAAGGAAACTGGGATTCTCCCGTGGCCCCCTCGGTGTCACTGCAGGGCTGGGGGGGCTGGAGCAGAACCTGCAGCCCCCTCCTCCTTGGGCAACATCCCAGAGGCTTCTGGACCTGGAAAAGGTGTCTGTGGGACAGGGACAAGGGGCTGATGTGGCTTTAATCTGAGCTGGGAATTCCCCAGGACCCCTGAACCTCCCGCCAGCCATTCTCTGTGGGGTGGGGAGAGGCTCTGAACGCTGCCTTCTCTGAGCGGAACACCCCAAAATCCTTCCACATCTCCTGTAGGAAGCTCATGGCCTCTTCAGGAGCCTGACAGGGACCGAGATGTGTGGAGAGAAGTTGTCCCACCCCAATCAGTGCCACCACAGAGCTGCTCAGAGAGTTCAGGAGGAGGCTCCAAGTGATCAGTGAGGAGGAAATTGAGCCCCTTAAGGACATGTGGCTGATTTGAGTTGCCAGAAAGAGCAGGAATAAATAGTGCAATCAATGCCTGCTATAAATACACATTGATTTCCCTGTACTTCTCTTTCTCTTGCTTTGTGTCTGGGTTTGAAAGACAGGGATCTGCTAAGGAAGGCAGGAGCTCCCTGGGAATGGAAACGTAAACCCCTTCCCTCTGAATTATTGTTATAATTTGAAATTAAGGGGCTCTCAGGCAAAGACATGAGAGGCAGCCCAGCTCTGAGGAGAGCAGGGAGAGGCCAGATCAGGATCCCAGCACCCGAGCAGCCAGTGAGAGGTCCCTTTTTAGTGAGGTGGGTGATAATGAGGTCCCAGGTCAGGCTGCTCTCACAAGCAGAGGCTCACCCCAATTCTCCCAATTCTCGCGTATCTCTGGCCCTCCAAGAGAAACTCCCAGATAAGAGAAATGCAACCAGCTGCCCTCCTCCCCTGAGCTTGAACACTTCTGTTGCTCACAGTACCCAGTTTGCCCTGCTCCCCTGAGCTGGGCCACTTCTTTCCTTTTTCTTAAGCACCCAGTTGTTAGTGTTTCCTAGGAACTTCTGGGAAAAAAAATCCTCTAAGTGGCTGGGAAACACTAACAGCTGGAACTGGGAAGCTCAGGGTGGGAAGATGGAGGTGGAGAAGGAGCTGCTGGAGCGGGACCTCCAGGGGCTGCTGGGGTTGGTGGGAAGGAGGTGAAGAAAGCGTCGCAAAATGGACAATGGGTCACAAGGTCTGTCACTTTTAAAAGTTCTGCTCCATTTGCATATCGGAGTTAATTGCCCAAGTACAGCTGTAGGTTATCAGGTCCCATCCTTCTTGTTTTCCTCTCTCCAGCCCACGGTGTTTGTGCTCTTGGGGCTGAGATTTGGGTCATTTGTGCTTGGTCCCCAGCTAGAGAAGGAATCGTTTTGTCTCCCTGCTCTGTGCAGAGAGCTCAGCATCCCATAATGTGCAGCCCAGACCCACCCACTAAAGCAGCACAGAATGTGAAAAATAGAAGAGCCAAACCTGAGGCATCAGAACCTCTGGTATGTGTGCCCAGGACGGAAATGATAGCCAGGGCTGGAGGGGCCCTGCCTCCAGCAGGGGAAAAACGGGATTTTTGGACAGTGTGGATCCTGGCACCGAGAATCCCTTCCGTAACTGATGGATTTTCCCTTTAACTAAAAACCAGGCTTTAACTGAAGCTTAGATTTTCTAAAGGTTTTTAACTAAAGATGGATTTTCTCTTTAACTGAAAACCAAGGTTAAACCACAGCACTTTGTCTGGAGAAAGAACTAGGAGCAAAGAAAGAGCAGGATTTCAAACATGATCTCTGAGGAGTTGGAGGCGTCACACCTGAAGTGGGGGCAGCATTTGAGGCTGTGAGGGCTCTGCAGTCCTGCAGCAGTGATCCCGAGGGAACTGGTTGTTACCCTGAGGAAGTGGAACAAGGGGATGGTGCTGCATCCAGGAACTCCGAGGTGTGTAAAGGAAACTGCTGTAAACGTGAGGATATTTTCATTTAAGGGAAAATGGGGGATGTGGGCAGCTGCACTGTGGGCTCTCATTTTTTGGGTAGTGATGTGCTCAGCTGTGAGCAATGTGCCCAAGCCCTGCTCAGATAAATGACAAGGCAGTCCCTGAACGTGGCTCTGCTTTATTTATCGTTTGCAGGATTTTTATGTCCTGGTGCTACATCTTGTGCTGCCGTTGAGTTTCACGGGCTGTGTAATTTAACTGTGCATTGATTCATTGGCTTTCCAGGGCCCTGCAGCTGCTCCTGGAATCACCTGGCTTTGGGTGGGAGGCAGGCGAGGGATAACTCCAGGATCTGGGGCTGCTCTTGCCAGGTTAATTCTTCCCTCCTCCCCTTCTCTGGTTTCTGCATTTGTTTTGTTTTTTAGGAGTTAATGATGATTCTTCGCGTAGCCTGGGCAGCCTGGAATGACATCCCAGCTCGGGGTTCCCTTGGGTACTCTGACACCTGTGTGACAGGTGAGTAACGTGCTTTACCAAACACTGACTCCAGTCAAAACTGAAAACATGCTTTTAACATTAAGAATATGCTGGAAACGCTTTCTTCCCCCTGCCTAGGACAAGGAACATCATGGTTACGTTATTTTATGACTGCACTTCCACAGTTATTTTACTGTTATTTTATTACTGCACTTTCACAATGGTTTGTCCATCCAGGGGTGTAAATAATGCATCAGGATCTCACTGGGATGATCTCATGGAAACAATTAGATGGTAGCACCTAAATACCAGCTTAGCATTACCTGTAGGAAATCTGGGGCCTCTCAGAAGTTTGGAAAAAATTGTGATGTAAAGGTCATCAGCTGTCAGCTGCCATTAACTGGGAATTCACTCCTGTGGAGTAATTAAGTGGGGTAAAATGTAAGCCTGAAGAATAAATTGCATCCCACTGTGGGCCTGTCTTTTTTTAATGATTTGTTGGGGGATTGTTATTTAAGAAATAATTAAAAAAAGAAAGCATTGCTTGTACTCAATTTACAAAAGGAGCTCATGGAATGTTTATTTCCTCTGAAGAGCTGCTGACAAGAGGAGGGGAGGGCAAACAAGAATCATTGATTAAGCTTTTCCCAACTGTTCGATGGTTTGGAGTGGTTATTCTTGGTGGGATTTTTATTGGAACATTTTTCCCAAACAGGTTCTCAGTGGCTCTCAGGTGGAGAGCAGATAATTCATGAGAACAGGTGGAATTTGGGTTAAATTCATTCAGAAGCTGGTGTGCAACAGGGTGAGCCCTCACAGGGTCAGCTCTGGGGTTTTTGGCACTGGTCACAGGATCCTGCCCACAGCTGCTTTTGTTCCACCCGAGGGGAGACAATTTCTGCAGAGCTGTTCACTGCCTTTGCTGAAAATCCCTTTACAGAGCCTCTTTAAACCCACAGATGATGCTGTGCATATCATTCTGTACTAAATCAAAGTGTGGGATCAAGTGTGAGTTCACAGCGAGGTTTGGATTCAAAGGCTGGTGCTCCAAGGGCGGTGTTGTTGATGTAGATGAGCATCTACCTTTCAGCACTAAGCTTTGAGTTTCCACAGACTTGGCTTTTTATAAAAAACCAGAGCTGAAATAGAGATGGAAGAGGGATAATCCTGACACCGCTTGTGATCTCAGCTGCCTCTGTGACCTTTTCCTGTGGCATTAGCTGGATTCTCAGTAGCTTTGTACTTCCTTCCCCGAATTTCCTGCTGGAAGATGAAAGCTGCTCATGCTTCAGGGAGTAATTGTCCCAGTAATTGTGTGCAGGGGACGCCTCTGACCAGAGTGGCCGTGACCTGTGCTGGTGGCAGTGGGCAGACCCCTGGTGTGGGTGGTCTGAGCCCTTCCCGGGCTGCTCAGGCTGTGATCAGGAGCAGGTGGGCTCTGCAGCACCCCCATGCTGGGCTGGGGGGAACAAGGAGTTAACTGGGGCCATGGGAGGGTGGGAGGAGGAGCAGGGTGGGAGCTCAGCCTGGTTCCTGCTCTGATCTCCCTGTGAGGTGAGCCCAGCAGGAGATGGAGAGTGGTGCAGAGCTGGGGGTTGCTGGATGTGTCCTGTGCCAGGTGTGTCCTGTGCCAGGTGTGTCCTGATGGATCCCTGGTGCTGAGTGTGTCCTGTCCTGGGCGTGTCCTGTGCCAGGTGAGTCCTGATGGATCCCTGGTGCTGAGTGTGTCATACCAGGCGTGTCTCATGCCAGGCATGTCCCCTGTTGGGCGTGTCCCCTGCTGGGTGTGTCCTGTGTTGGGCGTGTCCCATGCCAGGCGTGTCCCCTGTTGGGTGTGTCCTGTTGGATCCCTGATGCCAGGTGTGTCCTGTCCCAGGTATGTCCCACACTGGGTGTGACCTGTGCCAGGTGTGTCCCCTGCTGAGTGTATCCTGATGGATCCCTGATGCTGGGCATGTCCCCTGCTGGGCGTGTCCTGTCCTGAGCGTGTCCTGTTGGATCCCTGATGTTGGGTGTGTCCCCTGCTGGGCGTGTCCTGTTTCAGGTGTGTCCCATGCCAGGCATGTGCCCTGTTGGGTGTGTCCTGTGTTGGGTGTGTCCCCTGCTGGGTGTGTCCTTTTGGATTCCTACTGTTGGGCGTGTCCCCTGCTGGGCGTGTCCTGTTGGATTCCTGGTGCCAGCATGTTCTACATTGGGTGTGTCCTGTCCTGGGCGTATCCCCTGTTGGGTGTGTCCTGTTGGGTACCTGTCCTGGGTGTGTCCCCTGCTGGGTCTGTCCTGTTGGATCCCTGGTGCCAGCATGTTCCACACTGTGCGTGTCCTGTGCTGGGCATGTCCCCTGCCGGGTGTGTCCTGTCCTGGGTGTGTCCTGTGCCGGGTGTGTATTGTCCTGGGCGTGTCCTGGGTGTGTCCTGTGCTGGGTGTATCCCCTGCTGGGCGTGTCCTGTTGGATCCCTGGTGCTGGGCGTGTCCCCTGCCGGGCGTGTCCTGTCCTGGGCATGTCCCCTGCTGGGTGTGTTCCCTGTTGGGTGGCTCTGCAGCCAAACCAAACCAAAACCAAACCACCTCACCCCACCCCACCCCACCCCAACCCTCACCCCCCACGCCGAGAGGGCCCTGCACCCTCGTTCCAGGTCTGTCCAATCCCAGGGGTACCCAGCTCCAGGAGCACCACGGGGATGGATGGGCAGCACAGTCACCAGGGGTTTGTCCCCAGGTTTATCCAAAGCCACCAGGAGTGTGCCCACCACGGGAGCTGTGGCTGTGTGGAGCCGATCCCTGGTGGCCTGGGATGGCCCAATCCAGTCAGCAGTGCTTTAATTTAACAACTCCCCAGCAGTGGCTCCCACTCACAGCAATGTTGCAAAGTGATTTTGTGCACTGCTTAATTAAGAGCTGCTTGCAGGAGAAATCCTAATCCATTAGAGGTCGATTTATGCCTTGAAGCAAGGTCAATTTTTCTTTTCCTTTCTTAAATCCATGCAAAGTTGGAACTTTCTCAGAGTGTGAGCTTGATTTTGCTTTTTTATCTGTTTAGAATTTTGCTGTCTGATTGCTGCTGCTCAGCAAATGGCACAGAACATGCCCTGGGTTTTGTGAGTTTTGTTTCTGGTCCACTGCTCTGCCTCGCTCTTGAATAATGAGAACTGGAGAGGGAAGTGTCTGATTTGTCACTTTTGCACCTGTTTTAACCCAGTGTCTCTTTGACACTTATATTTACACATGGAAATAGATATAAAACATACATGGAAACATCCTGCACCTTTTCACCAGTGATTCCAGTGCAGTCAAGTGGAGATAAGGAGGAATCTCATATAATTTAATGAAGAAATTAAACCCTGAATTTCCAGAAACAACTGCACACCATGGTGGGCGCCCACCACAGCTTTGCTGTGCCTGTAACTGGTTAAACTGGGATGAAGAGAGCAGGCTGTGCTTTGCAGGAGGATGTTTTTGGAATTCCTCAGCACTGCCGCCTGGCCCTTGGAGATGTCCAGTCATGTCTGATGTGCTTGAGCAGAGCTTGCTGCTAAACCAACCTTGATAATCCCAGCCCCCAGAGGCTGCTGCTCTGCCAGGGATTCATTCCTGCCAGCCTCGGCCTCCACAAACCCTGCCAAGGCAAAAATCACATCCACTTACCACCACTTTGTCAGTACAGGGCTGAGGAGCAAGAAAAAAATAATACTTGTAAAGATGGAGCCTCGATAGACTGAAGAAAATTCTGGATGTGTTCTAAAGCCAGCCTCAGTGTAGTACAGCCCACTCAGGATACTTGGAGCTGCTTGGCCAGTTTCTCCCTAGAAAACCTGTTGTTCATGATTGAACTGGAGGAGTTTGGGGTTTCTGTCGTTGCAGGCTCTTGTTTGAGGGGGCCTTTGCACAAGTGGGGGCCCACAAACTGGGGCTGGGGGCAGGATTCCCTCAGGGTGGGAGAGCATCAGCAGGAGAGCCTGGGGAAAGCACACGCCTGAGCCTGAGCTGCAGTGAACCCCGGGAATTTCTTGAGCTTGAATTTGCAGTACACCCCGGGAATTTCTGCAGTTCTCTGTTGTAAACCCAGCAAGCTGGATGGGCACAGGAAAACAAGCAGAGAAATGAAAAGCGCAGTAAAAACCTTTCCTAAAGAGTGAGATCCTTTGAACTGGGCTAATCCCAGCCCTGGGAGGATAAGAGGGGTGCAGAAAGCCGGGCAGGAATGTGTGATTGAAGGTTCCTGGACAAGAGCAGAGCAGAATTTGTCCAGACTTTGACTGAGCATCATTCCCTGCCAGGCTGGAGATGCCAGCTCTGAAGAGTTAACTCTGCATCCTTCAGGGAGCGTGGGCACAGCTGGTGGGGGCTCTGCTGAAAGGAAAAGCCTCTGGCAAGTTCCTGCTCTGCAGGGAGAGGAGCAGGGCTCTGCACAGACAGATGAAGCTGTTGCTCAGGATGGAGCTGCTGTTTTCTGTCCAGCTGCTGCTCACAGAACAATTTGTATTCTCTGAGGGGGCTGCTTTTTCTCTGCCTTCGCTCTCCAAAGTTCAAGCTCCTCTTCTGGAAGTTGCATTTAACCTTTAAGAAACAAGCCGAAGTCGTTGTCCGTGACCTTGGAGGATGGGGGCAGAGAGGGGAAGAAATATCACAGTGTCTCACCAGAGACACCTTTAGAAGTACCTAACAAGGCATTTAATTTCAAACGGGAGAAAAGGACACTTAACTCGAATGACAGAAGCTGGAGAGGGGCAGAGGAACATCCTGCCACAGCCACGCTCAGGACAAGGGATGACAGGCGCAGGAGCTGGAGTGGCAGAGTCCCTTTTGTAACACAGCCCTGGAAAAGGTGCCAGAGGAATGGAGATAAGAGCAGAGCAGGTGGAGCCTGTCCACGTGGCAGGTGACTTTTCACAACGGATGGAAAGGTTATCACCGCACAGATTGCAGGTGATAACGCTGGGAGGAAATGTCATTTCTCCCCTCTTTTTTCCCTGCCTTTCCTGTCCTGTTGATCGCTCCCTGACACAAAGAAGGGTCACAGCAGCTGCTTTTGAGCTGTCTGGAGGCAAACGCTGATTGTGATGCAGATGGTTTGTCTGATGTGGTGCAGGGAAGGAGCTCGGTCTTTGTGAGGCTCGGAGTGAATAGCAACTCCTGCGGTATCGATCATTAATCTGACAGCAACTTCAGACAGACCTTCCCCATTGGGAGCTGGGGCAGCTGAGGGTAATTCTAGTGCCTGAGCTGGTCAGGAGTCAGGAGGGGTGTTGGTTGGTCTTTTAAAATATTTTTTCTCCACGTGGTCTTGCTACAATGCATCTTTCACAGTTCTAATTCTCTATATTATCTGTCTTTTTGTAAGGCCATGTTTTGAAACTTGTTGAAACTTGTTTCTAGTTTAATCTCTCTCTCCACAATGTCATCTTTATTCCGCGGCCTTCCTAAGCCAGCACATCTCATCTCAGTGTTTGCACACCGATGTACAAGACTGTGTGAGCTTTTGTCTCAGGTTTAACTGGGCGTGTATTCCATTCCCATCTATCAGAGCTGGGACAGTTCTCTGCTGTCCATTGGGCAGTTTTCTTTATCTCTCTCACAACCAATCCTCCCTCCAGGAGATCTCTGCTGTTCATGGGCCATTAATTATTAATTATCTTCTGTCCATGGCCACTGAGTGTCCCTGCATGGCTGAAAAAATTCCATCATCCCATGGGGAGAGGCTCTGCCCAGGGCAGGAGCCAAGCATTCCTACCTGGATACAATCTGAGCTTTGAGACACCACAGCAGCCTTTGCCACTGCATTCCCAGAGGAGCAGCTTTCTCCTGCCCTGCATTCCCAGAGGAGCAGCTTTCTTTTCCACTTCATTCCCAGAGGAATTCCAGGCCCATCTCTAGCAGCCCTGGAGCTCTAGAGGAAAACTCCACCCTTTTGCAGGATCCCTGCTCCATCAGAACTGCAGCTGGCACTGCAGGAGGGCTGAGCCACCATGGAATGGGACTGTGCCACCACCCTGACCCACAGTGTGCCAGGTTGGATTCTGACTCTGCCAGTGGTTTTTTTTTTTTTTTTTGTTTATTGCATTTGTATTTTTAGTTTTTCTAGTAAAGAACTGTTATTCTATTCCCATACCTTTGCCTGAGAGCCTTTTAATTTCCAAATTATAAGAATTGGTAGGGAGGAAGTTTACATTTTCCATTTCAGAGGAGGCTCCTATTTCCTTAGCAGACATCTGTCTTTTCAAACCAAAACAACTTTCTATCAAATTTTAAGAATGCTTTACAGATCCCTTTCCCTCAGAGGGGCTGCCCTGCTCGTACAGGGGGCAGCTGAGGCACAAATCAGAGGCCAAGCTTGGCAGTGTCAGGGGAGGATCTGTCGCAGGGAAGGTCGGGCAGTGGAGCTGGACCTTGGGGTCCCCCTGTGGCAGCTGCGTCCCCCCACCCAGGGCACCTTGGCCTGCCAGAGCTGCGCTTCCCTCCCCAAAATCTCCTCTCCACCCGTCTCCAGGGAAACCAGCCGTGGTCAGCCAGCTTGGCACCAATCTGTGCTCCTGTGCTGTGCCATCCCTCGGGGGGAATCGGGATAACTGGAGGTGTTGGGGGTCAGCTCCTGACAGAGACTCCCCGGTGCTCCCCTTTCCGCGGGATCTGCTCCCCTTTCCGCGGGATCTGCTCCCACCGCAGGCCCAGCACGAGGCACCTGCTCTGTCACGGGCACACTCACCTCTCTGCAGAGCTGTAATTGCGTTAGGGAGGTTACCATGGCAACCCCTGCAATTAATTAAAGTGCCTGGGCATGGGAAGTTTATAGATGCAGAAAACATTTTCATATATAAATAGTGCAATCTGTTTGTGCTCCGAGGATTTGCCCCTTCCCTGGCCCTCCTCTAATCTCAGCTGAAGAATTGGGTTGTTTTGGTTCTTTTTTTCCCTTTTTTTTTTTTCCCCTCTAGGGATTGATAAATAACTGAGTTATTGCCCATAAAGTGGGTAAATAAAGTCCCTGCAGTCCGTGTCCACCTGCTGAATGCTGAGTGAGGGGATGAGCCTTCCCAGGGCAGCCCAGGCCACTGTCCCCAAGCTCTCCTGTCCCCAGGGGTGCCCTGCTGGCTGGGGCACTGTGGGTGCTCCTGGCTCTGCTCTGCCAGCACAAGGCACTCCCAGCCCACCGTGCCACAGGTGAAATGTGCGACGGGCTCTGCCCTGCGTGGGTGCTCGCTGGGGGCTGTTTGACAGAGGAAAATCAGCAGCGAAGCAGGGCAGTGCCCCGTGCCCAGCCCAGTGCCCTGAGCCTGCCCTTGGAGCTGCCAGTGGCATAGGGAGGTCTCAGCACTTTGCAGGTTTGGTTTTACCCAGCTTTGCTCTGGGCTGGGGAGAGCTCCCGGGGCTCTCTGGGGTCTGTGTGAGGCTGAGGTGGTCTGGGAGCTTGCTCTGCCTCCTGCAGGGAGGGTGCTGGCCCAGACCCGCAGGACTTGGATGTGCTCTGTCCCCAGGATGGACCTGAAGCACCTCCCACCCTCCGAGGGGAAGGCAGAGAGCCCCGGAGAACATTTCCATGCAGAGCTTCAATGGAACCTGACGGGTCAGTACAGCTGTGCCTCTGCCACCCGCGTGCAAATCAAAGGCACAAAATCAGGATTAGTGCTGAAAGGCCGAGCTTTGAGCGCTGAGCTGATCTTCAAAAGCCATCAGCTCCTGAGCTGGCCCGTCACAGTCGTTATCAAAGCACAAACGAGCTCCTGCTGCTGTGACAAACTGTCCAGGATCACACCTGCAGATGGTCCCGGGCAGCCTCAGAGCTCCAGGAGGGGCTGAGCTGTGGGGGGAGAGGTTGGGGATGCCCCTGCACACCTGAGCACTCCCACAGCAGCTTTTCCAAGGCTCTTCTGCTCAGGGCTGCCTTTCTGGGCTGCAGGAACTCAGTGTGGAGCCTCAGGATGGAGCAGCTGATCCCTGTGAACTTTGGGGGCATTTGTGGGGTTGTGATGCAGTGAAAGGCCCGGGCAGGATGGGCAGAGCTGAGGAGGGACAGCTCAGCTCCATCAGGGGCTCAGAGCCAGGTGGGACAGGCAGAAAAGAGGCAAAAATAATCCCCAAGAGGACAAAAACTCCAGATGCAAAAGGAGAAGAAAAGATGGATGGTTTTTTGTGGCAGAGGAAGGGATTCAGACTGGCAAATACCTGCTGGGGGTGAGTCTGGACCGAGTTTAGTGAATTCAAACTCTGCCACTTGTTCTTTGTGCTGGCACCTTCAGGAACGGGTAGATGAAGGGCTGGGGACAGTCCTGAGAGAAGTCCCTGAATTAAAGCTGCTGCCATGAAAAGGACCCGTTCTTGGGGTGATCTCCTGCCCTTCCTTCATTTCCACCCCCCGGGAAGGTGCAGATTGTTATTCCCTTCCTCCCCATTATTCCATCGCTTTATCCTCATGTACTCCAATGCACTGGGGGTTTCTAAATGGTGTGTTAAATGAACATCTGCCACCGGCAGGGTTGGCACATCTGGAGCCGTTAATTTTTCATTATTTCCCCGTGTTGGGGGTCAGATGTTCTCGATGTGGTAACGCAAGAGATTCCACTGGTGGGTTTAATGTCTCTGAAGCAGATAATTCTATTTACAGAAGTGTTTTAAACCCCCAAACTGTGAGAGCTAACTGCTAGAAAGGTTTCATTTTCTAATTATGTATTTCTTTTTAAATCAAGAATTCTGCAGAACTTATCCAAACACCAACCCATTTATGACTCATAAAAGTTTGGAAAGTGGATTCTTCTTCTCCCTGTTGTTTCTTGGATGGCTCTGCTGGAATTTGCTCTATCACTTGTGCTTTTTTCCTGTTTTAAGCAGGAGGAATCACTTATTGGCATTAAGAGTCTGGAAGCAGAATAAATAGAGGTTAAATATATTAAATATACAAAGCTCTAAGGTAACTCTTTTTTGGCCCATTGTCACTTTTCTTTGGTGCCACCAGGGAGGTGCCCTGATCCCAGGGGCTCTGGAGCTCTGCCAGGGGGGAGCTGCGCTCATGTGGCAAAAAATGATCAGTGAAACTCGGAGTTGTGACCTGTGTGCTGTGCCCTGGCTGTGATTTCAGTTTCCTCCCTGCACACCAGCCCAGCTCACCCCAGCCCTTCCCTCCCTGCCCGGGGCTGGGCTCGTCCCTCCTGCTGCTCCCTGCAAAGCAAATGTCACCCAAAGGTCACCCAGCAGCACAGAGCGCCGCTAGAGTGGATGCTGAATTTCAATGGGGAGGAAAAAAAAAAAAGAAAAAATTAAGGAAGAAAGGAAGAAAGTTTTAATTTTCTTGGCATTTGCTGTGTGTGGAGCAGCATCGCCTCGGGCCGGGCTCGGTCTGGCTGGGAACAGCAGCGTGCTCTGCAAAGCTCAGCCTCTCTCAGCTCCTCACTTCCACCTGCAAGGATGAGCTCAAGGGCAGGGAAGGGACAAAGCATGGAAGGGGACCCAGCTCAGCCTCTGCAGGGCAACGTTTTTACCTGAATTTCGGGGCAGGGAGGAGATGCCACCCCTGAAATCCCTGCTCCCCTCCAGCCCTCCCTGTGACCTGTGTCCTGCTCAGCCTGACTGGGATATTCCGCCTTGGAACCGCTCCAAGGCAGAGCAAAATCATCTCCTGGCTGTTCCCCCAGCCGAGCGGAGCTCTCCAGTCACAAACCCCTGTGGTTCTGTCCAGATTAAGCTCTACCAGCAGAGATCCCTCCTTAGCCGCCTCAGACCCTGTTTGCTGAAGCTCTGCTGCTTCTCCACCCCCTCCAGGCCGGGGAGCACCTCAGGAATTATTTTCTGTGTGTGGGGTAGCACAGAGGTACCATCCACTGGGATTTTTTGGGATTGAGCCATTGTTTGTGGCTTGGAAGGCTTTCCTTTGCACGCTTCGTGGTATTGAATTGCTGTTATCCCCTCCCAACCCCAATCACCAATAACGGGCACGCTAATGACAGTAATTGTGGTGTGAGCAGCCTGACTTTGGCGCTCAGTGACCCAAGCCCTGTCCATTTATCGGGTGCACTCAGCTGAATTCACTGCTCTGCAAAATGCTGAGCTGGTCCCGTGTAGCGCATATTTTCACCCCCGACGAGGGGAGAGAAATGATAAGGAGGACTCCAGTTTATCAGAAGGCTAATTATTACTTTATTTATACCATATTATTCTATACTATATTACACTGTATTACATTACATCTAAACTCTGCACACAACTGCACAGAATCTCGCGACTGTCAGCCGACAGTCTGTTGCTTTGATTAAGATTTTAAATTTTTTTGATGTTTACATTCTTGTAAGGAACTTTTTCACACACTTTTTGTAAATAACTGATTGTTTTGTATTTTTTTATGAAAGAAGAGAAATTTAATAGACTGTTAGTTTATCCAGTGTCATTGGAGAGGTGGCACTTTCACCCTCCAATCCACTGCCACTTTCAGAAATCTACAAATGTTAGAATCAGAAAATAAACTTACCCTGTTTTCACCTTGAAAACAACAGTATAAATGTGTCATGTTGTTTCGTGTCCTGCAATAACAGACAGTCCCAATAAACACACACACACACACACACACACACACACTTGGCGCTGACAGGCCAAGGAAACAAAACCCCAACACTTTGGGTGAACAATCTCCACGTTTCATTCTGCTGCGGCATTCACATTTTCTGGAAAATCCCTTTGCCAGGATTTTTCTCCTGGGAAGCTGAGAAGCCTCAGAGAAAAAGGAAAACAATATTATCTCATTTGCTTCTGCTGTGTTTTGCTGCTGTGGAATGTGGCTGGGGATTGTTCACCCACAGGTGATTGTTCCATTGGTTTCTGGGAGTTGTTTTCACTCTTTGGCCAATCAGGGCCAGGCTGTGTTGGGGCTCTGGAAAGAGTCAGGAGTTTTCATTATTATCTTTCAGCCTTCTGTCTGTATCCTTTCTGTATTCTTTAGTATAGTTTAGTATAGCATTCTTTAATATAATATAGATAATGAAATAATAAATCAGCCTTCTGAGAACATGGAGTCAGATTCATCATTCCTCCCTGCCACGAGGGTCTGAGCAAATACAATATTCTACTTTGGCACAACACGGGCACAGCAAATGAGATAAGAATTGTTTTTCCTTTCTCTGAGGTTCAGAGAATGTGAAACCCAGAAATATTCTGGGGAAGAACTGTGCCTGGCTTTTCTCTGTGAAGAGAAATGTGGTGACAGTCCCCGGCTCTCAGCACCTCCCAGCTGGGCTGAGGTGATGCTGCTGCTCGTTGTCCTTGGGGTGTGAGCAGAGGCTTTCTGGGAAAGGAAATGTCCTCAAAAAACAGAGCCCAGCTGTTATCCAGGCGCTGATCGAGGAGAAAAGGCCGGGCTGTGCATCACCTGCTTGGACACAGCCCTGCCTGGGAGCCCTCAGAGCATCCTGGTGGCCCCTCCTCGCCCTTCTTCCCTTCCCCTTTATCCCTCTGCAGTGAATTTATCTCTGGGAAGAATTTCCCCCTCTCCCTGGCCGAGCCGCAGCTCCTGAAACGCTGCAGGGCCAGGTCAGGGCAGGAGCAGCTGCTCAGAGTCCTCCTGGAGGAGGCTCCTCCTGCCCTGCCCCGCCCCGGCTCCTCCTTTGGTCCCCCAGCAACTCCTCAGTGCCCCGGGTGCTCCCCAGGCAGGGCTGGATGGTTTTGATGTTCCCGAGGTGGGAATGAATGTTTCTGGTGTTCCCGAGGCAGGGCTGGATGGTTTTGGTGCTCCCCAGGCAGGGATAGGTGTCTTTGGTGTTACCAAGATGGGGATAGAGGTTTTTGGTGCTCCCCAGGCAGGGGTGGATGGATTTTGGCACTCCTGAGGCAGGGATAGGTGTTTTTGGTGCTCCCGAAATCGTAATCGATGTTTTTGGTGCTCCCCAGGCAGGGGTGGATGGCTTTTGCTGTTCCCGAGGCAGGGATGGGTGTTTTTGCTGTTCCTGAGGCAGGGATGGATGGTTTTGGTGCTCCCGAGGCAGGGATGGGTGTTTTTGGTGTTCCCGAGGCAGGGATGATGTTTGTTCATGCTCCTGTCCCCAAGCCTTGCCCAGTGAAGGCTCCCCACAAGCACAATTATGGGGAGGGAGGAAAAACCCTTCATTTCTACTTTTCCTTGGTTTTTAAACTGCTCTGTGTCCATCCCCAGACGATTCCCGGTGCTGTTAGGGATAATAATGGAGATAATGAGGTGATTTCCCTGGTCAGAGATAACCAAAACCCCTGGAAGTGTTGGGAAGGATGGAGGGAGTTGTGAGATTCCTCCTGCGAGGTGTCAGAGCCAGCAGGAGCATCCCTTGGCCTGTCAGGAGCTCAGGGAAGGGTTTTATTCCATGTGTTCCCTGCTCTGCCCAGGCACCACCCCCTCCTTTTTTTATTAATGTCAGAAGACGTTTCCAGCCCTGCAGGGCACAGGCAGCATTTCCCAGCTGGGCTCATTATTAATTCAGCCCCAAAATTTCAATTCCAGCCAGCCCGAGGTGAGGTTCCTGCTCCAGCAGGGCCCCCAGTAACAACCTCTGCTGCCTTATTTCCTCTTTTTATCTGTAATAAATAGAATAAAATAATAAATCATAAAATAATCCCAGGTACTGGGATTTTAAAAAGCGTGGAAAAAACGGGCTCTGTGCGTCCGGGATATTTCCTAAAGGAGCTGACAGCTGTTTAGGAAAATGAGCCGGGGTGTAAATCATCCTTCAAGGAGAGTCGGGGAAATGCACTTTATAAAGAGCAGCATCCTTTTTTGGGAGTAAAGCTTTTGCTGTAATCTCTGTAAACTCTGGAGCAGGGCTTTAATGAGCCCCGTGTTTGCAGAGAGCTCCGAGTGCCCTCCACGGCAGGGAGAACGAAACAGAAACAACCAGTGAAGGACAGGGGGCGGGGAAGGAATCCTTTCCCCACAGCACCTTTCCCACAGTCAGAATTTTAATTGACTTTCTGCTGTTAGGAAAATTAATCACAAACACCAGAGGTTGATGTCCAAAAAGGAGACAGAGGAGTCCTTTGACTTTATTCCAATAAAGGCAGAGGCCGTGGGGCATTCCCCCGGGGTCTCTCAGATTTTTGGAGGTGCAGCCTCCCTTTTTATCCCAATTTCCCAGCCACATTTCCCTTTTCTCTCTTTCCCCATTTCTGAGGTCCTTGAGAGGTTCAGACTTCCCAGAACACCTGATACCAGAGATTCCCCTCTAATGTACAACCCTCCCTTTTAATTTTTAATTCTTATGGAATTTAGGGGTTTTTATTCCCCATTGTTTCTTTCACCTTTCAATGTCTAATTTAATTTATCAGCAAACCTAAAGTTTATTTGTAAAAGCAAATCTCAAATCAATCAGAGGAACCCTGCCCATGGTTTCCTTTCTCTCCCAGAGCTGGTTTCATCTACCAGCAGACCCACAGCTGGTTTGGAAAGACAAATCCGCTATTCCTCTCCCTGCGAAGCCAAGCGGTGAAGTTCTCTCCCCAGGAACGTGGAATGCAGAGGTTTCAGCGCTGTCACAGCCCCTTAAATGGGTCTGATGGTGACAAATCCTTTCAGGAACGCTTGTCACTCCTCGGCGAGTTTGTAAATCGAGTCGGAGCTTAAGGTACTTCTTCTTGCCTTGCATTTTAATGTTGTTGGTGTTTCCACAAGCCCGGATCTCTGTTCCTCGTTTCCTGCTCAGTCCCAGCTCCCTGAAGCTGACAGGAGCCCCTGATAATGAGCAGTAAATAATTGCTAGCCGTGGGCAAGTGTCTGAGCAGGAACCCGAACAGTCCAGGTAATGAGGGGGGAAATTTATCTGCACATCCACCAAGAGGGGCTGGGGAGGTGCAGGGTCCTGCTCTGCGAGGTGTTTGTCACCCGCAAACGGGCTGACACTTCTCAGAAGAGCTCAGCTGATAATTAGAACCTTTAAAAATCCGATTTTTTTAGCCCGAGATGTCCCAGCAGCTCGCAGACCTCACAGGGGTGCCGGCAGTGCTCCAGGTGTTTCTCAGTGCTGGGTCTCGAGGGGAATTCTCGGATCTGGGCTTTGGGAAGGGCTTTAAGGTCGGGTCGTGTTCCAGATGAGGCTTCAGAACCTGCCCAGAGCTTGAGGACACAATGGGATCGACCAAAGGGGAGCTGTGAGGGGAAAATGCTCACGTGGGGAAAGCACCATCTCTGTTTTTCTTCTTTTAATTTATTTATTTTCTAGATTTTACTCCACTGGTGGTGGTTTAGGGCTCTGCACTGGAACTTGCAATCAGCACGGAGCTCTTTTCCACCAACGTGCGCCGGGTTTGATGGGAATATTTGATTTTACTCCACTCAAAGCTAAATTAGCTGCAAAGCCTCTGCTCCCTCCACTCCCGAGCGTGGTGTTACCATGATATTTTTATGAAAATCCTTTGTTAGGATTTTTCTTCTATTTTAGCTGAGAAGCTTCAGAAAAGAAATGTAAACAATAGCTATCTGATGGTTGTGGAATGTGGTTTAGAAGTTGTTTACCAACAGGTGCATCTTTGGTTGGTCCATGTGGGTTGTTTCTTCTTAATGACCAATCAAAGATCCAGCTGTGTCGGCTCTCTGAGAGTCACGAGCTTTTGTTATCATTCCTTTCTATTCCTTGCTAGCCTTCTGTCCGTATCGTTTCTTCTATTCTTTTAGTATAACATTTTTAATAGGATATATATCATAATATAATAAATCAACCTTCTGAAACACGGAGTCAAGATTCTCATCTCTTCCCTCGTCCTGAGACCCCTCGAACACGACCACAGCGTGGTCCTGGAGCTGAACTCAGCTCGGTGAGCAGAGCTTTGAGGGCGCAGAGGAATTCTTTGTGCTGTGGGAATTTTGTCCTGGCCCTGCCGCTCTCCCCACGTTCCTGGAAAGTCTTGAATAATCAAATGGGTCATTTCTGCTCAGCTGCCGTGATTTATTGTCCCACGGAATCCAGATCTTCTGAATGCTAATGAAAAAAATCCCCATCAGCCGGGCTGATGCCATTCCGCTTTATGACCTTATTAAATCTTACACTTTCCTATCATGTGGTGACAATTACTGGAGGACAGGCCAGGGCTCCTGCCACCAACACTCAGCGCTGTCAGCGCCGGGCCCGGGAGATTTACACCCCTGAGCAGTCCTGAGAGACATTTTTACACTGCTGACAGGATTATATAACAAGAGAAAAGGCCATTAACAAACGCAAAGGAACGGCGGCAGCGGGAGGGCAGGTGGGGAATGGGGCGGTAAATCCCGGCTCTGGCAGCTGCAATAAAATCACCTTGTGGGGACATTTAATGAGCTGCGAGGGGACTGTGCTGGCACCACACCCCCCCGGGCTCAGGGTGGGCACTGGGTACAGCCCGGCCCTGGCTGGGGATGTCTGTGCCAAGGAATGTCCTGGGATGTCCTGGGATGTGGGCACAGCCAGCCCTGGCTGGGCATGTCTGTGCCCCTGGGATGTCCTGGGATGTCCCTGTGTGTGGGCACAGCCAGCCCTGGGGCTGGGCATGTCTGTGCCCCTGGGATGTCCCTGGCATGTCCTGGGATGTCCCCATGCCTGGGCACAGCACATCCACTGGCTGGGGATGTCTGTGCCAAGGAATGTCCTGGGATGTCCCCGAGTGTGGGCACAGCCAGCCCTGGCTGGGGATGTCTGTGCCAAGGAATGTCCCTGGGATGTCCTGGGATGTCCCCGAGTGTGGGCACAGCCAACCCTGGGGCTGGGCATGTCTGTGCCCCTGGGATGTCCCTGGGATGTCCTGGGATGTCCCCGAGTGTGGGCACAGCCCGGCCCTGGATAGGGATGTCTGTGCCAAGGAATGTCCTGGGATGTCCTGGGATGTCCCCGAATGTGGGCACAGCCAGCCCTGGCTGGGCATGTCTGTGCCCCTGGGATGTCCTGGGATGTCCCCAAGCCCGGGCACAGCCAGCCCTGCCCTCCCTGCAGGGCACTAAACGCCAATATTTGATTTTTCCACGCTCCCACAAAGCCGGGGGTACTTCTGTCCCCACCCTGAGCATTTCTCAGCTGTCTCCCCGATTTTGGGGGCTGCTCCTGAACGCCCTTGTCCCAAATTCTGTGGGGAAATCACCCCTGGAGCAGGGCTGGGAGCTCCGAGCTCGGCCCAGTCTGTCCCACCTCCACATCCCAGACAAAACTCGGGATTTTGGAACCCAGCTCGTTGAAGGACGTGCTTTAAAGCTGCTTTTGAGCTCGGAGTGCACTTTTAAGAGTCTGTGATTTACTTGGGGTTTCTTCTAACAAAGCTTACTGTAGGATTTTGGGCCCTGACCATGAGTTAAAGTTTCATTCTGTTGGTGTTTAGTGAATAAAGGGGCAAAAAAAGGGAGGAAAAAAAACCCAATAAAACAAAATAAGGGAAAATAGCCTTGAAGCTATGGTAAATATTGGAATAAAATAATAAATAAATAAAAATAAAAAAGAAAAATAAAATTATAAATAAAATAGTAAATAGTAAAATTATAATATCATATCATATCAATTAAAATAAATAGTAAAAATAATATAAGAAAAATAAAAGATCTAATAATAAATAAAATAATATATAAACAAAATAATGAATAAAAATAATAACTAGATAATAAATAAATAATGAATAAAATAATAAATAAATAAAATCCAACCAATATCTCAGGAGCAGAAGAGGGAAAAAAAGGGAAAAAAAGCAAAACTTTCTATTGTAGTGCTCAGTCTCATTTAAGAGGTGCCTGTTCAATTATTGCTGGTGTATTTAGGCTTGAAGTGGACAAATTTTAATTGACACTTTGTCGAATGCAATCTTTCAGAGCGGTTTGAAAATTGAGTCCTTTTGATGTAATAATCCCCAAAATGCTGAAGAATAGGAGGGGTTGGGGCTGCCCTGGTGGTGGAAATGTCACCTGGGGTTTTTGTGCTTCCAGAAGGGCTGAAACGCCCTGTTGGAACCCAGAACATTCCGCTGACTGTCCTGGATGGCTCCAGCCCCTGGCAGGTGGCCCTGAAACCCTGGCATGCAGCCACAGGCACCTGGACTTTGATTTTGACCCATGGAGCAAATTACCAACTCTGTATGAAGAATGACAAGCCACAAAAGTTTAAGTAGCATAATAGTAGTGGTCACAGGGTGAAAAGCAGAAGTTTGGGATTTTTAGAATGGAGGTTTGGGGTCCCCAGATGGAGGAATTCGGGCGTGTCCTGTTCTTCTTCGTTCTCCTTCCTGACCCCCATGTTCTGGGTGATGGTGGCACTTTTGGATTGGTTTAGAGTAGAGACAGACTGTCTAACACAGGCGACAGGCATTGGGACAGAATTATAAATCCAGTGCACATAGTTCTTAGTATAAAAGACAGCACCAGCCCAGGGGGCGGGCAGTGTGCCTCTGGCTGACCCGCTGAACGGACCTCAGCAGGCCAGAGACAGAATGTAAGAGATAAGAGGAAATAAACAACCTTGAGAACTGCAGCCAAAGAGTCCTGACTCCTTCTTCGACGGCTGGGCTGGGAAAACGGCTTTCCAACGCATCTCGGGGTCATCCCGAGCAGCAGAGATTCTGAGAATGCCCCAAACCTGGAGCCTCCCCCCAGCAGCCTCCTCTTCAGCAGGATTTTTGAGGGGCTGCTCCTGAAACCGGGGAGCCCCGAGAACAGCCAGCACTTCCCTGCAATGCCATTAATCAGGGCTGGCTTTGAGGGCTCTGGGTGCTGCAGCTGGCCCTGCTCAGGGGCCCTGCCTGGAGATGCTGCTGGCTGAGTTGGCTGAGAACAGCTCCAGAGCAGGCAGAAAAAGGCCTGGAGGGTTATTCTGATTTATGGCACTCTGCTCTGCCCGGATTAATGACATTTTAGTGCTCAGGGTGAGTGCCATGGCCAGGAGCTCGCTGTCACCCACTGAGGGCTCATGGTGCTTTGTCCCTCCTTCAGGCTTTGGGGGCCTTTCACCACTGCTCTTGGGGAGGATTAAATAATCAATTAAAGGATTCAATGAATAAGTAATTAATTGAATGGTTAAAACGTGTGAGCCACCCTTCCCAGTGCCCTGGCCTGGTTGGACCCCAGCAGTGAAAGGACAGCAGGGTCAGGTGTCAGTAAAAGACTCTTTATTCATAAATAGCTGATATCCATAATTCCAATCTGTACACCTCTCTCCAAAGGCCGGGGCCTCACAGCTCTGAAACTCTACAGAAAACACCCAAAGTGTCCACTTTGACTTCTCCAGGACAATAGAACACAGCTGGTTGGCATTACCAAATATATATATATATATATATGTATATATATTTATATATGTACATGTGCTGAAAAAAGAAGCCAGTGCAGCCTTTTCCAAGGAGTCTTTCCCAAGTATTTTCACTGTACAACATTCAGAATTTACATTGATAGAACAAGGCACAGAAAGTGTGGTATGAAGCCAAGGCCATGCTTTTGATTCCATGTTCTGTCTCCCTTCCCCACTCCTTCAGTGTCATCCTAAGAAGGGTTCAGAGCTCTGCCCTCCTTCACCCCAAACACGCCGGGGCAGGGAGGGATGCTCGGGCAGAGCAGCCAAGAACCGACCTTTTCACAACCTCTGCATTGCAGAAACAAAGGAGCAGAAGAGAAAACAGCTCTCTCTAGGGGAATACTTGTGGGGGTTTTTTTTTGTCTCTTTTTAGGAATTATTTATATTTTGTGTTCGGTTGGGTCGAAGTTCCTCCTCCTGTTTTCAGCTAAGAGCTGGCCTAAAGTTCTGGAAGTTGAAAATGCAATGGGAATTTTGTTATCTCTTGTCTGACACTGCCCAGAGTCTCACCAGACTGACCAGCACCACATTTTATCTTATCCAAACCAACAGAAGGAGCACATTTAACATTTTTGTAACCGTTTATCAGCTGGGATATCGGAGTCACAGCGGGACGAGGGGATGGAGTTTGTGTTCCCAAAGCCGTGTCTGTGAGCCCAGGGTTTGTGTGTGCCCTGCCCAGCTGGGAGAGGCACTCAGCAGCCCTGGGGCTCAGCAGGGGCTGGGGTGGAGGCCGAGAGGGGAAAGGACCAAAAAATCAACAGCTTCACCTAAAAATGTGGGGCTGGGGTTTGGAGTTTCCTCCCTCCGCCTCCAGTGCCTGAACAAGGGACACCTGAAGGGATTCCTTGGGGAGAAATCCCAGCCGGGGACACCTGAAGGGATTCCTTGGGGAGATATCCCAGCCGGGGACACCTGAAGGGATTCCTTGAGGAGATATCCTAACTGGGGACACCTGAAGGGATTCCTTGAGGAGAAATCCCAGCCGGGGACACCCGAAGGGATTCCTTGGGGAGATATCCCAGCTGGGGACACCTGAAGGGATTCCTTGGGGAGAAATCCCAGCCGGGGACACCTGAAGGGATTCCTTGGGGAGATATCCCAGCCATGGGTCAATATTCCCAATTCCAGCGTGGGGATGGCAGGGGCTGGATGTTCCACTCTGCCACAGCCAGGGGCTGGTCAGTGCTGGGAGGGTTTGGGAGGAAACCCCAAACTTTCCCCTCCTGCCCTGCCAGGCTGGGTGCAGGGCACCCCAAACTTCACCAATTCCACCCAAATCCTGGGCTGGGCAGGGAGGGCTGTGCACACCTCCTGTTGGATCAGGAGCAGTGTCCAGGGAGGAATTTCACCAGAGCTCATCCCAGGAATGAGCAGCCCCTGGGAAACCATGGGCAGGCTCTGGGTGAGGGATGTTCACCCTTTCCTGCTGTGCCACAGGTGAGAGAGAACTCCCTGGGAGCATCAGCCAAGGAAAGGCCAGAGAGGCAACCCTGCAGATCATCCTTGGCTGTCAAGGACTTCAAATCTCGCTTCCTGTTTTCCACTCAGTTAATTACCAGCCAAGAACTCGCGCAGCTCTTTGCTGCAATCTGTGTTTTACAGGCAGAAACAGCCTGAAAAAAGAAGATTCAGGTGGTGACCAGGAGCCCAGCCCAGTCCCTCCCTTGTTTAACTCACAGTGGAGCTGGGCTGTGTCTCTCTTTTGTGTAAAATTGGAATTGATCAGTTATTGAATGCTTTAAAACTCTCACAGCACTGCCTTGCAAGTGGAAAAGAATGGACCTGCAGTGTGATGTGAATATCCTGGACCCTGCAAGATCCCTTTCTGGTGATTTATGCTGAATCAGATTCTCTGAAAGCCAGCAGTGCCCAGGACAGAGAGGGGAGAGCAGCTGCGGCCAGAGATAAAAACAATGACAAAAGCAGTTTGCTGGATTTTAAGAGAACTGTTTGATATCTCTTCATCTATTACAAAAATCCCAATAAAATTTCTGTGGGAGTGCAGGGCGGTACGAAATGGAAATGAGCTTTATGGTGCTGGCGGAGCTGGGAGTCATTTTAAAAATGCAGCCATTAGTCTGCAATGAGTCATGGCACAGAAATACCTGGGCAAAGTGCTCAGGAAGATGAAAATCTATTAAAGCAGATTCTTCGGTGATGTAAAATCAGAATGGCTCTTTCCCCTGAATAGAGCCAGGGCAGCCACGTGGAATCTACAGGGGGGAAATTCACATTTCTCCTTCTCTTACTTTTTAGTTCGGGAAAATTGTTTTTCAATTATCATAATTTATACAACAGAAGAAAGGAATGAATTTTTAATTTCTGGCCTCTAATCCTTTTCCAGGTGCTCCTCCACATCTGTGTTTTGGGTCAAATCATATGAATACGTGCACAGATTTCCAAAAGGTCTTTTTAAGAGAAAGGGAGAAAGGAAATAAATATTTGGGGCATTTCTGGTTCATTTGAAGAACACAAGAGCATCAAAGCAGTCAGGAATAGGAAGGAAAGCTTGAGAGTTGTTGATTCGGGTTCTCAAAGAGCGAGATCAGCTCTAAAGAACTGCTTTAGTCAAAGGGAAGAAAAACCAGGGAACAAAACCTAAAGGGCAGTGTCCAACTGAGCCCTGCCCCAGGTACGGGGAACAGTTTCCCTCTGGAATTGTCCAGCTTGGACATTTATCCCCTTTCAGGACATGCCCTCCACGGGACTGTGGGTGGAACTGGGATGCTGGGGTGGGGCTGGGTCCCTCTGAGTGGGGTGTCCTGCACCGGGGGGTCTGCAGAGCTGCAGGGCTGGACAGAACCCGGCGTTCCCTTAGGAAAGGGAGCAGGGGCTGAGCCCGTGCAGCTCCTGGGGCTCCCTTGGGCTGTGGGGGCAGCTCCCGTGGAGCAGAGCAGGAGGATGCAGCTCCTGGGAATCCCCTGCAGCACCTGGGGCACACAAACCCAGCCTGCTCCAGGAGCAGAGCAGCTCTGGGTGCTGAGAACAAACTCCCTGTGCAGGCAGAGCGGGGCTGGTTTCCCCGACAACGGCAGCTCGCAGACGCTCTGCTTGTTCCCCGGGTGCCATGCCTTGTTTTGTTTTTTCTAATGGCTGACATTTTGTCCAACGAAGAACAGGTTTGTGGAGGAGGACTGGCAGTCAGTGGAGATAGAACTGGAGGAGCATGTGCTGCTGAAAGCAGTGACAGCTTGCAGCCGGTATTTCTGTCTGCCCCGAAACCTGTGCCAGGAGCCTCCTGCCAAGGCTGCAGGAGATGCTGAGCTGCAGGAAAGGTTTGCACTGGTCTCAGGGCTTCCAAGTCTCAGGATTTCCAAGTCTCAGCCAATTCCTGAGCTGGGCAGGCAGTGACATTCGTGATTTCAGAGCAGCAGGAGCAGGGACAGAGCTGGTGTTGCTGTCGCTGTTGTTGATCTTGTTGTTGCTGTTGTTGTTCAGATTTTCACACTGCAGTCCTGGGTGAAGGAACAGTTCCAGACTGGACCTGTCCTGGGGGCTGTCGTGCTGCTCTCAGTCAAACACAAACCCCCAAATCCTTGGTTTGGGCTTCCTGCATTTCCACAGAGCTCCCAAAGCCTCATTTCTGTTCCTGTTTCTCCTGACTGTGCCCTGGCAGCCCCACGGGCTGAGGAGCACTTCGGCTATGGTGAAGGATGTGAGTGAAAAGAATGGTCAAAATAATGGTGACATTTGGCTCAGTACCAGCTCCACCAGGCCCTCGCTCACAGTGACAGCTCTTTTTGGTTTGGTTGAAGTCATAAATCATATTTGCATGGAATGGGTAAAAAACGAGGTGAATTCTCCAGTTAGATCCTGATTTTGGGGGTAAATGCAATTTGTAACTAAACCAAGGTAACACAGCCAGCTCTGGACCCTGTGAAATTCCCAAATTGTGCAACAAAATCCAGGCCAGTGTTGGCAGTGCCGTGTGGGGCTTGTGGTTTCAGTCTGAAACCAAACCAAACCAAAATGAAGCTGTGCTGATTGCCTTCACCTTCAGCTCAGCCACAGAGAATGAAGTAACAAAAATAAACGTCTCAACTTGCTAAAATAGGGCTGGAAATTTCCCGTGTGTTATTTGGTTATTTAAATCCACCCCCAAAGACAGTTTTTTGACTAAGAAAGTTTGCAGACGTAGAAAATTAGAAAATTCCTCTGGCGTGTGCACACCCCCCAGTCTCAGAGAGAAGGGGTTTGTTCCGGAATTTTGGTAACAGAGCAGGCAGCAAAGCTCTGCAGCAAATGTACATTCATTAAGGGGCTGAATTTTTAAAACAAATTATTTGGAATACACACGATATGAAATAATTATGAGATCTTCTAATTCCTCAAACATCTGAACAGGATAAGGCCAAATTTTCAGTTTTCCTGTAGCAGACATAAAGTGACAACGTGATGGGATTTTAAACCACTCTCGAAGCGAGAAACCTTTTAACCAGGACCAACCTCCAGTGGCTCGAAATATCCAACATTGTTTGTTGATTTTCACTAGGCAGTACATGAACATGACTGTTCCTAAATACAGAATAACATTTACCTCTTATGGCTCTGTGTCTCTCTCCCTCCTGCCCCGGCACTGACACAAGTGCAGGCTTGTTTGGGGCACCAAAAGCTGGATTTTAAGTGGAGGAGGACAGGGAGAAGCTCGTTTTCCTCATCACCAGAGGGTTTTTAGCTTCTGCTCCTCCCGCTGCCACGGATGTGGGGCGAGTTCCATCCCCACAAACCCTGCTGTCCCCCTGGCCCGGGCTCGGGGCCGGGCTGGCCGTGTGTCCTGGTGGGGCAGAGGGACTAAAGCCCCTTCCTGCTGCAGGGGAACTCGGGCTCCTCCAGCTCGGGCTCTGCCACCTCGGAGAGCTTGGAGTGTGTCCTGCCAATCTCCTCCAGGGCACAGGCCAGCGAGTCCAGGTCCCCGTCGTGCTGGTGCCGCGCCTCCCACAGGTCCAGGATGACGGCGGAGGGGCTGCTCTGGGTGGCAAAGAAGGAGAGATTCCTGCAGGGAAAGGAGAGAAAAATGGTGAGGGAAAAGGAGAGATTCCTGCACGGAAAGAAGGAAAAAAGGGTGAGGGAAAAGGAGAGATTCCTGCAGGGAAAGGAGAGAAAAAGGGGTGGGGGAAAAGGAGAGATTCCTGCAGGGAAAGGAGGGAGGAAGGGATGAGGAAGAAGGAGAGATTCCTGCAAGGAAATGAGGGAAAAATGGTGAAGGAAAAGGAGAGATTCCTGCAGGGAAAGGAGGGAGAAAGGGATGAGGAAGAAGGAGAGATTCCTGCAAGGAAAGGAGGGAAAAAGGGTGAGGAAGGAGGAGAGATTCCTGCAGAGAAGGGAGGGAAGAAGGGATGAAGAGCAGCCCAGGCTGCAGCTGTGCCCTCTGCCCAGCATGATCCACATGTTTGAAAAATAAAATCCCTCCAGGAAAGCTGGGGGGATGAGCTGAGGAGCCCCCGGGGATGGTGGTTCCTCAGGTGGCACCTGCCCAGCCTGGCACAGGGACAGTGACCACGAGCCCAGGGTGTCCCCAGGCCCAGCAGTGCTGCCCCTGAGATGGGCAAACAAATCCCTTCTGGGAAGCATCACTAGGAAATACAGCAAGGATGTGACAGGGAGAGGAATTTGCAGCAGCTGATGCTTGGGTTGTGCAAAGACACAACACCTTTTATCTGTGATTTCCGATTTTGTTAATGTGCTGCTTTTAGGACCCTGCAGGGGTGATTTGCACAGAATTTGGTAAAACAAAGTGCTTATCCAAAACTGTTTTTCCTTTGGCTCAGATGTGGTTTATTGAGGCTCCCACACAAAGCAGGAAGCCAATGGAAAGTTACTTTGCTTGATTTAAGTATTCCTCTGCTCTCCTGGGAATGCATTTATAGAGTTTGTGACAATCAGAAAATATTTTTGTGAGGAAGCTGCCTCCGCCAATTTAATTTAGCCAAGCAGAAAAAGCAAAGTAAGAAGTAAATTGGTTTTTACAGCATCTTTCAGTTTTAATAATCATAATATTATTACTCCTAACAGTAGAGCATGACTGTCTCTTTTAAAGATGTCTTTCCCTTAAAAAAAAAAAAAAATCTGCAGGATTCATTTTGGAATAGGAAATGCACCCATGAGAGCCAAGGGGATTTGTCTGGGGGAACATGCAGCCTCCTGAGGGCTTTGAACAACTGTTCAATGATGGACAAAATCCTTCTGCAGCCTTGGGCTCCTGAGGGCGGACAGAAGGACGAGGAGCTGAAACGAGGAGCGAGCCCCACTCCGCCCCTAATTCCCACCCACAACCCCGACACCAGCAGCGATCCAACCAACAACCCCTGAACAGCCCAACACCCCCGTTCCAGGTGCCAACCCCCGTGCCAGGGCGCTGCCACACCTGCTGATGCTGTTCTTCTGGGCCAGCATCTGCCAGTCCTTGCCCTTGGCGCTGGGCGCGTCGAAGGTGGCGCAGATGCGCTGCCGGATGGAGCGCGGGATCTTGAAGGCCTTGGGGCCCAGCTGGGCGGGGAAGGCGCTGTCCTCATGGCCAAAGAAGGGGATGGTTTCTCTCTCAGCCTGCGGGGAACGGGAAAGCAGAGCAGGGAAAGGAGAATCAGACCTCAGGTTGCTTGAACTGACAACAGAAAATGGCTAAGAGGTGCTTTTGTGAGTTGTGAAAGAGCACCTAGAAGGTGTTGCTTCACCATCACAAGGACTTGTGCATAAAAATCTTTAAAATGGTGGGTTTTCCTTCCACAAGTGTTCTTTTTTGGTTATTTTTGTGTTGCAGAGCAGCGCTGGGTTTCTAAATCTTTAATTGCTTAAACCCAAAACATGGATACACAAATTCGTGTTTGTTTCTTTCTTTGGGTTGTCTTAAACACCTGAATTCCTTAGGCACCTCAGATCTCCCAGCCTCTCTGGAATCCAGGTCCTCTGTGGTTCTGGCCCCTCTTTTCCCATGGAATCACACCAGCCTTGCATAACAGAGTCAAATTTCAGTGCATTACTCATCCGGGAGTGACACAGCATCAATATTAACCAGCAGCGACGGTGCAGCCTCCATCCACCATTTGTGACAGGTCCCCAGGGCCAGCCAGGCTCAGCACCCGGTGCTGCAGCTCTGCCCTGGGCTCTGCTCAAGATGCAGAGCGGGAGAAGCTCCTGCCCTGCACGTGTGAGATAAGCACAGCGACCCGGGCGCTGCGGGGATTGTCACGCACGGAGCGGCTCCGGGGGGGAGTTGTCACTCACAGATTTATTTTGCAGTCAAATTATCCTCCCTCTTCAATCACTGCTGGAGATAGGCATGAGAAAGCCTTCCACAGCAGCAAATCTGCTTGAAGCAGAACGGGAACATGCTCTGGGGACTTGTGTACAGACAGGGCACTTAAAAACACAGCAGAGAAGGAGAGCAAGGCAGCAGCAACACGGGCTGGAGACACAGAGAGTGACAGAGGGGATTTATGAAACAACAATAAAGGAGCAGAAAACACTTGGCCAGTTCTGAGGAGTTTTTACGCAGGATGGTGTTCGTGTGCTCTCGTCCAGCTGCTGCACTCCCTGCTCAGAGCATTTATGGGTGTAGAGCTCTAACCCAGAAGTACTAATCTGGATTAATCAACAAACATGCTCAATTATCTAAAAAAATGCAGCTGCTGAAGTTCTCATGGCTGTGGGACAGATCAGCAGCTTGCTCAGCTGTAGGTCTGATTTCTTTTAGCCACGAGCAGGGCTCAGTCCCCACAAGGCACAGTTTGTACCCCTGTCCCCAGCCCTCAGTGCTCTGCAAGGGCTTCTTGCTAGGAAACTGCAGCCATCAACTGTGGTTGTGATATTTTGTGAAAATCCCTTTGCTAGGATTTTCTTCTCCTGAGAAGCTGAGAGGGCCTCAGCTTCAAGTGTAAACAATTTGTTATCTGCTGCTGTGGAATGCAGCAGGTGCTTTCTCGATTAGTCGATGTGAGATGTTTCTACTTAATGGCCAATCGAGGGGGCAGCAGCTCTCGGACTCTCTGGGAGTCACAGAACTTTGTTATTCATCCCTTTCTATTCCTGTCTCGCCTTCTGATGATTCTTTTCTCTCTGTTCTTTGTAGTACAGTTATAGTGTGGTCTTTTTAATGTAATATATATCATAATATAATAAACCAGCCTTCTAAAATGGAGTCAAGATCTCTCCTTCCCTTCACCAAGTCCAGACTGCCCAGAAGATCCACAGTAATAAATGGTGACCCCAGATGTAGCAATAATCAACCCAAATTATTCATTATTAAATTATTGATACATTATCGTTAGTGCTGCAGAGCCTCTGTGCCTTGATTTCTGCTGGAAATGGGATCTGCAAGGCTTTAAAGACTGCTTCCAGCTTTGAGCAAAAACTACAGGAGGAAAGGACAAAACCGGGGAGGGAACCGGTGCGCAGAGAGGTGGTGCCCCCTCCCTGGAAGGGTCCAAGGGGTGGCATGGTGAAAGGTGGCCCTGCCCATGGCAGGGGTGGGACTGGATGGACTTTAAGACCCCTCCAACCCAACCCAACCCAACCCAACCCACCCCACCCCAGCGACCCCAGGATTCTGTTCCATGACCATCCCACCCTACAGACCAGGGCGTGCTGGTGGCTGTACCTCGAGGACGGAGGTCTGGACGTGCAGCAGCAGCTCGTGGCCCTGCAGCTGCCTGACGCACACGGTGCAGCACAGCTGGGTGGTGGCGGGGCTGAAGCGCTCCAGGGAGAAGGCGCCGAGCAGGGGCCGGGGGCTGCCGCGCCACACGCGGGAGAACGGCACCTCCTGTGGGACAGGGACACGTCAGGGACAGGGGACACGGCTGGGGGGACACACCCAGCGCTGCTGTGCTGGGCGAGCTCGGTAACGGCCCCTCCAGCCCCGAGCAAAGCCAAAAAATGAGGATTGCGTTGATGGAACTGAGGTGTGGCAGTCACCGAGAGCTCAGAGGAACAAGTAACAGGAGACTCTTAAAAAAGATGCTTAAAGAGACTTCGAAAAGATGCATTTCACTTCCTCCCTCTTGCCAGGATCAGGATTCCTCTCTGTGTCTCCTTGGAATTACCTTCTAACCAGAATACAAGGAAAGAAACTTCCCATGAGGAGCTGCCCTGGCCCTGCCAGCCTTCCCAGCTCCATCCCAAAGAACTTCCCACGAGGAGCTGCCCTGGCCCTGCCAGCCTTCCCTTCTCCATCCCAAAGGAACTTCCCATGAGGAGCTGCCCTGGCCCTTCCCTCCTGCCCCAGCTCCCTGCCTGTCCCCAGCCCGAGGCTGGATCCTGAGCTGGGAGCAGCAGCAGCAGCAAGATGCTCCCAATGATAAAGGAAACATTAGCAAAATGTTAGAAGTGGAGCAGCTGTAATTAGATTTTTTTCAGGGTGATGATCTCTGCTTTCGCTCGGAGTGGAAGAATCACTCAGCTGAAAGGAGCTGTGTGAAACAAAGCAGAGCAGGAGGAGTGCTGGAACAATGAGTGGTTGGAGTATTCCAGAGATGCTTTAAGTTCCACTCTGCGTTTATAATTAAGCTCCTTGCAGACAGAGGGGCTGTAAATCATCTCAGTGCCCCAGGCAGAGCTGGATCCTCCAGGAGAAGCAGGATGGGAGGCAGATTTGAGCAGCCAGAGGTGCCTGCCCAGCTGCTGCCGTGGCCATCCCTGCTCTGCCTGCACCACCCGCAGCTCGCAGGGATCCCCGGCGGGAAGGGAGCCAAGCCCTGGGCAGCTGCTCCTGCCAGGCCAGGACAAACACAGGCTCTGAGCAGGATCTGCAGGAATCCTGGTGCCACCTGCCATCAGCTGCTTCCCAGCAGCTCCTCAGTGTGATTTATTCATCTGCTCGGCCTCCGAGCAGGATCGCTGCTTGTCTGAGACATCATTTCCATAAATCCTCCTCCCCACACTGCCCGGGGAGGCTCTGCTGCTGGACCAGAGACATTCCTGGAACAGGCTGTGTTCAGTTGTTCCTGCCAGGCAGCACAAGCAGCTGCTCTCACAGGGTGGGACGTAGGAGAGGAACCCAGGGAACACTGGAAGAAACTCCACGTGCAAAAATAGATCCTTTTCTCTATAAAGAGGCTGGAACCAAACCAGAGCTGTCACCAGACTTTTCACAGCGAGGGAAGCACCGAGCCAGGGGAGGTTCTGCAGCTCCTCTGAGGAACAGTGCTTGTGTTTCTGCCTGCCCAAGCCACCCCAGTTTCACCAGTTATGAAATGTAAATTTTCCTCTGGGTCAGGGCAGCCCTGGGTCAGCCCGTTCTGGCAGCAGAGGTTTGGCACAGGCTTTTTTCCAGCCCTGAGCCCCTGCTCTGATCAGCCTCTAAGTGGCACTTGGAGGTTGAATTCCAGACATTTATTCTTCATGTTTGGAGAAGGGATTAGGAGACAATAAAATAATCAAAGTGTGGAGCTCTATAATCTGCTGAGGACAGAAGTGAATTTGTTGCATGAAGAGGAAAGTCCTCTGATTTGATTTTCTTTTGGGCACACACTGGCAGGACTGGGACATCCTAACCCTGCTTGGTTTGGCTTTTCAAACACAGGTGAGTGAGAAGAGCAATCAAAACTCCGAAAAGCTCTTCTTCCTAAGAAGCTGAAAAGGATTAATTTATTCAATTCCTTAAGTTGCAGCCCGAATTATCCCCACATTGTTAACGAGGAGAGGCTTGCTCTGGCTCTGGGTCTGTGTTTACAACTCTCAGAGCCCATTACCCTCATGTTTTGGGGAACGTGGCAACACATTTAAAACAGGGTTTTTGCCAAAATTCTGGAGGATGCATAACTGTGTCTCTGCTTCTGGGAGAAGGGAGATTGTACATTCTAATTGAGTGCTGTGTTTTAAAACCAGCCCACTCCATGTGCCAGCACATTCCTTAGGATTTCCAGTCATCAAAATCCTTGGAAATTCTTCTTTTGTTTTGATTTTTCCTTTTCGGTTTTCAGCAGCCTCTCTAATTAATGGAGAAGAGAAAAACCAATTTGCTGCTCTTCAGTTCTAATGCTTGCTCTCTTCGTGCTGTGATTTGAACTCGTGGTTACATTTAAATGTCATTTTTAGCCATATTTCCATAGTTATATCAAAACTGGAATGACAGATATTAGAAACATCTTGAGGAGTGGTTAAGTTTGAGCAGGAATATTTGCCTTCTGTTGGAGGCAACTGAAATGGGGGAAGGCACAAGCATTTCTGTAAAATGACAAATTTACAGCATTCTGGTGTAAACGAAATCTGTGTTTGTCAGAACCAAAAGGCAACATGTTTTTGTTAACTGCTCGGGGGGTTTAAAGCTTTTTAAATAAAAGGAACCCTGGTTCGTCTGGGCTCTCCCCCCGTGCAGAGGGAAGCAGTGAAATGCCAGGTACCTGACAGGCAGTGAAGGGTTTGATTCTCCACAGGAAGGGAGGCACGTCCAGCACTGAGATCTGCAGGCTGCAGGTGTTGCCTTTAAAATGCAGAAGTTTGGGTTCCTCCAGTAATTGTCCCCCTTGGAGCCTTTCATCCGAAACCACTTCCTGCAAGGGAGGAGGAGAGAATATTTCCAGTATCAGCAACAAACCCCAAATCCAGTGAGAATCCCTCTCTGTGGGGGTCTCAGGCTCCCCCACAGTGTCAAATGCACGGTGGAGTCTCTCTCGTGGGCAGCTGATGGTATTTATATTTATAAATATTTGATATTTCCCAGAAGGCTGGGTTTGGGCACTGCCAGTCCCATTTCTGGACAGATAATGCTGGTTGGACACTGAATTTTTGGCTGTCTCCCCTCTCCGAGACCCCCAGTGCAGCCCAGCCCAGCTGGACTCCAGAGCAGCTTTGCTGGGGAGCTTCTGTCAGGGCTTTCCAGAGCCCTCAAACGCTTCAGGTGAAATCATCACTTCCATTCCCCACCTCTGGGGCGCTTCCAGAATCACTGGACAAGACCCTGAGCAGTGTGAAGGGCAGACTCTGGGCAGGGGTTTGCACTACAGCCCTCCAGAGCTCTGTTCCAAGAGAAATCTTAATGTAATTCAGTGAATTTAAAACATAACGGCCAAAAAAAAATCACCCCTGCCGGTACTTAAGCAATGTTTATTCCTGTGCTGCTGCAGTAAAAACACCAGTGAGGGAGGAAAGGTTGCAGAAGTCTTTAAGAATCAGCAGGCAAGCAGTGCTCCCAAATTACCTTTCTCAATCCACATAAATTATATCAAATGTGTGTCCATCGGAGGGGTTTAGTGCTTGTCAGGACCAAAGTCGTCGTTAGAGGAGCTCCTGGAATCACTGTGACCTTCTGCAAATTCAATGCTCCAGCTCTCTGCAACTGCACTAATGGATTTCTATTATAAACCAATTTTTCCAGGCATTTGGGTTGGTTTAACCCCTGGTGGTTGGGTTCATATGAAGGAAGAACGTTGGGAGACTTCGGTTTTTGGTTTCCAGCCACAGAGGGAGCAGATTATTTTGGAACCATTCCCAAAATTCCTGGAGAACGTTGGGTGGTTGTGAATGCTGTGTGAGTGCTGCTCTGCCTTCAGTGGCAGATGTGGGGCTCCTCCCACAGCAGCAGCGTTTGGGGCACAACACCAAGGACCTGGCTCTCTTCAGTTTTGAGAGCCGGGAGTTTCCCAGCACACTCAGAACTTCCCAAAGGCCCAAGGCAGCTGCCGGAGGAGCAAGGAGAGTTTTCAGCCAGGGAAAAAGTCAAAAACAAGGGAATTTTGTCTCTTACACAAACCTGCACTGTGCAGGATTAACTGCCAAATGCCACTTGGCAATCCCAACTCTGACATATTATCCAAAAATCATTGAAATTCCCCATATTTTATCCAAAAACCTCAGAAATTCCCTGTATTTTATCCAAAACCCCCTGTCATTCACCATATTTTATCCAAAAACCTCTGCAATTCCCCATATATTATCCAAAAACCTCTGCAATTCCCCATATTTTATCCAGAAGCCTCTGAAATTCCCCTTATTTTATGCAAAAACCTCTGAAATTCCACTTATTTTATGCAAAAACCTCTGAAATTCCCCATATTTTATCCAGAAACCTCTGCAATTTGCCATTTTATCCAAAAACCTCTGTGATCTCCCATATATTACCCAAAAACCCTGCAACTTGCCATATTGTATCCAAAAACCTCTGAAATTCCCTGTATTTTATCCGAACCCCTCTATCATTCACTAATTTTATCCAAAAAACCTCTGTAATTCCCCATATTTTCTCCAAAAACCTCTGAAATTCCCCATATTTTATCCAAAACCCTCTGTCATTCCCCATATTTTACCCAAAAACCTCTGAATTTTGCCATATTTTCTCCAAAAACCTCTGAAATTCCCCGTATTCCTCATATTGCCTTGCTTTTAGGGCTGCATCACTCCATAAATGCAGGGTTGTCTCACTATCCACACACCCCCTGCTCACTCCTGGCAAGGCAGAGAACTGGTAATTATTCTTCTGATCATTTCCTCCAGACTCATCAGGAAGACACCAGTACCCACTAATTGTCTAAGTGTTATAAAGAGGATAATTAGGAAGCCATTGTGAGCCTCTAACAATCCTTTTGGTGCCTTGGCTTTTATTAGCAGCACAGAGACAGCTCAGAGCCCTGCTCCCATTCCTGGGCACAGCAAGAGGAAGGAAAAAATTCATCTCACAACTGCTTGCATTTCAGTTCCCCAAAGAACAGCATTTTCTTAAAGCTCCTGAGTTTACCAAAAGCCAGAGTTGTGTCCTGGAACACAGTGCAGGAAAATCATTCTCATCCCAACTGCCGCGTGGGGATTTGGATTTTTATTTTTTTCCTAAGAGGAAATGCGGGATAATTGAATTTTTGTAAACCAGGGCTGGGTGAGTTTGGGTAGCTGAGAATGTGGCAAAAAAGGAGAGAGCAAACAAGAGAGTTTGGCTGCCCGAGAGCCCTTGGTGTAAATCCACAACTGCAGGGAATTTAAGGGATTTATTCTAATGGTGCAGCAGTGCTGAAAAAATTCTGGTATTCTCATTGGGTTAAGGTTGGGGATGGCCAGGAAGTGAAAGGATTTAATGGGAAAATAAAGTAAGCCCAGAGGAGCAAAGTGAAGGCATTTACCTGGAATGCACAAGGGGTGTTATCCACACAATAAACCCTCAGATTGTAATCCAGAGAATTGCAAGACAGGCAGCCAAAAACGGCGACTTTCAGCTGTCGAACGGCGTAGTCTGAGATGGGTTCCCCAATTAGGGCATAAGTTCCAAAGCTGTTTAAGAGAATGTGACAGGCATAAGGATCCAACAGGCAGTAGCAAGAAGTAGTTTCCTCTTCCACAGACATCACTTCCTGCAAAACGAAATTCAGGTTTAAAGAGAATAAAGCGAAGTGGAATCAATAGGTCTCGACACTAGGAGTCATGGCATTAATTCTTTATTTGTATTCAACTGGAATGCAGAGTGTTGCTGGCAGCCAGGCTGCACTCTCAGGGAAGGGGAGAAGGGGGACTGCTTCCCTGAGTAAATATTCCCAATTTAGCCCTGAGTCAGCAGGAGGATTTATGGCCATGCCCTGCACAGAGCTCGCTGTGTACATACAATAATAATGATGATGCCTAAGCAATTTTAGCAGCTTTTTTCAAGTGCTCTTGACTTTCTGGCTAATTTTTCCCCCCAGTGTCAAGTTAAAAAATTACCTTGAAGGTTAAAGTCAATAAGCAAACCTTGAACAATGGCTGGGGTTTGACTTCCTTGCAGAACACCCATTACAGCCACGTTTCCCTTCCTCAAAAACTCCCTCTGCTCTGCCTCTGCTGCTCAGTCCTGCCCTGTCCCCATGTCCCTCTGTGTCCTGTGACCCTCTGTCCATCTGTCCCCTGTGTCTGTGTCCCTCTGTCCCTCTCCTCAGTGTCCCAGGCTGCCTGAGGCCAGCACTGCCCAAGGACTGAGTAAATGTGAATCAGGAAAATGGGACTGGGAATGGTTTGAAGCACAGCAAAACCCAGGCAGGGGCTCAGAGAGGGACAGGGCAGAAGGACAGGCTGCAGCCATGGCATCCATGGCTGGGCTGTGTAGCCATAAACTTCTGCACACCTTGGTGAAACACCCAAAACCAATTCTGCTGCTTCTTCACAAAACGCAAAATCCTTTCGCTGTGATTGCTTCTCCCAGGTGTCTCTCTGTATCTATCCCCGCCAGAATCTCTGCACAACCAAGGCTTAACTCCATTTCCAGGGTGGGCACAGGCTGGGGCTGGGCTTACCTCCCACTTGCCCTGCTGGGTCCTCCTTTTGAGGTGGATGCTCCAGTGCTGGGGGTCGGCGTGGGCGCAGTGTGGGATGCTCAGGGCGCAGGGGGTGCTCACGGCCAGCTCGGGGGGCCCGCAGCTCACCTCGGGCCCCAGCAGCACTTCAGGGCCCTCCGGCTCCAGGCTTGGGGCAGCAAAGACAAGAGTGGCTGTCAGGAGTGAGAATTCACTGAAAATATTTCAGTTCAAATCCAAGCACCTCCCTCATCTGCTCATTTCTGCTCGTTTCACGTGGAAGCGGCAGCTGGAGATGAAACAAACCCATTAGACCCCATCTAACTCCAATCAGCGGCCGGTCAGTTTAGGACTCTGGTATTTAAAATACATTTCAATACATTTGTTTAACCCAAATCCAGCACTGAAATTGCTCTGTGCCAGCCAGCCCAGCTCTGAGCACCAGCTGGTCCCGTCCCCACCGTGCTCTGCCTTCAAACGCTGCCATCAACAACATTTTCACAGGAGTGAAGATAAAACAAATTATGGCTTAAAAAACACAGGCTCATAAATTCTTCCAGATTGAGTGTGATCTCCCTGCTTTGAAAAACCTTTTGTATTCTGCAGGAAGAAGGAGCTCAATGACTTTTACAGACTCAGGGACAGGGCTGTGCTTGGAATTAGGGCTGGGCCAGGTGGAGCCGTGGCTGTGGCTCTGGGACAGGCAGGGGAGATCCCACCTGAGCTCCAGGGATCCACCTGGGCTCAATTAATGGCTGCATCCTCTGCCTGCTGCCTTCCAGAGATGTGTAATCTGCTTCTCTTCTCTCCCACTCCAACCAACTGGACCCACCCCCACACCCACGTGCTTTCCGTATCTCTTGGAATAAATCCCCAGGCAGGAGCGGTGCCAGAGTGGAGGAGAATCCCTTGGACGCTGAAGCAGCAATTGATACCTCTGTCCCTGCTGGTTTTGTTGCTGTTTGGTTGTATTTTAATCCATTTGGGTGGTGAGATCCCCATGATTGACTTCAAAATCACCGGGCGTGCAGTTCCCTCTTCAAATGAAAGCAAATGGTGTTCCCAAGGTAAAAAATAAGAGGAGGAACCTCAACCAAGGTAAAAATTAGGGAAAGGACCTCAACCACGACAAAAAAATAGAAGATACAAGAATAAAACCAGGATATAAAAAGGGGAAAAGCCCAAGGTGACTTGAGTACCCCATCCAGTAGTGCCTGTGCTGACACCCTGACGTGGAGCTGTAGCTGTGGGTGCCCAGAAAATGCCCTTTCCAAGCACCATTCCTGCTAAAGAGAGCCTGGAACGTTCCAAGCCTCCCCTCAGTCTGTGTGTACAAGTGTTGGCGAGAGGGACACTGCAGGGGAGGAAAAAAAGACACACCAGGGTAACAAAAAAAGGCCAATTCCTTTTTTCCCTTTCTCAGGTGCCACAATAATAAATTCTGCTGAAGCCTCGGTGCTTCCAAGTGCCTGTAGGATTCTAAAAAAAAATCAAAGCAACCCCAGAGCCCGAGGTGCTGAGCTCCTCCTGAGCAGGGAGAGGAGCAGGGAGCAGCAGGCACAAGAATTCCAAGGGTTCCACAGGAGCAGCACTCCAAGGCCGTTTGTGTGTCCCTCTCAGGGTCACAGCAGGGGGGTGACCCCAGCAGCGGGGACCAGGAGTGGCTCCTGCACGTTCCAGCCCAAACCCGTGAACGGAGGCAGATCCCGGATCTCTCACCTGGACTCCTTCTGGGTGATGGCCAGGTAGATTTCCCAGGAACTCTCCTCTGGAATGGCCCCATGTGGAATCAGCAGGCTGACCCCTGGGAAAGAGCAAGGGCAGGACTGAGCCCTGGGAAGGGCAGGGCTGCCAGGGACAGGGAGCACCACCCGAGGGAGCAGCCCTGAGGGAACGTTCCTCTGCATTCCTGCTTCTCATGGCAACCTCATCAGATGAAAGAACACAAACTATCAAAGGAAATAAAGATGTTGCTTTTCCATCCAAGGAAAAGACATCTCGTTTCCCAAAAAGCCTCTTGGAGGCTCTTTCCTTTTTGAAATCACACCTGATCATTGTGGGATCCCAGGGAATCTCCCCATGGAGAGGGCGATCATCCCTTTCACAGAATCACAGAATTTCTAGGTTGGAAGAGACCTTTAAGATCATTGAGTCCAACCCATGTTCCGAGACCTCAACCAGATCATGGCACCAAGTGCCACATCCAGTCTTTTTTTAAACACATCCAGGGATGGTGACTCCACCACCTCCCTGGGCAGATGATTCTGGTATTTGACCAGCACATCTGTGCCCACACATTCCAGCTCCTGCACCCAAGTGATCCCATCCTCCTTCCACACCACCAGGGTGGATCAGGAGTTAACAGGGCAGTTTTGCACTGGTACCACTGCAATGAAACTGCTTTATCTCGCTCTCAGGAGAGGGGGGGATGTGTTTGGCATCTGCCACACGATGCAGAGCCTTGGTGAGGCACTGTCTTGATCACCCTGGAATTTACAACTGCCTGGCACAGCTGATCTTACATAAAGGCAGCAAGAATTACATAAATTGCGAGTGGACCAAATACATATTTTAATAATCTAATTGATGGGACTATCATTACATAAAGTAGCTAAATATACAGTATGAGGGAATTCTTAATTCATGCCTTAACTTCGTGCCTCTGCAATGTTCCTTCCTCAGCACAAAACCAGTCTGCGGAGAAATGAAAACATTCCCCACGTTGTGCATGCCTGGGTTGTCACTGTTATCAATCCTCTCTAAACACAAGCCACGTTCTTTATGGTAACCTTTAAAGCACCCGTTTTGTGGGACATGAAGGATAAAGCTCTAAATCATCCAGTTCAACCAGAGAGCAGCAGATAATTCTGGAGCCAGTGCTCAAACGAAAACAGAGCTGAATTTAAAGTGAATAAATATCACTGGAGTTGAAGGATGATAACACTGAGCTGGCAGTGGGGTATCTGGCTTTTTGTGCTGCCTTTTGGGGAGAGAAAATGCCCAGGGTAAGGGCCGGGATTTGGGGTGATGCAAACACAGCCCTGGGGTGCAGCTGCAGGGCTGTGACCCTGCCAGGCTCTGCTCTGCTGTTCAGCTCATTGCACAAACAACCCTGCAGGTCTGAAACACCTCCCACAGAGTCCCGAGGTGGCAAAACTCCTGCCACAAAGCAGAGGGAGCATCCCAGCCTGGGACAGGGGCCCTGCTTTGGGAATCTCCAAGAAAGGGAAAAGAGGCAGGCAGGAGGGGCAGGAGCCTGGTGGGCAGTGGGGCTGTCCCCAGGCCTGGCTGCTGTCCCTGTGTCCCCCAGAGGGGCAGGGGTGTGGGGCCGGAGCTGCTGCTGGGACGTGAGCCCCTTACGTAAGATCCAGGATCGACCCTGCCCGGGGAGCCTCTCCTCTGGAGCAGCATCCAAGCAAGGCACAGCTTTGATGAATGTGACTTTCATGCTGAAGACATCAAGAGAGGCAGTAATTTAAAACAGTTCAAATAGGCATAATGCCTCTTCAGTCCTCAGCCCAGGCTTCCCTCTGATCACTCGTGTCCTGTGTGGGCAACGTGCCCTACTTCCAAAATTTGCATTAACGGGGCCCCTACTTCTTCTTTCCTGGCATTTTTAAAAAAATTCAGTTATAAAACACTACATCAGGCAGCCTCATCTCAAATTTGCATTAATGGGGCCCCTACTTCTGCTTTCCTGGCATTTTTCTTTTAATTCAGTTATACAACACTACATCAGAACCTCATCTCAAACCCCTCCAATGTGCTTTGAGGAGCAAGGAGCCACCCACCTGTGTTGGGGACCACCAAGCGGCCCCCCAGGTGCCCGAAGAGGGCCGTGCTCCTCAGCTCGCTGCTGCTGGAGATGGAGGCCAGGTTCTGGATGAACATGGCCTTGTTCCGGGCCTGCATGGTCCCGAAGGGCCTGGGGCTGCCGTGGGGGAAGGTGCCGGGGTGGGCCTTGCCGTGGTACTCGGCCCTCTCGGTGACACCCAGGGACACCATGAAGGAGCTCTGCACCTTGACCTTGATGTCGGCCAGGGGGTTGAACAGGGAGGACTCGGTCATCAGCTCCTTGTCCAGGGGGTCCTGCAGGCAGATGGGGCCGCTGTAGGTCCTGCTGACCGTCAGCTCGGGCTGCAGGGACGAGTTCAGGAGCAGCGAGTTACCTGTGGGGACAGCAGCAGGGATGGAGGGGACATCTCAGCAATCCTCCCCCGTCCCCTCCGCGACCCTCCCCGAGCTCTCGGAGCCCAAAATCACTGTTTGATTTTGCAAACGTGAAGTGTCAGATCTCGGCCCAGTTCCTCTGCTCTCTAACGCGGCCCAAAATCACACCAGGTCATGTTAGAGAGCAGAGGAACTGGTGCCAAGATCTGACACTTCGTGTTTGCCACGCCTCAAGCAGCTCCAGAGTGCAGGAATAATCCAAGGAGGAGCCTCCTTTGGTTTGGATTCACGTCGTTGTGTTTGCCCTTTTGCCTCTCTTGTTGTTTTCTTTCCTTACATTAAACCCCACTGGGTGACATCATCTTCCTTTTACACAAACCCACAACTTCATGCCTGAGGGAAACTGGGCTGAAAGGGAGGTGGGACAAGAGTGACACAGGGAAAGACACCACAGTTATTCATTTTGAGGTGTTTTACCTTGGAAAACACTCTGAAAAATGAGGAGTGCATGGATTTAGGGCCTGAGTCCTCTGGCTGCTTGGTTTTGTGGTGGGGTCTTTTTCTTTGGTTGTTTAGTTGGGTATTTTCAGAGCCTCCAGAATGAAAAGTTTTAAGCATTAAGCCAAGCAAACAATTCCCCAGACTCAAAACAAGATTCAAACTGAACCACAAAGGAAAACATTCTTGTTTGAGACAGTCATTGAGATTTACACAGCCCTAATTAAAGGTTTGGATTTAGAAATGGATGAATGAACTTCCTTCAAACGTCCTTGTCTGCCAAGCCCTTTTGCCAATTTCTTGCAAGTCATGCTCGGTGAGGAACGTCTCCAGGAAATAAAGAAACTGTAAAAACAACCCCACAAAACCCCCCCAAACAAACTCTGCAACATATTTCCCTTTTCTGAAGAGAGAACAGAGACACGGGGACACTTTCACACCCTGCCCACGCTCCCGCCCACCCACAATCAGGCAGGTCTGAGGTAGAATGGCAGCAGAGAATCAATAAACATCCTGCTTTCATCCCCGTTTCTCTCCCTCCCCACCTTCCTGTTCAGAGGGAACAACATTCCTGGAAGCCTGAGCGCTGCTTTTAGTAAAGGTTTTGCCCATATTTTATGGCACTGGTGGTGTTCTCTAGAGCTTTAGGGGTCCAGGTTTTACACACATTGATTTCCCTCAGTGCCTGTGTTACAGCAGGTTACAAAACACTTCCAGCCGGGGGTCTCAGATTATCAGGAAAAGAATAATTCCTTTTATTGGAGTGAAGGAAAGCTCTGTAACTGAGAACAGGAGGAGCTCCAGCTGTGCTGCCTGGGCTTGCTCGGATTTGGTTGCTTTGCTTTCATTTGAGCTTTTCCTAAATCACTGTAGGAGATGGGGATTTTGGAAGGGACACAGGGATTTTGGAAGCTGGACAGCATTTCTAAAGCATCTGGAGTGTGGCCAAGGAGGATCCTGTGTTTGTGGGACAGAGCAGAGACAATTCCAGGTCCCTGTCCCTGCCCTGGCTGCCCCAAACCCCCTCCCCAAAGGCAGGCGAGCCTGAGCAGCGGGCGCTCTGCAGAGAAGAAAGGAAATCGCCGCACTAACCTTGTCTGACTGTTTTAAAATTAAAAGTCTGGAAGCCTCCCGTGAGTGCAGAGGAATCAATGACATCCACGCCGTACTCACTCTGACTGCGCCGGTACAGGGTCACCCCCAGCGCCAGCACGGCCACCGCCAGCACCGCCGCCGCCAGCCCCGAGTACAGCGCGACGTCCCCGCCGCGCTCCACGTCTGCGGGAGAGAGCTGCGTCAGGGACAGGGGGACATGGGGGATGTAGGGGGACGTCGGGACCCAGGACATCCCTCTGGCTGCCCTGGATGGCTCCAGACCCTGGCAGGGGGCTCAGAGACCTTGGCATAGAGTCAGAGACACCTGTGCCTTTGATTTTAACCCCTGGAAACAATTCCCAGCTCTGTGTGAGGATTTACAAGCCACAAGGGTTTGAGTAGAGTGATAGTGAATTTGTCACAGGGTGAAAAAGTAGAATTTTGGGGTTTTAGAATGGGGGTTCAAGAGGAAAAATGGAGGAATCTGGGCGTGTTCTTTCTCCTTCTTCTTGTCCTCCACCTTCTGCTGTGATGGTGGCACTTTTGGATTGGTTTAGAGTAGAGACAGACTGTCCAACATAGGTGACAGGTATTGGAAAATCATTGTAAAGAGAGCACACGTAGTTGTTAGTATAAAAAACTAACACGGCCCCAAGGGCGGTCAGTGTGCCATGGGCTGAGCTGCCAGCCAGAGCTCAGCAGGCCAGAGACAGAAACAACTTCGAAAAGCAGAACCAACGAATCTCAGCTTCTTCTTCAGTCTCGGGGCTGGGAGAAAAAAGACTTTCTAATAGCTCGGGAGTCATCACAACCACAGATACCTGAGAGGGGGACAAGAGCTGCATCAGGGACAGGGGACATGAGGGATGTGGGGGGACAAGAACTGTGTAAAGGACAGGTGACAGCAGGGAAATGGCAGCACCAGAACTCCCAGTCCCTAAACCCTGCTCCAGGTGCTGGGAGCAAGGCTGGGACTGAATTCCAGCTGGGCACTCTAGTCAAAAGTAAAATCAAAGGTTTGGTTCAAACATCATTGACAGAACACATCCCTCTCATCCCCACTCTCCAGGGGGTCCCAGTCAGCCCCAAGCACGATATTCCAGCACCCCACTCAACCCAGAAGAGATGCTTGGATATCAGTTTTACCAGAACCACTTAACCAAGAAAACACTCCTGCCAAATTTCTGCTGTATTTTTGAGTCATCTGCGAATGAAAAATGGTTCTGCTTTTAACACGTTCACAACTTGCTGGGAAGGAAAGAGAAAAATCACCAAGTTTGCACAGAAACATCAGCTTTGGGGAGGAATCCTCCTTCTGTGGCAGGCCAGGAAACCACACAGAACAAACTTCTAAGGTTACAAAATTCAACTTCCTCGAACAATTCCATTGCCACACGGTTCCACCAAATCAATCACTAATAGAGAAGCATTTGGTTTTTTTCCCCCTGAAACCTTTTTTTTCCTTTTTTTTTTTTTTTTCATGAGATCCCCCCTTAAAAAATGCTGTAAAGGGAATTTTAAGCTCAGGTGGGGATTGCAGAGAGTGAGATACTGGCTGGCAATGTAACAAGGGGACAGAAAAAGCAAACGCAAGGCCCCAGGATCACAAAGGCAAACTGGAAACATCTCAGATGGGACCAAAACAACACAAAGCCCAGTCCAAAGCCCCACTCCCCCAGCCCTGTTTTGTTCCCCAGCACCAGGTGCAGAAAGGGAAACACACGCAATAATTACATTTCTATTTCTTCCAATTTCCTATTCCCAAGTTGCTTTGTTGTTACAGGGAATTAATTACGAAATGCTATTGTCGAGTTAATTTCTGTGGGTAATTAGAGCAATGAATGAGGCAGGAGGAGGGAGGGGATGGATCTCCAGAAACCCAGGAACAATTGGGGTTTTTCCCTTCCCAGGGAGAGCTCGTGGGTTTTGCACCACAAAGCATCTCTAACTCTTCCCTTTGGATCATTGCTTTAAAAAAGGAAAGTGCTGAAAATGGGAGTTATCCCTCCTGCCCTGCTGGGATGATAAATGATTGAGTCTGAGAGAGGCAGAAATATCCTGGCAGGAAAAGCTTCCAGCCCCAGCACAGCACGGGGGGAGGATCCCAGAGCTGATCTCCTGCCCCCCTCCTCAGGTGCTCACTGCATCTGCCATTTCTGGCTCTAAATCCCCTCGGGTGCTTCAGCGTCTCCTTTCCCATCCATTCCCATGTCAGGCAATTCCCCTTTCCCGCTTTTAAATGGTTGTACACGGGATAAAGATGAGAGGGAGGGCACGGAATCCAAAAAAAATGGGAGCTGTTTGACTCAAGCAGAATCTTTCTGAGGAGAAGAATTCTCTTTTCATTGACTCTGAAGTATCTCCAGAGCTTGAATTGGAGCCTGGTCAATAAATCTGATGGTTAAAACCTCTCACAGGAATTCTTCCTGAGGGTCCTTCCCTGGAATGAATTGGTTGTTGCTCTGTTCCCAGAGCTGCCCCAGTGCCAGGAAAACCCTCCACAAACCTCAGGGGAGCTCAGAGCTCAGAGGCAGAGGATCCTTCCAGGCTTTAGTGGGGTTTTAAACAGCTTTATGCCAAAAGGGCAAACCCAGAGTGTTCCTTGAATTATTCCCACGGAACACAACTCCATGAGAAAGGAGCCTTTCTTTTTGGTTTGGGATTTTGGTGTTTCTTTAGAAACTACCACTGGTTTTTGTTTTTTGTTTTTTTTTTTTTTTTTAAGTAATTTCTACCTCTTTACCTTCTGATCTTTTCTTTTGGAGCATTCCTTCCATGGGAGATTAGAAGTGAAGGGAAGGAGGAAGGCGTGGGAAATCTGGGCGAGCAGGGAGAGGTTCTGCTTTTCTTTTTTCCCAGAAGGGAACAAAGTGGAAAGCAACCAAACAAACTAGAAAAGCAAACATTTATAGTCCACCAATTATTCCTTAATGAGCTGCGTCCTCCCGGCCCAGGGGTGGGAGGGACCCTGGCAGGCACCACAAATTTTATCCCTTTCTGCTCCAGGATTCATGTTTGTGGTAATTGCAGCCCATTTTTCACTCCACCTCCTGCCACTGTTGCACAACATTTATTGAAAGCACATTTGATGGTAATGAAGTTTCTATTAACTATGATTAAGTTTCATAAAGCACCTGAAGATAATTTAAGATGTGCAGGAGCAGAAAGTGAAACATTTGGTTTAGTGCATTAGGAGAGGTAATTGATTAAATTATCTCATTTACAAGGAGAGCTTTGCAGGAGCTGTGCAGGGCCCACCTCCCCAGCTCCAGCAGGAAGGAGAGGGCTGGGACCTGGGCGGGAGATCCCAGAGGTTCTTCCCAGGTTCTTCCCATCCCTCCCACAGCCCAAAGTCCTTCTCCTCACTCTTGGAGCACAGGGAGCACGAGTCAGGGGCTCGGGGAAGAGCTCCTCCAGTGGAACAGGCTGTCCCTCAATGATCTGCATCACTGGCTCTGATTTTGCATCCCTGATGAGTGGGGAAGTCCTAGAGGAGCTCCTGCTCTGTGAGCTCTGTGTCCCTGGCTCAGGGTGGAGCCCAGCCCTTTCCATCTCCAAATCATCCCCACTGCAGCTCATTTTTGGGTAGATCACAAAATCCAGAGACTTGACTGGGATTCTTTCTGTTTTCTCTATGAAATGGAACTGCACAGACAAAAAAGTGAAGCCACTGCCTGAGCCCAGCCCTGACAGAGCAGGGACCCACCAGGGCTGATTCTGGGGACACCCAGACAAACCCAAAGGTTCAAGGCATCATCAACCCCTTCTGCAGCTCCCTAAACTGATTTTGGGTATCCTGAGAAACAACTAAGAGCCAGGAATGTAAAATCACAGAAGCATCAAGGGTGGAAAAGCCCTCAGAGATCACCAAGCACCACCATGGTCAGCACCAGCCACAGGCCCAGGTGACACTTCCAGGGCTGGGCACCTCCTGGGCAGCCCCTGGCAATGCCCTTTCCATGGAGGAAATCCTGCTGATGTCCCACCCTGCTGCAGCTCAAGGCCCTTTCCAAGGGGAAATTGCTGCTGATGTCCCACCCTGGCACAGCTCCAGACCCTCTCCAGGGGGAAATTGCTGCTGATGTCCCACCCTGGCACAGCTCCAGGCCCTTTCCAGGGGGAAATTCCTGCTGATGTCCCACCCTGGCACAGCTCTAGGCTGTTCCCTGTCCTCCTGGCCCCTGTCCCCCTGGTCTCCTGCCCTGTTGGGGCTGGCAGAGCTGCAGGTGCAGGACAGAAGCCCCAGAGCAGCCCTGAGCTGATCCCAGGCACAGAAACGCCCTCCAGGTGAGACAGGAGGGAGCTGAGCAGGGCCAGAGCCAGCAGCAGAACGAGATCTGCACCAGGAACCCCAAACTCTTGCAGAAATTCCTTTTTTTTTTAGTTCCAGAGGTCAATCCTGAGCCAAGCATGCCCCGAGCCAGGGCTCCTTGTCAGATAGAAATTGCTGAGGATCAGCACTCCCCTGGCTCACTGAACCTGGGATCACAGAGCTGCTTGCAGCAGATGCTAAAGCCTCTCATAAAACCTTGGCTCCTACTTAGCTCCTAAACAAATAACCCCAACGGCAGAGGAGATGAGGAAAATCATATTTACAAGAGAAAAAAGAAGAACTTTGGGATTTTATTTCATGAGGAGGTTTTTTATCTGAGAGGGAGAGGGAGAGAAAGTTGCACTTAATAAATTTACATGGAGCATATCTATCTCCTATATTGCTTCTGTCTCACTCTATAAATGAAACATTTTCTCCTCGTTTGCTGACAATATGAATATTTTATGTTGTCCATGTTTTTCTCTTCATCTTTTCTTTTTTTCTTTTTTTTTTTTTCCCCCCCTAAATCCCTATCAAGAAGTTCCTTTGCAGCAATTTCTCACTTGGTTAATTCAGGTTATTTGTTGGCTCTATTGGATGCTGTTGTTTATTTACACCTCAGCAAGAAGGAAGTTCAATACCTTGCAGTGGATCATTGGCAAAGAGACTCAGGTCAGAATTAATGATTCCTTTGTGTGTTTGATGTACGGCAAAGCTGGTGATGGGCACTTAAATTAGTTACAAGATATAAAAATGCCCAGTTTATTCACATTTTTTGTACTGAACACCCCCAGTAATGGCACTTCTCTGTGTGTACATGAACACACACATCCATGTGCCCCCAGCAGATGGAAATATGGGATAAAAGGGGTTTTCTATGGGACTGCAGCTCTCAAAAATGAGCCTGCTCTGCCTCCCTCGTGCCAAGCACTTGAGTCACCATTTACAGCCTAAAACCTGCCAAAAAATCCCTAAAACTGGGAAACTCAGGCAGATTATGAGGCTCCTTCTCTTCATTTCATGTTTGTGAGGATGCTCAGTTTAGAAATACTTCACCCAGAAGATCACTGGATTTTTGGCTCCTCATCAAAAACCTGGTGTGGGATGAGGTTTTTATTTCCCTGCCCAAGGTTGGCTTTGGTTTTGCAGGAAAACGAGGCACAAAAAGACCCAGAGAGGAGGGTGAGACAGGAGCCTGCAGCAGAACAAACCCTTCCCTGCTGCTGGCAGGGGCTGTCTGCACCACCCTGCAAAGGGAAAAGCATTTCCCGTGGAAATGGAGATCCTGGATCCAGGAGCCTCCTGGCAACAGCAGCAGCGCTGCTTGGAAAATGGAAAACAAAATGCTTTGTGATTGTGCTGTGATTATTTGGGGTCCATTACTAAAAACATGTCTGCAGGTCAGTCCTTGTGGCCCTACTTGTTTGTTTTGGTTTTGGGCTCTAGGAGAAGAAATCAATAGGTTTTGAAGTCGGGAGAAATAACTTTAAAGCAAACAGATAAAAGTAAAACAAAAAGCTCTCAAAAAAACCCCTCTCTTTTATTAAGCAAAGAGAAAGCTTTCACCTCCGCGGGAAAGAGAGAAATCCAGCCTGGCAAAGCATCCAACTGGGAATCCTGGGAGGGAATAAACACTGGGAGAACAAACATGCAGGACACCAGTGAGGTACTGGGACTGTCTGGGGCCAAAGCCACCTTGCATCCCAGGAAATCCATCTGGCAGCCCTGGAAACCTTTCATCCCTGTCAAACCACACGTGAATCTTCCTCCTGCATCTACGTCTGGATCTGCACAAGAGTTGCAAGTTCCAGGAGAAATTCCCTGGAAGGAAAAGCTCTTCCAGCTGCTCCTCAGCAAGGGCTGGACCTTGGGATCCACCCAGGGGATCCGAGGCCAAAGGGAGCACCGGGATGCTCCTGTTGGGGTTATTCCCCAACTCTTCAGTCAGGGACTGAATAAAGAACCCCAGAGCTGATCCCTTTTATCCCCGTTCCGTTCTCTGCCTCCAGATCTGAACGCTGATCCCACGGATCAGGATTTTCCCAGCCAGCTCCAGGCTGGCTCTTCCCTGGCACCCTCCATTCCCATCCTCCCCTTCAGCTCAGTCCTTATTTGTTAACCAAAGGAATGCTGCTATTTTTGCCTCACAGAAGGAGCAAAGTTAACGAGTTGTGCCTGATAAAAAACCTCCAAGAGATTGGTTTGCTGTGGCTCAGGGCTGCGTTTCCTCCACAATTCCCCACGGGATGAGAAGCGGAGCAGGAAAGGCACATACTGGAAGATGAACAGGGGAGAAGAGATTTTTTTTTTAAAAATAGGCTAATTGCATCAATTCCTGTTAGCTGAGAAAGCAATCACAGCCCTAAAAACAACGAGGACATAGGGACAGCCGTGAAGGAGGGACAGGATCACACCTGGGGGTGAAGGAGCTGGAACACTCCAGTCCAGCAGGACCCACAGGGAAATGCAGCTCCTGGAGCACAGCCTGGGGCTGCTGGACGGGGCTTGGAGCCACGTGGGACAGGGGAAGGTGCCCATGGAAGGCGTCTCCATGGAGGAGAGTGGGACTGCAAGGCTTTAAGGTCCCTTCCCACCCAAACCACTCCAGGATGACTCCAGGAAAAGGAGGGAATGAGTTTGTGTGAACCCAAAGGCCTCGCAGGGCAGAGCTGAGCCAGCTCCCTCAGTGCCAGAGGCTCCCTGGCACTCTGTCCCTGTGCCCTGGGCATGGCTGAGGTGTGGCAGTGCCCTCCTGGCTGCCACAGGACCCCACAGGGGGAAAGGAGGGAATTTGGGGCAGGACAGGAGCATTTCCCACTGGCAGTGTTCCTGAAGGCAGTGACCTGAGTGGGGCCACCTTGAATGACCCTGGGGACACCACAGACCGAGCCAGGGGGTGGCAGGTCCCCTCTGCTGTCACACCCCCCCGTGCAGCCTCAGGGGCTGCTCCTCACGCCCTTCCCACACGTCCTCCTGCCAGCCCCCCACGGATATGCTGATGAACACCGGGATGGATTTGGGATTGAGCCAGCCATGGGCAGGGATAGGAATTCATCAATGCACAGGGAGGAGAGAGACCCCAGGAAACATCCCAGGATCGGCACAGTCCTGCTCCCAAACCCTCTCTGGTTATTCTTTCTTAAAACACAGGGAAGGAAAAAAAAAATAAATTACATTTCTGTCCTTGGATACTGTGGAGCTGTTGTGTAGCCCTGGGAATTTTAAGTGCTGGGATCCACAGCCAGAGTGCTGAGTGTTCCCTCCCTCCAAACCCAAGCAAAACCTGATTGAAGCTCTCAGCTCAGGTATCTCTGAAGCCTGAATAAGTACACAGGATGCTCTCTGCCACTAGGAAAGTATTAAATCCCAGGGCAAAAAAAAAAAAGAGTTCATTTTGTTTATAAGAGAAAAGACAATGCAGAACCATAGAAACAAGGACAGAGGGCTGGTTAAACACAGCATTACAGAAAACTGACACATCCTTGTTTACATCTCCCAGCCCTGGCACTCCTGATGGCTCCCAGGGCTGCTGTTCCACCTGACGAGGTGACAGCCCCTCCACAGGGACAGGAGTGGGCTCAGGGCAGGGATAAACTCACAAATTCCTCCCGTGTGCGGAGCCTGCGCAGCTGCAGGGCTGCTCTGCCCAGCTCCCCGTGCTGGGGACAGCAGCAGCTTCCCAGTGCCAGCTGCTTCCCAGACACTGGTGAAGGGCAAAGCCTTTCCCAGGGAGCTGCAGATCTGCCTGGCTTCAACTCCTGCTAAAGGCAGCAAAAGGAGCAAACTCCGACCTTGACCGGCTCCTGCACCCGCAGCTCTCCCGGGGGGCTTTGCCCGTTTGCTTGCAAGGAAAGGCTGAGGAGCACATTTGGTTATGGAGGCTGGAGTTCCACCCTGCAAACCCCCTGGATTTGGGATTTTAGCATCACCTGATCATTCACAGGCAGAGAACGAGCAACACAAATCCAAAGACCTGAAAAATTTCAAACTCCGCATGGAAAACCAGAAAACCGTGTCCCTTTTCACAGGAAGAGCTCAGACGCAGAGCCAACCCACACAGGTTCCCTGGCCTTCATCCCACCTCTCAGGCCACCCCAAAGCCCGTCCCCAGCCCCGTGGCCGCTCACCTTGGATGCAGAGCCCCTCGGTGCAGTTCTCGGACTCCTGGCTCAGGCCCTCGCAGTGCTTGCCCCCGTTGCGGGGCGCGGGCGCGGCGCACTCCCGCACGCGCAGGTGCTCGCACTCGGGGCTGCACACCGACCACTCGCTCCACACCTCCCAGCTGCCGTCCACTGCCCAGGGGAAACACAGTCAGCTCGGCCTGCCTCGCCAGGGAGCTCCTGCAGCAGCCCCTGTGTCATCTCTCCCCTCCATAACTCCATGTCTAATACACATCTAAGCAAACTTTCGCAAGATAAATAATGCTTTTAACAAAGTTCTCAGCTCAGCTTTCTGTGTTTCTCTTTCTGGTGTTGTTAACATCAGCTCCCCCTCCCTGCACTAACCCCAGACCCCCACCCAAGTCCCTGATTTCTCCCCCTGAGCCCTGAGCTGTCCTAGCAGGGTTTTGGGGGTGCCAGGGTAAGATCCAGCCTGCCCACAGGTGCCTGGCCCTGCACCCACAGCCACACCAGGCTGGGCCAAAACACGGCTGCATTTCCCATTCCCTTCCCAACTCCCTGCTGCTGCTTCCCACCGAAAGCTCCTCTGTAACTGCAGCCCCCTCAGCCCTCCCTGGCCGGGGACTCACCGGGGCAGAGGGAGGTGCAGGTGATTTTCTGCACGGACATGCCCTCGCAGAAGGCTCCCCCGTTGAGGGGCGCGGGGTTGGTGCAGGTGCGCGAGCGTTTCTGCCAGCCCCGGCCGCAGCGCGCGTTGCAGCTGGACCACTCCGTCCACGAGGACCAGCCCCCGTTCACTGCAAAACACCAACGTGGGGGGGGCTGAGGGGATGTGGGGCTGCGCCAGAGCCCCCCAGAACCAAACCCAAAAGCATCCCAGCGGGAAGGGCTTGGCTGGGTGACCCCGAGTGTGCCAGGTTTGAATCAGCGCAGCGATAGCAGCACAAATCAAAGCAGGGCACAGCAGGCACAGCCACCTCTGCCCCCCAGCCCTGTCACTGACCATAGACCACCACGGTGGCCGACAGGCTCCTCCTCTTGGCCACGATGTTGGCAGCCATGCAGGTGTAGTTGCCCGAGTCGGACAGGCGCGCCTGGCGGATGATGAGGTTGTGGTCGGCCCTGGTGTCGATGTTCTCGTCCAGGTTGGAATCGATGGGCTCCTCGTTCTTCAGCCACTCCACCTGGCAGGGAGGAGCACAGGAAAACGTGGAGCAGGCCAAAGGCACCTCATGACCTCATTAGTTGGATGGGGAAATGCTTCCTTCGGCTGGTAACTTAGAAAAGCTGATTTTTCCTCAAGGAACATGGAATAAAATCTCAGCCGAGAGAGAATAGGAAATTCTCCCGACAATATTTTTACATTTTGCTCCTGCTGCACCATGCATTGGATGTTCAAGCACTTGGACAACTACCAGTTCTACAAAACAGATAATAAGTATTATCAATTCCACTTTTTTTGTGAAGAAACAGGAAGATGAAATTGCCTGACATGGCACACAGAGCAAGAGCCGAGTCATCATTACAGATTCCCAGCTGACACAAACACCCTGAGAACAGAGGCCATTAGTGTTTGCTGCCACGGTCCATAAAGCCCCTGAAATGCTGTGTACGATGTGTTCCAATCCATCTTCTCCAGTTCACCACCCAACGTCTCTGAGCACGCCCAGGAATCACCCGCAAGGCGCCTTTCCACTCAAAACATTAACAGAAAATAGTTAAGGCATGGCAAGCTGCTGTCACAGGAGAGCAAAATTAAAAATAGAAATAAAATCAACAGATTCTATTAAAAGACCAAAGAGCAGGGGGCTGTTTTAACAGCTTTTCTAGATCTGGAGGAGCTCTGGCTGTGCCCTGCAGTCAAACTCCCTTCTCCGCTCCGTTCAGATGAATAACCTTGTTTAGCAACTTGTGGAAGGACTTGGAACTTTGTGGTAATGAGCTTATGGCTGTGGTGGCTGCAGGCATTCATTAGCACTCAGCTCTGCGCAGATGGGCTGCAATTTGTACATTTTCCAGTTCCTAAACAAATCTGCAAACGCTGACCATCAAAGCCAATTACGTTAGTGCCAGGCAGCAGATTCCCCTCCACAGCAGCACTCCCGGCTTTGCTGGGACGGATCCAGCCCTGCACATCCTGGCCAAGGGCTGCAAACTCACCTGGAAGAGGCTCCAGGTCTGGGGCACCTCATCCCACACGGTGGCTATGGAATTAAATCATGATTTGACACATCTGTGCAAATGTGAGTTACCTGAGGGCGAGGTTCAGCATCACCCGTTTCACACTGAAAATGGGGGAGATTCGAGCCCTGTGATCCCTTTGCCATCTCTCTGTCCTCCTGTATCCAACCCTCCCTCCCAGCCAGCCACACTTCCCCTGTGCCTGCAGGAGCCTGGGCACAGCTTGGGAGCAGGGACCAAGCAGCTGTGCTAAATCCAGCCATGCCAAGCCTTTCCCTGGGCAATATTCCTGGGAGTGAGTTCCAGCCATGCCAAACCCTTCCCTGGACAAAATATCTGGGAGTGAGTTCCAGCCATGCCAACCCTTCCGTGGACAAAGTACCTGGGAGTTCCAGCCATGCCAAACCTTTTCCAGCCATGCCAAACCTTTCCCTGGGCAATACCCTGGGAGTGAGTTCCAGCCATGCCAAACCTTTTCCAGCCATGCCAAACCTTTCCCTGGACAAAGTCCCTGGGAGTGAGTTCCAGCCATGCCAAACCTTTTCCAGCCATGCCAAACCTTTCCCTGGACAAAATCCCTGGGAGTGAGTTCCAGCCATGCCAAACCTTTTCCAGCCATGCCAAACCTTTCCCTGGGCAAAATCCCTGGGAGTGAGTTCCAGCCATGCCAAACCTTTTCCTGGACAAAATCCCTGGGAGTGAGTTCCAGCCATGCCAAACCTTTCCCTGGGCAAAATCCCTGGGAGTGAGTTCCAGCCATGCCAAACCTTTCCCTGGACAAAATCCCTGGGAGTGAGTTCCAACCATGCCAAACCTTTTCCAGCCATGCCAAACCTTTTCCAGTCATGCCAAACCTTTCCCTGGACAAAATCCCTAGGAGTGAGTTCCAGCCATGCCAAACCTTTCCCTGGACAATATCCCCTGGATTTTGTTTCCTTTCCCTGTGGTCTAAAGACACAGAAAAACCAACTAATCCACTCACTATTCAGTTCCCCTTCTGCAGTTAACCTTAACAGTAATTATCCGAGGGGGTTTCAGCAAAGAAATTAGGAATTCAATTTAAATTATGGAGCAGCCGCACGGGCATAAATCAAGTGACAGGAGTTCGATGGTGAACACACTTTATGTGCAGTGAAATGGGCAGAGAAATGACAAACACGGCCAGCACTCCCAGGGTTCATTATTTCACAAGTGTGTTTATAAATGCTGACTCTCCTCAGGGCAGGGGATTTCTGGGTGGTGAGAGGGGTTCAAGAGCCCCGTTCCTGTCACACAGCCTTGGAGGGAGCACCCGCTGAGCCTGTGTTTGCTGACTCTGGGAATGTGGGGTTTGATGAGCAGAAAACATTACAACATTTACATTAAAGCTCGCATTTCAAAGAATGATGATCCCAGCGAAGGGAGAACATTAAGCAGACAGAACATAAACACCAAAGTGTTGGGACGTGAGATCAAACCCTGATTTGTCAGGGAGGATGGCACTGCCAATGCTCCCCTCATTCCAGCCCCCCCTTCCCTGAGAAAACCAGGTTTATCCAAGGCCATCCCCTGCTCTGCCTCAGCAGATGGAGGCTTTCAAAGATGGAGAACCAAGGGATGGATTTATGGGATAAAAATACATTTAAAGGAGTCGTGATGACAAAAGATGTTTGTCACTGGCAGGGATGTAACCTTTGGGAAACTTCAGCCCCCGCACAAACACTCACAAAGCAACCAGGGAAAATAAAAGCAGCCAAGAACCTAAAACATCTCCCCACTGGGATGAGTGATGGGGTCTGGACTGCAGTGTCTGAAGAGCAACTCCAAACTCCTCAGAGTCTCACTTCCCTCATTGTGGAGGTCACATAGTTGCTTGTACTAGAATTAAAATCCTTTTCTTTTTAAGAATTAGCCTGATGATCTGGAACCAGACTTTAAACCTGCTACAAAATGCTGTAAGTTTGTAGAAAAAGATCTGGGTTTTTTTTTCCTCTGAAATTCAGTCTGCTCAGAATTAACCCCCCTCCATCCCCAGTTTCCAGGGAGGGCTGATCACATCAGGATCTGCAGCTCCAGGGCACCAGGGATTAACTGGGCCCCTCCCTGGGTGGCAGCAGCCCAATTAGCATCATCATAAATTTGTCCCAGTTACAGAAAGCAATTACCACAGACCAGCTTATGGCATTATCAGAGTAAAATCAGCTCAACACCCCAGAGCCTGAGCAGATTATGGGAGTTAGAGAACTCTTCTCCCTGAAAAACAAAGCTTATCCCAAATCATCCACTAAGAGTTCCTCACCAGTCTCTCTGACGGACATTCAAACATCCCAAGACCTGGAACTGAATTTTTGGCTCTTTCCTGTGACCTTGTTTGAGATTCCAACCAGATTTAACACAAGAGGCAGCTCCCAGCCCTTGTGGGGCACGGTGACAATTCGGGAGGTCAGCAGGCAAAGGGCCTCCTGTCCCTGCTTTGGGATTGTCCTCTGCTGCCCTTTGAACACAGCCTGTGCCTTCCCCAGGCCGGTCCCAGACACATCCACACCCCAGAGAACGCAGTGACAGTGCCAGCTCCACCGCAGGGGACACCCAATGGCTCCCTGACCCCAGGTAAAAGCTCAGGGTTTGAGATAGGGAAGGTGACTCAGGACAGCACAAAGGGTTCTTGTTCCAGTCCATGGTGATGTTTTCCTCCCTCTCTCAGGTGGAAAAGCAGCAAAAAGCTCCTCACCTCCCTCTAGCATGGAACTCCTGCTCCTAAAAGTTCAGGCTGGAGGAATGTTCCTCGCTGTTGCAGCTGGAATGAGCATGGGGATGGGCAGGGCAGGTCCCCCCTTGTCACACTTTCATCTTCCTTTGCACCCTGAGATCAAACCAGGAGGGGAAGCCTCCACCAGCACGAGTCTCTGGGGGGTTTAACACGAACCCAGGGCTGCACACACTCCTCCCTGCCCTTATTATTGTGATTTTATCAACACCATCACAAGCCATTAATCCTGCGCCAGAACCCCTCACAACAGCAGGAGCAGGTCAGCTGTACCTGCTGCATTCTTTTAAAATTAATCCACTGAGGGAACTCTGTTCTTGAATCATTTAATCGCGGCGCTGTCACACCAGGCTGGTAAGCATATTTTTCCTTCATTAGGTTGAATATATAATCTCATTACAGGAACCTGACACGCTGACTAACCCATAAATCAGCTGGAGGAGGCTCTGCTCCGAGGGGATGCACTTGGTGGTGGCCACAGGGATCAGCTGAGACCTCCAGTGCTGCCCCTGCCCGTTTCTGGGTGGTTTTTCCCACTGCAGGGCAGGCAGGGAGGGTTTGCAGCACAAACCTCTACCAGCAAGGGGAGAAATCCTCGTTTGTGGCCACAGCTCCTCCTCGGAGCTCTGCTCCCTCTGAAATCCCAGCCAAAGACCCAGAGGAGGGAATGCAGGTCAGCATGGGAGGGGGTGAGTCAAAACTCAATTAAAATCTGGTTTGGGATGGGTGTAAAGGGAGAGGTGACAGCCTGGACGTGTGCATCAATTTATAGTGGTAGAGGTGGGCAAGGAGCTGACTCAGCCAGGCTATTTTGGATCCCTGGGATAAGGAACCATTGCTAAAAATGCCACTGCTAATGGTACCTTGTCTGCTTGGTGAAGACATCAGATCCCAAATAAGTTTATCTTTATTCCTATTTTTGGAATGTCTACCATTAACTGGAGCGCTGCTTCTTATCTCCACGCACAAATGATGAACAAATCAGCATTAAGAACCGCAAGGGTCGTTAGGGGTGGGAGTTTCCCAGTGGCACAGAGCACACTCATGGCCTGACTTCAGTTACTGGATGGTGAGCAGAGATCAACCACCCTGCTGCAGCTCAAATCCCTGTCCCCACAGAGCTCAGCAGTGCAGGGGAGCAGCTGAGCCTCAGCCTTTGTTTTGCTAAATGGCTCCGAATTGAAGGATGCAGAGAAATCCACGGATCTCCTTTGAAACTGGTTCTCAGCATATTTGGACAGTAATTAAAGTGCTGCTGACACTGAAAAGCCCTCTTTAGATAAGGCTGTGGGTGATGATGTTTGCAGGTTCTGCCTGTCCTGATAGGCAGGATCACATTTATATAGGAAATGCTTGGAGATAAAGAAAACATCACAGGAAGCTTTCAGTAATTGAAACCAAAGCCTTCCAAGGCTGTAATTTCACCGTTCCCTCGAGTTCTGGGGGATCAGCAATACCTGACAATGTTCCTTTTTGTTAGCAGCCTTCAGATGGGATAAATAAATTCAAGAATGTAACTGTGAGATCTTACAGGAGTCACAGAACGACCTGAGTTGGAAGGGACCTGAGAGATCATCGAACACCTTTAGATTGGTTAAAGAATCATATTTTTGTACACGTTGGGAACAGTATTTAACCCCAAACCCCACAGAGGTACAATTGTTAGCGAACAAATGTGTGACACTTGCCGTGTCACTGAGTACTAAATGCAACAGGCACCAGATTGCCGACTTCCCTGCTTTCTCTTGTAATGCTGTTTACAATTAAAAGAGGTGTTGATCTCTGTGCCCAGAGGCAGAACATTCCCCAGCCATGAAAGCATTTCAGTGTCACCGCTGGTGGGGTCTCCAGCTGGTTCAGTCCCCACCTCCATCGCTGTGAACTTCCCAAATCCCTGCAGGACTCTCTCACACAATCATCCCCATGATTACAAACACAATGATAAAGTCTCACAACTTCTCCTTTCATGTTCAAGCATTCAAAATTAAAACCATTTCTGGCAACAGGGCCAGAGAAAACAGACACGGCTGCAAAGCAGCACATCAAACCCAGAGAGGCCCCAGAGCACATGTCTGTATAAAAAGGAATTATCTATTCAGGGGAACTACAAAGTTATCTCCCTTCTTTTTTCTTTTCAGTTTAGCAATCTAATTCAGAAGTGCTTTGCTCCAGCATTTCTATTCCATGACCTCGCTACCTCCTGGCTGTATTGATTTATTCACAAATCTCAGAAGGAAAACAAACATTTTTTCTGCTGGAAGAAAACCCCGTGCACAGCTCCCCTGCCTGCCTGAGAGGCAGCACAGCCCCTCATCCAAGGGCTGTGTCCAATAAAGAGGAGATGTGCAGGGACTGAAGACCCCCCAGGGGCTGCAAAATGGACAAAATGGGCAGGAGAGGCACCTGGAGATGCTGCTGAGGGGGTGGGAGCAGGGCTGGGAGTGCCACTGACTGGGGAAACTGGTGCAGGGACAGAGGGGACAAATGTGGGCACAGATTTAACACACTCAGGAGGACAGGGAAGAGTCCAGAGTGTCCAGCAGGGCGTTGGGGCAGCAGTGGAGCAAAGCCAGGGGTGGGAGGGGAAGGGCTGGAGCAGCTCCCGGCTGGAAGAGCAGCTCTGCCCTCAACCCTGGGGAGTCCTGACCAATCCTGGAGCTCAAACCACCCCAAATTCCCCTGCTGCCAAGAGAAATCCTCTCACCGTCACATTCCCTGAAAAATCCCTTTGCCCAGGATTTCTCTCCTGGGAAGCTGAGAAGCCTCAGAGAAAAATAAAAACAATTTTATCTCATTTGCTTCTCCTGTGTTTTGCTGCTGTGGAATGTGGCTGGGGATTGTTCACCCACAGGTTTTACAATTGTTCCATTGGTTTCTGGGAGTTGTTTTCACTCTTTGGCCAATCAGGGCCAGGCTGTGTCAGACTCCGGAAAGAGTCACGAGTTTTCATTATTATCTTTCAGCCTCTGTCTGTGTCCTTTCTGTATTCTTTATATAGTTTAGTATGGCATTCCTTAATATAATATAGATCATAAAATAATAAATCAGCCTCCTGAGAACGTGGAGTCAGATTCATCATTCCTCCCGATGATGAAGGTCTCAGGAAATCCCACAAAATCCCACAACAGGAACACCTGGAGCAGCAGGTGAGGAAGGGCAAAGTGTGGCTGAGGGTGTAACAGCACACAAGATTAATGGAATTTGGAAATGGAACTGGTTTTGTGCTGTCCACAACAAACACCTCAGAAAAACCAAGCCTAACTGAGGCCAACTTTTATAGAATAAAGAGGCTGACACATTCATTAGATACCCTGGTTATGAAATCAGTGCGGACCAGCATGTCCTGTACGAGCCATGACACCTCTCAATCTTTGCTGAATGGGAAACTATAAAAGTTATGAATTTGCTCTTAAAAGCAGCTAAAAAATTACGAATTTGCTCTTAAAAGCTCCATCTAAATATCAGCTCAATCACAAATGAGACACTGCAGATACCGAGGCTGGCTCCTGAGAGTGAAATATCTCCGGTGAGAAATGAATCACATTTATTGTCCTTGTAACCAATATCCCTTAAAAGCAAAGCAAATATTGCTATTGCAGACCCATAAGCACCTGGCCAAATGCAGGCTGTTTGCACTGAGCAATCCCACCCCTCTCTGTGACTGCAGCAGGATTCATGGCAGGCTGCAACTCTCAGCCTGCTTTGCTGGGGTGTTTTACTGCAGCCCCATTATCCTGCCCGTTTCAGTGAGCGTGTGCCAGTCCCATAAATACACAAACCTATGTAAAACAGGCCCTCGCTGCTTCTGGAGTCCTCACAGCTTTTGAATTTTATGTGGGTTTCGTGTTGTGCTGATGTGCTCGCAGTGGAATGCGTGCTGCCCAGAAGAGAAATGATTTTACATTTCCATTAAAAGCCCTGGCGGTAAATAAAGCCGTGGAACTCAGGCAGATATTCCTGGGAACATCTACAGCACTCCATTAAAACGTCAGAATCTGTGTTAAACATTTGAAAAAGCAGCACTGGATACGACACATTTAAATCTTAAATATATGCATATATTATGTGATAAAGATATTTCAGAGTATTTCACAAACCTCTGCAGAGCACTCAACAGTAATAGTTCAGTAACAGTAAACTATCAGCAATCGTTTAGCACAACAGCTGCCCTTTTATTACAAAAGAAACCCAAACCCAAAACAAAAACAAGGCAAACACAAAGAACCCGAAACTCGTGAGAACTGCACCGCAAGCAGAGCAGACAGGAGGCGTAGGGAGAGCTGCGAGTTCCTGCTAATGCTGAAATACCAGCTTTGGTCTGAGTGCTCATTCATAAGAAAGGGATTCAGGGTGAATTTTAAGGCTCAGGTTTGCACCTCGTGCCCCACAATGGGCTTGGCTGCTGCTCCATCCCAAGGTTTCCAGGTGGGAATGGGCTCCCCCAGCTCCTGCTGCTGCTCCCCTCTCCACCCCAAGGTTTCCAGGTGGGAATTGTCTGCCCCAGCTCCTGCTGCTGCTCCCCTCTCCATCCCAAGGTTTCCAGGTGGGAATTGTCTGCCCCAGCTCCTGCTGCTGCTCCCCTCTCCATCCCAAGGTTTCCAGGTGGGAATGGGCTCCCCCAGCTCCTCCCTGCAGGTCCAAAGGCCCTCAGCATCGTTCAATGAAGATAAGCAGAGTCCAGCAAGCTAAAGGTTGGGTTTGGGTTTATTAATTTGAAATCCTGAGGTTTATAAACATTTATCTCTAGTATCAGGGTTATTTGGCAGTTTAATACCAGGGCAGGGACATTTCTGAGGGACAGAACAGAGCAGTGGTGACAGAATTTATGAACCTCTCCAGCCGGGGCAGCTTTAACCCCATTTCACAGCACCCTCAGTCTCACAGCTGCAGATTTCAGGTGCCCCTTCCCACATCACAGCTGCAGATTTCAGGTGTCCCCTTCCCACATCACAGCTGCAGCTTTCAGGTGTCCCCTTCCCACATCACAGCTGCAGATTTCAGGTGTCCCCTTTCCACATCACAGCTGCAGATTTCAGGTGTCCCCTTTCCACATCACAGCTGCAGATTTCAGGTGTCCCCTTTCCACATCACAGCTGCAGATTTCAGGTGTCCCCTTTCCACATCACACCCAGGCCTCAAGGAGGTGACATCCACTCCTGGAGCTTCACTGCAGTGCAGGGAATGGCAGCTCCCTGTCCAATCGAGGGAACATTTAAACATTTTAAAACCTGATTTTCAAGCCCACTGAATGAAACAGGAACAAGCCCTGACAGCTGAGAAATCTGAATCCCATTTGTCACCGATGGAGGAGGCAGCAGTGACACTCCCCAGCACCCCACCACACCTGCCTGAAGGATTATCAGCTACCAAAACTCTTCTTTTTTTGCTGCTGTACCTGACAGAATTAATATTTTACACTCCGAGGCACCAATAAGGCCGAACACACAGCTCAGAGATTATCCCAAACTTCATTAAATGGGTGTTGACCGAGGATTTTCCAGGTTACAGTTCAGCCCTGCTTTGACAGCAGCCCCAGGGCTGGGGGAAGCAGGAGCTGGAAGGAATTACCAGCGAGGAGGGTGGAATTCATTGTGTTTGCCACTGCTGCAGGACCTGTCAGTCACCCTGATTCCTCCTGAGCTGCTCAGGGTGACAGAACTGAGCTCTCCCTGCTCCTCATTGCAGGGGAAATGCTCCTGTCACTGACTCCAGCTGAGCCCAGAGAGAGGAAACCCCTCTGGCAGTGTGGTGTTTGCTGGGTCTTTAGGACAAAGGAGGAAATGATGAATCTGACTTCATGTTTTTAGAAGGCTAATTTATTATTTTATGTTATTATATTATATTAAAGAATGCTGTACTAAGCTATACTGAAGAATAGAGAAAGGATACAGACAGAAGGCTACAAAGAATGATGATGAAAACTCGTGATTCTTTCCAGAGTCGCGACACAGCCTGACAGTGATTGGTCATTAAGTTAAAACAATTCACATGAAACTAATCAAATAATCACCTGTTGGATAAACAATCTCCAAACCACATTCCAAAGCAGCAAAACACAGGAGAAGCAAATCAGATGATATTGTTTTCCTTTTTCTCTGAGGCTTCTCAGCTTCCCAGGAGAAGAATCCTGGCGAAGGGATTTTTCAGAAAATATGATGGTGACATGGCAGAGCTCAGGGGAGCACTGAGGGGTGACTGAGGGGTGACCTGCCAGCACTGGGGGTGTGAAACCCCTCCAGAGCTGCTCTGGACAGTGGGGAAATGGGAATGGGCAGCTCTGCACCACGTCAGGGACACAGAACATCACAGACAGTGGGGGGTTCTCAGGCGTGAAGGCTCTGTACCCGTTTAGGAGCTCATTCTCCACTGCACTTGGGGGATGATTCGAAGCTGAGAGCTCTCTGTGAGCTGGGTGAGCTCACCTGGCTGCCTCAGGGGTGAGAGCTCCTGCCAGGGTCTCTGTGACCCTGCAAGGGAAGGGTTGCAGCACTTTACACAACGCGGGAGCATCCCAGACTCTTCTCACCTGCCCGCAGTGCCAAACACCACTCCAGTCTCTTTTCTTTGTGCCTTCTCCACCACCCAAAAAATGAAGAGTTTCAGGAAACTGAAGAGGGCACAGACTGGAGAAAACCTATTTAAAGAACCACTAAAAGGTCAGCTAAGAAGATAAAGAAAGAATGTGTCATGAAATTCACTTGAGGAGAGGAACAAAAGATAAAGAAAGAGAAGGAACAAAAGCTCTTTTTCTCTACTGCACTGTGCAGAATGCAGCAGAGCCGATAGAAAGGTCAGAGTTGCATGAACAGGAAGCAAACCCAACCCATGGCCTGAGGTTCTGAGGGTCCTGCCTGACCCCAGGCAGGGCTGCACAATTGCCCCTTGGTAAAGCTGATCAGGGCTGGGCTGAGTGAAGAGGAGACCTTGGGGAGCAAACAGAGAGAGCTCTGAGCTCTGCTGGGGCTCCCCAGGGGCTCCTCTGCTCTCCGTGGGCTCAGCTGAGCCTCACTTGCTGCAGTTTGCCCCTGTCAGCTCGAGCTGAGCCATCCTCAGAGCCAGGAATTGAGCACAGGGGGGCATTTTGTGCCAGGCTGGAGGTTAAAGATGTGCCCTGAAAGTCACATCACAGCAGCGTGAGGCTCCTCGGGGCTGCGAGCCAGCTGCTGAGGGAAGGACTGAGTTACAACAAGCCAGCCTCACACAGGACCTAGCAAACACCCCAAAACCAGCACTGCCCGAGGGGGAGGAACATTCTGCCTCAATAATTTCATGATTTTTTAAAGAATGACAGAGTTACAACAAGCCAGCCTCACACAGGACCCAGCAAACACCCCAAAACCAGCACTGCCCGAGGGGGAGGAACATTCTGCCTCAATAATTCCATGATTTTTTTAAGAATGACAGAGTTACAACAAGCCAGCCTCACACAGGACCCAGCAAACACCCCAAAACCAGCACTGCCCGAGGGGGAGGAACATTCTGCCTCAATAATTCCATGATTTTTTAATGAATGATGCAGGCTGAGAGAGGGTTTCTCCCTGGTGGGAGGGCAGGCACTGAGGTGATGGCCCTGGAGGAAATGCCCTGTGTGCTGAGTCCCTGGTGTGAAAAATGCCAATCACGTGTTTTTAATAGTAATAAAGTTTAATGGTTATAAAATAGCAATATAATTAGAGTAATAAAAATTTGGACAATTAGGATTTAGGACAACACAAAGCAATAAAAACAAAGAGTTACTGACAGTCCAGGTACCTTTTCTGGGCAAAATAAGCCCCAAAAAGGACCCACGTTAGCAGAGGATTAACCCTTAAAAGCAACAGCCTGTTGCATATTCACACACCTCACACATGATGCAGAAATTCCATTCAAACCAAGGATTCTGTCTGGTCAGTGTCAGCTTCTTCCTCTGAATCCTGATGGTTAAGCAAGACAGGAAGAAGTTCATTTCTCCTGATAATGGAGCGATAAATTCTTTTTCTCTGAAAGATTTCGGTGTCCTGTGGCTGCTGTCAGATGCGAGCACCTCATTCCTTTCTTTAAAAAAATATCCCACACACATAGTTTCTATTTTAACTACAAAAGTTACCTTTTAACTACAAAACTACATTTACCATCCTGTTAAAATGTTAATACAGCACTACTTTTCAATACAACCTAATACATACAGTAAATATCTGCGTAGAGCCATATAATAGGCACTTTTCACACCTGGCACACACAGCTGTGAAATGCCCTGGTGACAGGGCAGCCACTGCTCCCTTCGCAGATTCCTCCCCGAAATTCCCCCGTGTCGGAACTCAGAATTTCCCACAGACATTCTCAGATGTTCCAGACCCAGGTCAAAAGCATCTGAGACCCTGGCATGCAGCCAAAGACACACGTGGGGTTTTGATCTTAGCCCGTGGAGCAAGTTACTAACTCTGTATGAAGAATTACAAGCCAAACACACAAGTTTAGATATTGTAGTAGAAGTAGTCATGAAGTGAAAGGAAGGATTTCTGAGTGCTGTACAGGGGGGTTTTAAGCCTTGTACGCAGGGGTCCAAGTTTTGTACATGGGGGTCAGGGGTTCTAAGATGGAGGGATTTGGGTGTGCTCTGACCTCTTTCTTTCTCCTTCCCAGCCTCCATGTCTTTGGTGATGTTGGCACTCACAGGTCTAGAGTAGAAAGTCACCATTCAATATAGATAGTAGGCATTGGGGAAAAGGCATAAACATGTAGTACGTAATATATGATATCAAAGATGGCAGCAGCCCCTGGGAGGGCAGTGTGCCTTTGTCTGACCTGCTGAACGGGCCACAGCAGTTCAGGGAGAAGAATCTTTTAGATAACCAACAATAAACTACCTTGAGAACAGACAACAGAAGACTACTGAGTCTTTCTTCGAAGGCACGGGTTGGAGGAGGGACTTTTCCATCTTTTGGGGTCACCCCAATCCGGGGGTGAAACCCCACATCTGGTGTCCCTGGGTGGGCAGGAGACCCTACACCCCCGACTGTGCGCAGGGAGCAAGGCCGGCCCTGGCAGGGGCCTGCCAGGCCCAACTGTGGCAAAATCAACATCTCAGTCCACGTTTCTGCGGGAACTTCCCTCCCTTCCCTCTCATTTTCCCAGTGACAAAAGCAGGGTTATTTCCCCTGAGCCCTATGGAGTGAAACTCCCCTGGAGTGAAACTCCCCAGGGCTGCCTCAGGCCCTTGGTTCAGAGGCCATGTCCCCACCCGGGTCCCTGAGGGTCCCTCAGGAGCACAGCCCGAGCCAAGGACACAATTTCTGCTCACAATTCCGCAATATCTCCCTGAGATATTATTATTATTATCCTAAGTATCTCCCTGAGGGTCCTTCAGGAGCACACCCCGAGCCAAAGGACACAATTCCTCACAATTCCTCAGTCTCTCCCTGTAGAGGCTGCTGAGGGACTGGAGGAGCACATCCCGAGCCAAGGACACAATTCCTGCCCACAATTCCTACACACAATTCCTGCTCACAATTCCTCCGCACAATTCCTGCTCACAATTCCTGCTCACAATTCCTGCTCACAATTCCTCAGTCTCTCCCTGCAGAGGGGCTGCTGAGGGACTGGAGGAGCACATCCCAAGCCAAGGACACAATTCCTGCTCACAATTCCAAAATATCTCCCTGATATATTATTATTATTATTATTATTATTATTATTATTATTATTATTACTATTATTATTATTATTATCCTAAATATCTCCCTGAGGGTCCTTCAGGAGCACACCTCAGGCAAAGGACACAATTCCTGCTCACAATTCCTGCTCACAATTCCTCAATCCCTCCCTGCAGAGGCTGCTGAGGGACTGGGGCCCAGAGCTGGCTCCTGCCCAGGCCAGCTCCCATCAATAGTGAATAAAAGGCTCTGGTCCCACCGAGCCCGTGCCAGCAGAGACTCCAGAGCTGAATCAACATTTGCCTCAGCGGGGGATTTTCAGCTGCTCTATTTAAATGCTGAATTTTCTTTTTCATTCCGATGCTTAACTCATAAAAACTGAATTTATTTGGGTTGGGTGCCGATGCCTGCAAGCACAGCTGCTCACCAGCTCTCTCTGCTTGCTATGTAAATGCGTGAGAAGAGGATTTTAAAGCCTTTTCCAACCTGCCCAGCACTGGGGTTTGGGTTTTCTTCCTCTCTTGCTGCTGTGCTGATGCACCCAGGGTGCCCCAAAGCCCAGCACCCTCCCAAAGCAGAGCTGTGTAAAAGGCCTCATTCCCTGCTTTGTAGAGAACTTGGAATAACCAAACTCTGACAGCATTCCTGAAGTTCTGCACCTGGAATAACCAAACTCTGACAGCATTCCTGAAGTTCTGCACTTGGAATTATCAAATTCTGACAGCATTTGTGAAGTTCTGCACCTGGAATAACCAAACTCTGACAGCATTCCTGAAGTTCTGCACTTGGAATTATCAAATTCTGACAGCATTTGTGAAGTTCTGCACCTGGAATAACCAAACTCTGACAGCATTCCTGAAGTTCTGCACCTGGAATAACCAAACTCTGATAGCATTCCTGAAGCTCTGCAATTAGAATAACCAAACTCTGACAGCATTCCTGAAGTTCTGCACCTGGAATAACCAAACTCTGACAGCCTTCCTGATGTTCTGCACTTGGAATTATCAAATTCTGACAGCATTTGTGAAGCTCTGTAATTAGAATAACCAAACACTGATAGTGCTCCTGAAGTTCTGCACTTGGAATAACCAGAGCCTCCCCCAGGGAGGGGCTCTGGCACGGAGCAGGGATGGGCTGGAGCCTCCTCCCCCCTTGATTCCAGTTCTCTCAGGTTGAACAAACACCAACAATGCCCCACTCTGCATCTCATGAAGCACCAGACGAGCTCCTTTGTCCCCAGTTATTTCCAGCCTTATGTTTCCATCCAGGGCTGCATCCAAACTCTAATGAAATCAATTCTTGGATCAGAACCAGGGACTCGCTGCCAGCACGGGGGTTTGAAACCCTCAGCACCGCTCAGCACCCACGGAACGATCGCTGAGGGAGCCTTTGTGGCTCAGTTATTCCCAGCCTGTGTTAATCAGGGCAGGCTGTGCTTTAACTCTGAAATAAAGCTGAGTTTATCCCCCAGCCCAGAGCCAGGCCTGCTCTAACGGGTTTAACCCACTTTCCAAAGACACTGAATTATTTCCAGCAGACTCTTTATCTCGATGAGCCCAGAATTAGCCCGAGCCTTTATGGGACATTTTATTGGCCAAAGCAAATCTGACCTGGTGAGATTTACCAGCTTTATTAGCAGCAATAACAATTTTACTGTCAACAGCAGTAAATCAGGGTTTGTTGAGAACTCCACCACTTTTATCTGGAACAAGCAATTAAAATGTCAGGTTTTCATTGGACGTAATTCCTACCTTCCACAGAAGACAGACTCCCTGTTTAAGTGGGGAATGTAAAGCTGCCAGTTCAAAGAAATCTAAAATTCTCAGTAAAATTCAATCAGACCGAGGGTGTTTGTGGAGCCACACCTGTGGAGGTTTATTTTGTCTACAAAGCAGATCCATTTTCCAGAGCACACATTCAGCAATCCTGGCAATCCCCTGCAATGCAACATCCATTTTCCTGGTAACGAGTGAAAAGACCAGAGAGCTGAGGAGAAGGTCGGAGCAGAGATTGCACTGACAGAGTAAAGCACACCAGAAACCTGAACACAAACCCAGCCACTCACTGAGCCCATCTCTGCCTCATTTTCCTCTCCTTTGGCACTTCTGCCTCACTGCTGGTGCCTCTGCATTTCTCCTCTTTATTTCCAGGGACATCTGCTCCAATCCCTTCTCATTAACTAAAAGCACACATTTCTCTGGGGTTTATTTTCCTTTTCTTCCTTCGGTTATTACCAACCCCAGCCACGCTGGGGAAAAGGGGCAAAACCAACTCTTGAGTGATCCAACTGCTCTCATTGCCCAGAAGGTGCTGCAGAGACCTGCAGGGTGCAATTAAAAATTCAACGTTTCCTTGGGTTTTAAAGCCCCTGCAGCAGATTTTTAAACACGACCCACTTCGAACCTCTCCCTCCAAGAGCAGCCTGGTTATTGCCACTTTAAGGCATCCCCATGGTTTTCCTGTTAAGATCCAGCTCTCATCACAAAAAGCCTGTTTAAAGCGAAGCCAAACCCCACCAAATTATTACTTGCAGCAGATTTTCTCTCCCCAGCAACCATTTATCATAATATTTTTAGGTTTGCCTTTTACTTTGTCTTGTTTTTCGAGGAGAAAAGTAATTCCTGGGAAAATGTACAACAATCTGCTTTCAGTTTGAAAGCACAGGACTTGAAAATGGTCTGAAAAATCAGGATTTCTCAGCCAACAGTCCAGAATTTGGATAAAAAGCCACACTTCTGTAAACCTAATGAATCAAAAAAGGACACTTGAAGCGTTCTGGGGGAGAAGAGCACCAGGAGCAACACCTGCAGCTCCTGCAGCTCACACAGGAGCTGAGTCCTGTCCGTCCCCCACCCCAAAGCTTTTTCTTGTGCCCCTGTGCCCACCCCAAAGCTCACCTCGGCCGCGGGGACGCCCTCGGGGGGCCGGCAGTGCAGGACAATCATCCCCTCGATGGGAACCTCCTTGCCCTGGGGATCTTGCTCGAAGTTCTTCCGTAGATCTGCAGGGTTGGAGGAAAGAATTCATCACGATTGGCAATCCTTGGACACAAGAATTCACCAGGACTGGCAATCCTTGGATGCAAGAATTCACCAGGACTGGCATTCCTGCCCCAAAGCTCCAGGAGCTGCAGGGTGGGTGCCCAGCCACTCCCAGAGCTCCAGGCCACCCCGGATCCCTGGTTCCCATCACCTTCAGCCATGTCCCCGTTTCTCCCCTCTCCAAACCCACCTGTGTTTGACACACGCCAGGCCAGAATCCCCAAGCCCCAGGTTCCAGCCCTGCACCCCATCTCCAGAACCTTCCCCCAGCCGGGGAGCTCCGTGCAGGAGCAGCGTGGAGTCCCCAGGGTGCTGGGGGTGAATTCAGTGGGTTGGAATCGAACTGGACCTGCCTGGCTGGGCCATGCCCTGCTCAGAGCAGGGTCTGACACCTTGATCTGTGCAGATCTCACCCTGAGAGCTGCAGAGGGAGGGAGAAAGGGGCTGGGAGCAATTCACAGAATCCCAGAATGAACCAGGGCAGAAAAGAGCTTTGAGATCATCAAGTCCAACCTGTGACCTAATTCCATGCTGGGGACAAACTGCTGCACCCCAGACACGCTGCCCTGGTGATAATTGAGGTTTAGAAATGTCTCAGAGCTGCTGCAGCACCTGAGGCGTCTGGGCAGACAGAGCAGACAAAGGGGACCTGGATCCAGCTGGGATCCTGAGATCCCAGACGAGCCCAGGAATCCCTGGAGCTCCCTGGCTGTGGAAGCAAAGCAAACCCTCAGGGATGTGCCTTCCTGCAGGAGGATGATGTCCCTTTAGGAGCTCTCATTGTGTTCGCAGTGTCTCGGGCTCCACGGTGGGGATTTACTGACTTCATTCCCTGCCTTGCTCACAGCGGATGAAATACAGCCCTGGCACTGCATTTTCCAAATGCATTCAGAATTATCTGAGCAAGCTGCTGCCTGCACAAAGATGCTCACAGTGCCTGCATGCTCCTTTCCATGATTCTTTGTTAATGTTGATTTTTCCCCCCTCAGACAACCAATTTCTTTTCCAGTGCTCCCTTTAAGAAGGCATTCATTAACAGCCGGGCTGCGCTTGTGCCTACAAATGCCTTTATTAGGGTGAAAAATGGAGCAGGATCCTTTGCTCTGCCTTCCCCACTAGCACAAAGAAATACTCACCTGCTTCTTCAGAGAAATATAAAGTGCTGCAACACTGTGGACTTGACTCACAATTCAGAAACATCAGGATTTCAGTGCAAAATCAAACAAAAAGGATGAAATAAAGCTGCCAGTTCCTCAGTGCCCATCCCAGAGGGGCTGGGAGAACGTTCTGGGTTCTGGCAGAGATTGGACCTGCAGGGCCTCATCCCTGATCCTCCCAGGGTGTTCCCCAAGCCATAAATCCCACCCCAGAATGTTCCTGCAGTGCCTGAGGAGCCCTTTCAGCTCTGCCCTCCGGAATTGCTGCTTTTCCCATCAAACCACTGGGCTTTGAGCAGAAGCAGCCCAGAAAGGGGCAGAGAGGAGCTCAGCTCCCACACAAAGCCTCCAGGGACCCCCAGAGCCCTCCAGGCCAGGCTGAAGAGCCTCTCCAGGGCGCTCTGGGGTTAATGGGGTCTCGGGGCATTGGGAAGAAGAACTGCTCCCACAGTGAAGGCTTGAAAAGCCCCAGCACACGGCTCCTCCTGCTCCTGCTCACGCTGAGCCTGGCTCAAATTGCCATTTTGTGGGGCTGGGAAATCACAGCGCAGAGAAAAGTCAATAAAAATTCAATTCAGATAAAGGTCCTTTCAGCTCGGCAATGCAGGGGAATTATTGGCTCAGTGTTATGACAGTTAATGCAGTGAAATAAAAAATTGAATTTACACGTATTTAGACATTCAGACTGAATCAGCCAACAAAAAAAATCTGCCGTTAATTAAATGAAGGGTTTTTTTACACTGTCCTTTTAATTCTGACAAATGTTTGTTTTATCTTGGTAAATGTTTACCCTGGTAAAAGACACCTTTTTATATTGTCAGGAGCTGCTGGAACACTCCCTGGAAAGTCTCCCTTCAGGTTCTCTCTTTGCTCCTGCCCTCCTCTCCCAGGGAACGTTTCTCCCAGCTTTTAGCAGGCTGCACCTCCTTTCCCAGGAGAGGAAAGGGAAGATCTGAGCTGGGGGCTCAAAGGAAAAGGGCTCACCACAGACTGGGGGAAGCAATCCCTGAATTCTCCCCTGGCAGGGGCGGTGGCAGGCTCTGGTTCTGCCAGGAAAACACCCCAGCTCTGATTCCAGGAATGGGATGAGGCTTGGAGCAGCTCCTGGTCACAGCTGTGTTTGGGGTTGTGTCCCCCTGTCCCTCTGGCTGTAGGGCATTTGGAGCATTTCCCTTTTTGCAGCTCCCAGTGACACTTTTGTGTTTGGGGTTGTGTCCCTGCTGTCCCTCTGGCTGTGGGGCATTTGGAACATTTCCCTTTTTGCAGCTCTCAGTGTTTGGGGTTGTGTCCCTGCTGTCCCTCTGGCTGTGGGGCATTTGGAACATTTCCCTTTTTGCAGCTCCCAGTGACACTTTTGTGTTCAGGGTTGTGTCCCTGCTGTCCCTCTGGCTGTGAGGCATTTGGAGCATTTCCTTTTTTGCAGCTCCAGCCGGGTCTGTGGGTGGTGAGTGATGACCCCACAGCACATCAAGGACACGAGGAGAGGAAGATCATCCCCCACCTTCCCCAAAAATCTCCATGGGCAGCAGCTCCATCATTTGTTCCCTGCCAAGGCCAGCTCAGGGCCCTGCAGGATTCCTGTGGCAGCCTGGCTCTCTTTGGGATGGCTTTATCCCAAGAAAGGAGGGAAGGCACTTTTCCCTCTGCTGACACCTGTGGATCCCAGGATGTTCCTGCAGGGACAGAGGTGCCTGACCACATCCACTGGCATTTAACCCCAAAGGCAGCGTCCCCACCCCTCAAAGCCCCAGAAGAGCAGGGTTACTCACAAGCGATGCGCACGGACGCCTTCCTGCTCTTGGAGGTGCCCAGGTGGCTCCAGGCCACGCACTGGCACCAGTAATCCTCAGGGCCGTGGAAATCCTCCACCTGCTGCCTCGTCACGTTGATGGAAACCTCCCGCACCTTCAGCCCTGAGTGGGGAGAGGCAGAGAGTCAGCAGGGACAGGCAGCGGGACACAAACCTGTCCTTTCCTCAACAATGCCCTTTTCTGTCACTGTCACATTGTCTGAAAAATCCTCTTTGCCCAGGATCCTTCTCCTGGGAAGCTGAGAAGACTCAGAGAAAAAGGAAAACAATTTTATCTTATTTGCTTCTCCTGTGTTTTGCTGCTTTGGAATGTGGTTTGGAGATTGTTTATCCAACATGTGAATTGTTTTAATTTAGTGACCAATCACGGCCAGGCTGTGCTGGGACTCTGGAAGGAGTCACAAGTTTTCATTATTATCTTTCAGCCTTCTGTCTGTATCCTTTCTGTATTCTTTAGTAGAGTTTAGTATAGCATTTTTTAATATAATATAGATCCTAAAATAATAAATTAGCCTTCTTAGAACATGGAGTCAGATTCATCATTTCCTCCCTTGTCCTGGCGACCCAGCAAACACCACACTTTTCAATCAGGGCAAAGCCATAATTACTTGCACAACAGTGTAGTGCCACTAATTAAATTCTGTCAGATGAGCAGGTGATAATGCACTGGGTTCCAGGAATTGCCCCCACCCTGATCTTTGCAACTCCTCCCTCAGAATCCTCGGCCCTGGTGCCTCCTGCACCCAGGATGTTTGTCTGGATTCAATCACGCACACTAAAAATGTCTTTAAAGGACATCTCCATGCACTTGCAAACCTGTGGCCCCTCAGACCAGGAGCATTTTCCCCAGACAGAGTTCAAAGGTAAATTCCAGACTCCAGGATCCTCCCACACCTTTCCTGTGGCACCCCTGGGATGTTCCCCAGACCTGCAGCCACCTCGCATGGCAGCCTTGGGAGAGGAAATCCAATCCAAACCTGGCACTGGGAACCATTTGAAAGAGTCAGAAAAACATTAAATGAAAATAGAAAACATTCAGGCCTTGTTCTTGCTCCTCTCTCCTCCAGCACAGTCCCCAGGCAGTTATTTCCCCTCCACTGGAAATGGAGGCAAAGCCAATCTCACCGTATTTCATGCCTGTGGAGTTTATAAAGCAGCAAGAATTCTAAACCTGAACTCCATAAAAATTGGCTTCCACTTAATCTCAGGCATCATTAACAGCTGGGCAGCCACTCCTCAAAGGCACTGGGAAGTCACTGTGCTCCTCTGGCAGGAGGAGGGACAGGGTTCACTGCAGATGCTCCAAGAGGGGAAGCTCAGACAAGCTTTAAATCCTGTACGAAAATACAGAATATTTGATACTTTTCCAGCAACGGGAAAAGGGGATTTCTACTTCTTTTCATTAAGCCTGGCTTACAATGAAACCCAAAGACAGGGACAAACCCTTGACAGCTCATGTTGTCTCCAGAATCCCTTCAGTCCCTCAAATATTTATTCCCATGCAACAAACAAACACAGGTTTTCTGGCTGCTTTTTGTTTTCCCCCCGTGTTGATGCCATTTTTAACAAAACTGTTTACAAAGCTTCCCTTTATTTCCTGACACGGTGACAACAAACCCTGAGGAACAAAGGCTCTGCCAGAGACCCTGCCAGGAAAATGCACCCCCTGAACGAAACCATCCCTGCTCTGCCAGCCAAAAATCCTTGGATTCTGGCATGAAAACATTTTGCAGAGTGATCAGTCCAGGTTTAAGGTAAGAGAAGCTCCAGGGAGTTTCCTCAGACAGGACTGGAGTGTGGGGACAGAGCAGGGCTGCCCTGGCTGAGGGTTTGGGATCCCATTGCCACCAGGAGCAGCTTCCTGGGGGAAAACCCTCCCTGGATTATCCAGAGCTGTGCTAACCCCACTCACAGCCCCAGACCCTGCTCCCTTCCCTCCTGAGCCGCTCTGGGCATTTCGGGAAGCAGCAAAGAGAGGCAGAGGTGTGGGAGCTGCCCCAGCACCGCCCCTGCTCACAACGACAGCATTTTGATACCGAACAAGAAAAAGTCATCACTTGATGACGAATTTTGGAGAAGCTGAAGCCATTTCTTGGCTCCGGGGTGCTGCAAATTTCTGAGCAGGCGTCAGTGAATTCAGGCATTTACAGCTCCAGATTTATTAAGGTGGAATATTCTCCAGCCCAGCTCTTCCTTTCATTGACACGGCGTTTAATTAATCTATAAATCAGCCTGTATTTAATGTGGCAAACAAAGAGCGCACGGTTTGGGGAAGCTGGTGGTTCAGCGTTTTGAGAATGGGCCAGGTAGGAATTCAGGTCCTCTTAAAGGTCTCCCAATTCACCCATTGACAAAACAAATGCATCCAAAACTGCAGAATCTCGGAATTGTTGGGGCTGGACGGGACCTCTGGAGAACACGGGGTCTTTGGGGGAAGTTATGCTTTGTTTATGAAGAAAGTGCAGCTATTTCCATTTGTTTTAGGAACAACGACGCAAAGCAAACCTATCGGGAGGAGAGGAATATTCTGCATTTATCACCCCCGTATTTCAGCAGCAAACACATCCACCTCCCCTCTGCACCTCGGGAACCGCCCGGGAAAATCCTTCATGGGGAGTGACACCGGGTGAAAAATCCCTGCAAATCAAAGCAGGCACCTCGTAAAGCAGCGCGACATTTTACCTGCGACTCCAATAACTCCAATAAGCAGCGCGAGCCCAACCCTTTAAATTATTGTGCAAATTAGAACCATCATCTTTTGTTTTACAGTGGAGCCGTGCAGAATATCAAGTGCTGGCTGTGGCACTGAAATGCTAATGGGCTCTGCTGGATGCTCGAGCTGCACAGACCGGTGCTGGCAGCAGATGAATAATTGCTCTCCGTGTACTAAACACAACGGAGCTGCAGAGAACTTCGGCATTTGTCAGCTTTATTTGTTTAAATGAGAAAAACACTGACAGCAGTTATTGCTGTAATCCTTCCAGTTATCAGACAAGGAAACTCTGCGAGCGGGGCTGAGCCTCTGCTCAACCCCAACCTGAAACAGCCGGGCAGGTTCTGGAGCGTGCAGGAAATGCAGCAGAGGGAAATTAATCAGCCCCTAATTACCACACTTTCATCACAGCAGCATCCACGAGCTCGGCTGTCCCTTGATGAGGCAGAGCACAGAGAGAACAAAGTCCCTGCTCTGTCACGCTTGGGAACAAACAGGAAAAGCAGAGGCAGAGCAGCAAAACCAGCACGGGGACACTCCAGGCAAAGCCTTCCAGACGTCCCCAGGCAGCAGCAGAGTCCTGCAAAACCCTCCTTGTCCTGCTGCTCCTGCTCACAGACACTCCTGGGCTACTCCGAGGCCTTTGTTCCTCTCTTGTAAAACCAAAATCAAGGAAAACTGCGCTCTGTGCCCATCACGGTGACAAACCCACCCGTGGGAGTCCCTGCCTTGGGACACCCCAAGTGCCACTGCAGCCCCTCTGCCAGGAGCTCCCACAGGAGCTCAGACACATTCCCTCCATCCAGCACCAAACCTCCTCCAGCCTGGGGCTCTGGCTGCTGTTTTTCAGCACTGCTCCCCAGCCTCTGGGGATTTTGATCCCTCACAAGCAGAGGGTCAGACCCTTTCAGTGCAGTGAGGCCCCAGAACCCCCTTTAACCAAAACCCCCGCTTTTGGCACCAATCCCAGAGCAGTTTTCCCAGCTGGAGCAGAGCCAGGCTGTGCCTGGGGACAGACTCAGCTGTGCCCCAGACTGGACTCCAGAAACCAGGGCACTGCACATGAATGCCAAAAACCCCAACATCTGCTGCTCCCCGAAGGCTGAGGAAGAGTTCCAGAGGAATTCCTGGCCGTGGATGGGATCATGGTGACAGAACTCCCCTCAGTGCTGCCTCTCTGCATTTTTGTGCCCTGAGGGCCGTTCTGGGAACACCTGGACACTGCCCTGCTGTGGGTTTTGGGTCCAAACCTTTGGGGCATCTCCAGCCCTGGCTAAGTCCAGCCCTGCAGCGTTTCTGTGGTCAGGGGAGCTGGCCCAGGGGCTGGAACCAGGTGAATTTTCTCCCAACCCAAACCATTCCATGGTCCCAGCCCTGCTGCTCCGTGTCTCAAACCCCAACCTTCCCGATGCCATTGAAACCCCACCTCGTGTTACCAATCTTGGTTTGTGCTGTTATTAACCCAAAGCTTAGAAAACATGATTGCAGCACTCACAGAGAGATTTTCTGTAACCATATGGAAGGAAAGCTTTTAGGGACGACATTTCTCCCATATTGATTCAGCAGTGCCTTTAGAAGTAAAGGTTATGCCTATTAAATTATTTCTGAAAAGGTAACTGCAAAAATTAAAATTCATTCAGATTAGCATTTACAAAAAAAAACCCCTCTAATACGAAACTTCTTCAGAATGTGTCACTTCAAAAGAATGCCAAGCACTACTTTAAGAGGTGTAACTTCTTTTTAAATGGCATTTTTGCCTCTAAAAAAGGAATTTCTTGTGTTGCTGGAGAAGGTGTTGTACACAGAGCGCTGCTGCCAAGGCTGGGGGTTGCTTAGCAATGCTGGGAGGGGAGAGGGGAGAAAGCAATAACAACCAGAATTGTGGAGCCACAGCATTAAATTGGTCTGCAATACTTATCAGCTAAATGAGAGAAGCTACAGGCTCTGCTCGGAGCTGATAAAATCTCCTGATCACTCCCAAATCTCTCCCTTCTCCTTCTCTTCTCTTCCACACGCACTGGGCACTGTGGATTTCTCCTGCTCGGGTTATTCCCACCCCAATTCCTGCCCTGGCTGGGGCTGGGGGAAAACCCCAGGGTCCCACCCAACAAAAATCCCATAAAAACTAGGGCTGGGGGCAAACCCAGCAGGAATCCCACAAAAACTGGGGCTGGGGGGAAACTCCAGGGTCCAACCCAACAAAAATCCCACAAAAACGAGTCTCCCTGTTCCCAGCTCTTGCTCCTAAGGGAAGAGGAGTCGCCCCAGGTCCCTGCAGAGCTCCCTGGCAGGGTCAGCACAGGGATTCCCGCCAGGGCTGTCCCGGGAACAGCTCCTGCTCGCGTGGGGACAGCTCCTGCTCACCTGAGAGCAGCTCCTGCTCATTCTACTTGCAGGGTGCCCTGTGGCAGGGAGGAGATGCTGAATCTGACTCCGTGTTCTCAGAAGGCTCATTTATTATGATCTATATTATATTAAAGAATGCTACACTAAACTATACTAAAGAATAGAGAAAGGATACAGACAGAGGCTGAAAGACAATAATGGAAACTCGTGACTCTTTCCAGAGCCCCGACACAGCCTGGCCCTGATTGGCCAAAGAGTGAAAACAACTCCCAGAAACCAATGGAACAATCACCTGTGGGTGAACAATCCCCAACCACATTCCACAGCAGCAAAACACAGGAGAAGCAAATGAGATAAAATTGTTTTCCTTTTTCTCTGAGGCTTCTCAGTTTCCCAGGAGAAGAATCCTGGGAGAAGGGATTTTTCCAGAAAATATGACTGTGACATCTGCTCACCTGGGGCAGCTCTTGCTCACCTGTGGCCTCGTCCAGGCTCTCGTGGGACACGTGCTCGTTCTGGTGCACCCACTCCCCATTGCACTTGAAGAAGATCTGCATGGCGGGCACGGCCCTGCAGCGCAGCACGATGGGGTTGCTCTTGATGATGTAGGAATCGTCCGGCTCCTCCAGGAAATGGGGCAGGGTCCCCGGGGCCGAGGGGATGGACTCAGGCAGGGCCTCGCTGTTCTCATGTCCTGAAAGACAACCAGAGGAAAATTCCATTTTTCCTGTTTTTCTAGCATCTCGTTTTATTGCTGGAGGGAAAAATCAACTTTGGGTTTTGTTTAGGATTGGTTTTATTCCGGGTTTTATTTAGGATCAGTTTTATTCCAGGTTTTATTTAGGATCAGTTTTACTCTGGGTTTTATTTAGGATTGGTTTTACTCCAGGAGTGCTTGCAGAGCTGCCCAGTTGGGCTTTGAAAGGACACACACACGGAGGGAAAAAATCCAATAATTGGAGTGTAAGGGCTGCCAAGTGCCACAAAACAGCATCAAAACCACCAGAAAACAGGTGGGGAACGGAGGGTTCAGAAGCTGCAGGATGTGAAAGAGAAGTTTTCAGCATTTCTGCACATCCTCAGCTGCCATCAGGGGCCAAGGGCATCCCTTCAGGATCAAGAAGGTCCCGAATTCCCGAATTCCAGAGGCCCTGGAGCAGAGGCTTTGCCTTTGGAACAGCTCCCGCCCAGTCCAACCCTCGTTGCTGCTGTCAAACCCAGGAAATTCCCATTGATCTCCGGCAATGCTGAATTCATTTCAGCACTTTGTCAGTTTTTGGCGAGAATTCAGAGGAAAGCGACGAATGTGGGTGAGAAGGGATTGATTCCTGCAGGGAGATCAGAGAGCACAGCCAGGGAGGAGAGCAGGACACGTGTGGGGATGAAGGGAGCCGGAAGGGAACAGCTGAGGGCACGAGGAGGTGATGGAACCCAAAGCAGCGAAATTAGGGCAGATGAGAGGGAAGCTGTGGCGCTGTGAAGGAAAACTGAACCCTTCCCGTGCCTAGGAGGCGACAGAAGAATGAGAACATTGTTTTATTTCTGTTAAATCAGGGAGCTGTCCCTCAGCACGGAGCTCTGTGTGTGCAAACACTCCCTGAGCTGTGCTGGGAAATCACAGCCACCCTCAAACCGCTGCAGTGCTTTCAGCCCCTTCTCAGGGTGCTTTAGAAAACACCATTCCAGCAAAACACCATCCCAACAAAACACCATCCCAACAAAACACCATCCCAACAAAACACCATCCCAACAAAACACCATTCCAACAAAACACCATCCCAAAAAAACACCAACAAAATACCATCCCAACAAAACACCATCCCAACAAAACACCATCCCAGCTTCCAGTGTTTTACTCCCCAGCGCTGATGCCAGTTTCCACCTTGTCAATCTTCAGCAGCGCTGCGTCCCTGCAGGCTTTATTCAAACCGAGTTTTGTAGAAAAGAACAAAAAATGTCGTAAGATTTTGAGAGGCTGGGAACTCCCAGACTCCCGTCAGGGCTCCAGCAGCCCTGGAGTGGAGGGGGAGCAGCAGCCGAGTCCGTGCTGGAGAACTCCCAGTAATATCCAGGATACCAAATTTTATGGGAATATTTTGATCTACACTTGGAATTTGGGGTGGAATTGATGTTCAACTCTCTGGGAATATCCAGTAAGGAAAATCCCAGATTTCACTCTTTTTTACTCTCCCTCAGCTGGAGAACTGCTGGTGACCCCGAGTTATCCCACTGAATTTGCTATTTAGGGCAAGGGACAGAGGAAGAAATCCCAGCCCCACTGAAAGCCGGGGCGGGTTTCTCCTGGCAGGTTGTGTCTGGAATGTGTGATCTGGCTTTTTTTGGGTGTCAGGGAGATTTTGGGGCTGGGAGTGGCTCCCTCCCCATGAAAACTCGCTCTAGGACACAAAATAAAATGATGTGGACACTGGAATTTCCAAGGTAGAAAGAAGGGCAGTTTAATTTCTGACTCCAACATTTATAGACTCTCAAAAGTGGCAGTGGATTGGAGGGTGACAGTGCCACCTCTCCAAGGACACTGGACAAGACAACAGTCCATCAAATTTCTCCTCCTCAGAAAAGAATGTGAAACAATAATTATTTACATAAAACTGTGTGAGAAAGTTCATTATGGGAATGTAAACATCAGAAGGCTTAGAAGAACTTAGAAGAACAAAGAGCACGTGGCCAGGTAAGCCCAGGTGCATCTTTCCCCTCCTTTTCCTTTGGAAATTCATTTTCCTTTGGAAATCCAAGCATTTTCCTGTGGAAATCCTAGCAGCGGGCACAAAAGCAGGAATGATTCCCCATCCCCTCACACTCACACAGGTATTTCTGTGGTTCACACCTGGAATTGCCTGAATTCCTGCTCGCAGGACATTCCTGCTCAGGTGGAGGATATGATTTATTCCCGGACAAATAACATTTCCCCATTTACCTGCAGGAGCCTCTCCCAAAGTGCCCTGAATACTCAGGATTTTACCCCAATGCCTCTTCCTCTTGTGATCACCTCTATTGGGCCCTGACTCGAACTCAGAATTCCCGTTCCCCCAGAGCTGACTGCAAATCCCTAAGATTTTCCATGTCAATTTTTGGGATTCAGGCCCTTCAGAACTATCAGAAAAAAATCTGTTTTGTAGCAGCAGCAAATGACAGAAGAGCAAAGCCTGACACACAATTCTTGTGGGTTTCATTCCTGGAAAATTACCTTTCAGGAAGGGTTTTGTGTTTTATGCTCTGCACGCGAGGCCAAAAGGGACTTTAAATCTTTTTATGACAATAATAGAAATGAAAAAGAAAGGAGGGAAAATAAAAAAAACTTAGGACCAAACATTAAATTCTTCTGTGAAATAAACACACTGCTGTTGTCAGAACACATTAGGAGAGCTGGACAGCAGCAGACAGGGATGAGTCAGTATTTCAAAACTGATTAGGATAATTTAGATGTTAAAATGAGATCTTAAACCGGTGAAAAGCTGTGAGTTCTGAAATATCTTTTTTTTTTCCAAATTAAGAATTATTAAAAGTGAGCAGCATTATTCTTTCTGCATTAAAAAACCAACCCCAAAGTTAAAAAGTGTCCCCAACAAGCCAAGTAATTCATGAGAAAAGCAAATAAGTCTGGCAATAAATTCTGCAGAGACTTTTCCCAAGTGTCCAAGCACAGCTTCTCTTACACTTTGTGGTACCAGGAAAACAAAGATCTGAAAGTCCCAAACGGGGCTGAATTCCACTCGCTGATCCAGCAGCTGGATCAGAGGGAGCTCTTCTCCCTCTCTGCCCAGGGTTTGGGATTTGGGATTTCCCTCTCTCTGGGGTTTGGGATTTTCCCTCTCTGCCCAGGGTTTGGGATTTGGGATTTCCCTCTGTCTGGGGTTTGGGATCTCCCCCTCTTTGCCCATGATTTGTGATTTCCTTCTCTCTACCCAAGGTGTGGGATTTGGGATTTCCTCTCTCTGGGGTTTGGGATTTTCCCTCTCTGCCCAGGGTTTGGGATTTCCCTCTCTCTGCCCAGGGTTTGGGATTTGGGATTTCCCTCTGCCTGGGGTTTGGGATTTTCCCTCTCTCTGCCCAGGGTTTGGGATTTTCTCCCTCTGTCCAAGATTTGAGATCTCCCCTTCTCTGCCCGAGATTTGGGATTTCCCGGAGTTATGGGACTGCCCTGAAGCAATTCCTCCTGCAGGGACACAGGAGCCACTCCCACAGAAAAGCATTCCCAGTTCCCTCCAGCCTCCTTGTCCCTCTCAGGAATTCCTCCCCCTTTTCCTCCTTTTCCCTGAATTTATAAATCCTGCCAGCACCACTGGGTTATTCTGTTGCTTTGGATGTTTTTTTAATGTTTTTTGGATGTTTTTGGATTTTTTTGGATTTTTTTGGATGTTTTCTGCCCCAATCCAGAAGGAAAAATCCTTTTCCCATCTGGAATCATCCCACCCCCTCCTTTGGACAGGTCCAGAAACACAACTGGAGATGACCAATATTCCGAATATTCCCATTCCTCCCTTTCCATGTGTCCAGCCCCCTGATCCCTGCTGCATTTTAACCCCCTGCAGCCCGGATTTCCTCCAGCACCGAACAAATTCAAGCGTCAGCTTTGCCGGGGAAGGCAGGGGATGGAGAAATGAAAAGCCTGTTCCAGAACAGAGCACTTCCTCCTGCCTGGAACGGTTTCCATGATGACATTGGAGTCATTATTCAGTCAGGAAAGCAGCTCGGTGAGATTTGCCTACATTTGCTTAATCAGATGACCCCGGCCCCCACGCACAGTGGGTTTTTTGGAAGGCGCTCAGAAATGGGTGGGAATGGCAGATTTCACTGCCCACGTGAAATCCCTGACTGCCTCTGTTGTTCGCCCTGATTCGCTGAGGCCCCAGGACAGGAGCAAAGCCTAAATGGGAGAGCCAGGAACAAATCCCTTCCCACTCCAAAGGGACCTCCCAGCTCATCCCATTCCACCAGGGACCCTTCCACCACCCCACCTCACTCATCTTCATCTATTCCTATTTTTTCCTAATGCTTTTAGCAGAATTCCTGATTTTTTCCTGGCCGCTGTACAGCCCAAAGCCAGATTTGGTTTCATTAATGAACTTTAAATGCCTTCACTCAACAATACAGTGGATTTTTTACTGGATAGTGACATTTTCCCTATGAGGAAGAACCCTCAATAAACTGGTGAACCCTCAATTAATCAGTGAACCCTCAATTAATCAGTGAACCTCTCAATTAATCAATGAACATTCAATTAATCAATGAACCCTTCAATAAATCAATGAACTCACAGTAAATCAGTGAGCCCTCAATAAACCAATGAGCCCTCAATAAATTTACAAATCCTCAATCAATCAGTGAACCCTCAATAAATCAATGAAATCTCAATAAATCTATGAACCCTCCAGAGATCAATGAGACCCTCAGCAAACCCAGCACTTCCAGGGGCAGGTGCTCCTCAGGGAGCTCTGGTGGGGACCCAGGTGTCTGTAAAATCCCAACTCAGCTCATCTCTGTGTTCCTGTCACTCCCAAATTCCCAGCCCAGATCATTCCTGTGTTCCCAAATCCTCAGCCCAGCTCATCCCCATGTTCCCCTCACTCCCAAATTCCCAGCCCAGCTCATTCCTGTGATCCTGTTACTCCCAAATTCCCAGCCCAGCTCATTCCTGTGATCCTGTTACTCACAAATTCCCAGCCCAGATCATTCCTGTGTTCCCAAATTCCCAGCCCAGCTCATTCCTGTGTTCCCCTCACTCGCAAATTCCCAGCCCAGCTCATCCCCGTGTTCCCATCACTCCCAAATTCCCAGCCCAGATCATCCCTGGGTTCCTGAATTCCCAGCCCAGCTCCTCTCTGTGTTCCACTCACTCCCAAATTCCCAGCCCAGCTCATTCCTGTGATCCTGTTACTCCCAAATTCCCAGCCCAGCTCCTCTCTGTGTTCCCCTCACTCCCAAATTCCCAGCCCAGCTCATTCCTGTGTTCCCATCACTCCCAAATTCCCAGCCCAGCTCATCCCCGTGTTCCCATCACTCCCAAATTCCCAGCCCACTCTGAGATCCACAAGTGCTGCAGCTCCATCTCACCCCTGATATCCCACATTAACTTCTCCAGACCCTCCTGCTTCCCACGGATATAAAGGATAAACTTCCAGTGCTCTGCCGTAATCCTTCCCATCAAATATTTGGGCGACAGGTGGAAAATTGTTCTGCCAGCTGAGGAAGACAAAATCCATCCCTCCCGGCAATTTTCCGCAGTGAAAACTCCAAAAAATGAACGTGCAATAAGTTGTGGAAATAAATCTGGACTTTAAAAAGAAAAAGTAAATCCCCCAGCAGCGAGCTGGGGATCTTCAGGCGCAGATGAACCCCTCTTATCTGGGAGTTAAAAATCTCATTTCTCCTGCTGAGTGCCAGGCTGAGACACTCGAGGCTGTCACCTCTGCTGCTGGGGTCGTCCCGGGGTTTTGGGGACACTGAGCACACCTGGGGACATTCCCTGTTCCCTGTGGCTCTGGAGCCGGCCTGGAGCAGGCTGTGGGGAAGGGAAAGGGACAAGGACAAACCCTGCCTGGATCGGGGTGGGACCCTGAGAGGGACAGGAGGAGCCGGCCCAGCCTTGGCTTCGCTTCCAGGCACAGAGGAGAGTCCAGGGGCTGCTCCCAGCTCCTCCTGTCCCTGTCAGGAGCACACTCGGGGTCCCTGATGGAGCAGGAACATTCTCTGTTCCCCAGACATTCCCAATCCTGCCATTTTCCCACACAGCCCCTTCCCCTTCCCTGCTCACACAGGGCCTGCCCGAGAGTGGCACCAGGAGGGGCTGTGGCTGCCCTGTCACACACGGAGCTGCTCCTCTGCAGGCAGGGCTCCTCTGGAAGGGCTTTCCTGCCTTTCCCCAACCCTCATCTCCTCCTTTCCTGCCTTTCCACAGTTCTCATCTCCTCCTTTCCCATATCCTCATCTCCTCCTTTCCTGCCTTTTCCCCAATCCTCATCTCCTCCTTTCCCAATCCTCATCTCCCCCTTTCCTGCCTTTCCCCAGTCCTCATCTCCTCCTTTCCCCAGTCCTCATCTCCTCCTTTCCCAATCCTCATCTCCTCCTTTCCTGCCTTTCCCCAATCCTCATCTCCTCCTTTCCCCAGTCCTCATCTCCTCCTTTCCCCAGTCCTCATCTCCTCCTTTCCTGTCTCCTCTCCCAAACTCCAGCCCTCAGTCCCTGTGCCCCTGGCCCCCCTCACTCACACCTTTGTTCCCAGACAAGAGAAGGAAGTTGAACACATTCCCACCTTTACCCACCAATTCCAGCCCTCGTTCTGCTCTGGCTCTGTCAGAACCATTCTGAGAATGTCAGACCCATTTTATGAATTTCCAATTCCGTGAAATTTATGAAGGGAATTTCCACCAACCACCCCATCCCTGGCTGCAGGAGGGGAGGGCATTTATTTTCCCCAGCGAGGATTAATTTGTTGATAAAACATTGCTGGCCCTTCCTGTGCCACAGAGATGAATGTGCATCCTATTGTAATCCCTTCTGCATCCTGCATTTATTTATATCCCAGCTACACTTATTTATAAAAATGATGTATTACATTTATTAAATATTAAGTGGGTTACAAACTTGAAGAATCTTTCATACATTTATTTAACATCTAGATTTTTTTTTTTCCTTTGAGCAATATGCAAGCAATATAAATCTTTAAAGGGAAGAAGATCCTCCAGCACCCCAAAGAGATGGATCTGTAACCAAAAGTGTCCCAGCACGGGGTGTGTGAGGAGCATCAGGCTTCTCTCAGTGACTGACCCGACCTGCTGCCCTATTTCTGTCCAGAGCACAGCACTTCTGTCCAGAGCCACCAAAAATGCCATTTATGGCCCAGCAGAGGCTGCAGAGCACAGAGCTCACCCTGAGCCTGCTGAATTCACGCCACAAAGCCCTCCCCGTGCTCCAGACTGCCAGGAGAAATGGGTGAGCAAGGCAAGGAGGGCACCACCCAAATTAACTCCTCTCCGAATCCAGATTTCATGTTTCACCTGCTCGTGTGGATTCCTGCTTCGTTCCCAGAGCTGTGTCTCCGATGAGATCTGGGTTCAGTTCATCTTAATTACTGAGACAACGATATGGAAATGCTCATTTGGAGAAAAAAACCACAACAACACAACAGGAGCTCAGAGAGAAATTCAGCTTCATTTCAACCAGGCTGAGAGAGAAACCAGGCTCCAAAAACGGGGCTTCATTGCAGTGCTGAGAGCTCGGGAGCACAGCAATAATAAATGAGGGAATTACAATTTAGGGACACTCCGTGGCTGAGTAAGACATCACAGAGCAACTCTCAACAACTGAGCCCGAAATCCCCGACGAGCTCATTAAAACTGGACTGAGCAATGCTGCAGCTCCTCCAGGTGACTCGGAATTGCTGAGAAAATTGGGCCCATTAAGTATTAATAGACATAATTCCAACATGCAGTGCCCAATTTAAACAGGAGTTTAGAGGAGAAGATTTGAAAGCCAGATTTCCCAGTTCCTGTAAAATCCTGGCTGTATTGGCAGGAGTCTCCAGTCCTCGTTGCACTGTGCACAAATTGAATTTAATGATGGATCTTCATAATATGAAATTTTATTTCATTGTGATCAGGGAAACAAACTTTATCTGCAGTTAAACAATAAAGTTTGGGATGTAAAATTTTACAATGCTTTTTCTAACAAAACAAATGTGGGATCTCTGCCCAGTTTTTGAAGCGTCCAGTGTCCCTGACAACAGGAAAGATCCAATTAATTGATGTTTTCTACACGTGCAGAGAGACTGAGCCGCAGATGTTTTCGATCTCTCTGTAAATTCCATCAAAGCAACAAGTGACATTTAAGGAATATTTCAATGTTGTGTTTGCAGCAGCTGAACACAGCAAACAAGGAGGGGGAGCTGGGCACTGGAGCAGTTTTGGGTTGCACACCCAGCCTGTTCTGGCTGCTCCTTTTGTGCTTTTTCAGGGTATTCAGCTACAAATATTTCCTGAAACACAACCTCCACGCAATTCGAATTAAATAGCAAAGCATACTGCTAAATAATATTGTAACAGACCTGTGAGGCCTTGGATTTATTGGTGTTTGCAGCTGCCATCAGCTGTTTTCTGCACTAGGACACGGTCAGATTTCGCAGCTGCTCTCCAGGTGGTGTTTGGGTAAGGGAACAGTTTGCGGTTCTTCTCTTGCCCTTCCCTTTGCAATCAGGTAACTTTGGATAAAGCAATGAGATCCCACAAGAAACGGGAGAGCAAAGCCGACCCCACCCAGCCCCACCATCCCCTGCTTTGGAAGGGAGAGAAAACCTCACTGCCTGGCCCAGGACATCACAGCCTCACAGTCAGGGCTTCCACAAGGGATTTTCTGGAACTTTCCTGCCTAAGCCAGCCCAGGGTGAGCAGGACGGAGCCACCTGAGACCTCCCCAGCTCATCCCCCACTCCAGACCCATTTATTTCTGTGATAAACCCACCCCAAAGCATCCCCCAGGAGCTGTTTTCCCATTTCCCACCCCATTTCCCTCCGCAGTGAATCACCGCCCGGGCTGGTGACGCTCCCCTGACTCTGCTGTCACCGCCTCACCTCCCCTCCCTGTCACTTCTGCTGCTGTCCCCATCAGCAGCTTCGGCTGCCTGTTTACTCAGCCCCCCGTGGGGGAAGGAACAAAAGAACCCCCCAAAAAAACAAAGGGAAAGAGAAAAACAGCCCCCAAAAAAGCCCCTTTTGGAAACGCTCTCCCGCAGGAACCTCCCACACCCGCCGCCCCTACAGCTGACGGTTTTGTGCAGCACAAAGATTAATAATTTTCAAAACCTGACATTTTCCATCTGAATCACAAGCTACTTTGTGAGAAATCTTTTCCATATCCTGCTCCATGCTGCTTCTCACGCTGAAGGGCATTTTAGGCTGGTGAAACGCTTTTGTCATGGTAAAGACCCGGCGGATTTCCAGCTGGTGGCTCTGCAGAGGAACCGGTGCTGCCAGCACCAAAGATCCCAAAGGATCCTCATTTCCCGGCCACGTTCCCTGCCCTGAGGTCCTCAGGCACACCTTGGAGAGCTCCAGCTCACCCGCCCTTCCCCACCTCCCCTCAAAGCCGAGCCCTTCCCGCTGTCCCAGCTGCCCTTTCCGCATTTCCAGCCTGGCTTGGAGCAATTTCACTCAATATTGCAGTTTCTGATCCTTTACAGAATCCCTGCAAGGCTTTTACCACAAATTTTTTTAGGAATTTTACAAAATTCTACAGAATGTTCCAGATCTCCATGGAAGGGCCCTGCAGGTGACACCAGCTCTGGGATCTCCAGCGTTTGCTGATGGGAAAAATTCCTGCCTGTGGGATCAGGGAACACCAGCCCCTTTTGCTCCAGCATTCCAGGAAGGGCCAGCCCAGCATCCTGAGAACGCCTCCTTTATCCCCTGAGACCGGAGGAAACTTTGAGGGTGAGGTTTTGGGTTGGTTTCTAAAGGAATATTTTTGCTTTTCCTTTTTTTTTGGCCTCCATGAAATCAGAATTTCCCCTGCTGTTGCTCAGTTAACAACCCCAATTTCTTTTCTGCGTGGGAAAGGGAACGCCACGACCCAAACAGCTTTTCCAGCAGATAAAAGGCTCTGAGAAAAAGGGAAGGGAGGGCAGTGATTTTCCTCAGGTCCTGCTCAGGACTGAACTCCTGGCAGAGAACAAAGCCGCCCCTTCAGATCCCAATTCACACTTCAATTTTCCTGAACCTTGTAATACAAGTCATTACATCCTCCATGACTTATCCTCAAATTGCTGGTAATTTTTATGTTGAACAAGCACCCATTTGCAGGGCTTTTCGTGCCATTAGGAGCGGGAATATTCCAATTTGGAAGTGGAGGCTGATGGCTGGAGAGGCAGCTCCGTGCAGTGCAACCCACAGACTGAAAGCAGAATGGCTCAGAAATACAGAACACAGACCTTGGGACTGAGTGCTGGGGGGGTTTATAGCACCCAGAGCTGGAAACCTGATGAAAATCTGCTTTTTTTTGTCCCTAACAGGGCAGGGGGAGAAGGCGAGCGGCCACCTCTGTGCTCTCACAACTCACCAGCAATAACATCCCACAACACTCCCATCTTTTCTCCCCCAGCATGTCAAAAATTACAGAGCCTGACATTAAAATCTCCTTCCAGCTCCCTGAACGGGACATTTCAGTTGGGTTCCTCAGTGCTGGGACACGTGGGGTTTATCGGGTGCAATAAAGTCAGCAGTGCTGGGTGAGGATCCGGCTCCCCCGGGAGCTGCTCGGCCCAGCTGGGCTCTCAGGATGGACAGCAGGGTGTTGTCCCAGCAGTGTCCCCCTGATTCCATCGTTCCCCACGTGGATGTTCACACCCTGCTGCATTCCCACCCCATCCCTGGTTTTTGGGATGCTCTCCCAGTTCTCCGTTTGCTGCTGCTCCCCTTGGGAAGCGCCAGCAGGTGAAGCTGGCTCAGCTCCTCCAGACCATCCAAACCCTGGCTGGAACCTTCCCTTCTTGGCGCTGTGAGCAGCTGAAAGTAACAAAAAACCAACAAAAACCCCCAAAACAAAACCAAACAAAAACCCCAAAAAGCAAACAAACAAAACAAACAAACAAAACCCACAACAAAACCCCAAACAAACAAACAAACAAACAAAAAACCCAAAAAACCAAAAAAGCCCAAAAAACCCAAGTGTCCTGGTTTGATAAGGAAGTGAGTTTTTTGGGAAGTTGTGGTCAAACCAATCAGCACTCAGATTTGAATATTTGGCACCTGGTGTGGCCACTGGAGACATGGATACACCTCTGAGAACACAGGGGGTTAAAAGCAGAGAACTCCCAGAGGAACTCTGTTTTGGTTCTGGTCTGTGAGGGAGGTCAGACCTCCAAACAAAAAAAACCCCAAAAACCAACAAAAAATAACAAAAGGCAAACATAAAACCCCCCACAAACCACCAAAAAACCAAACCAACCAAACAAAAAAAAACCCCAAACCAAACCAAAACAAAAAAAAACCCAAAAAACACCAGGTGGTGCCAGCAGCCCCAGCCCCACTGAGCCCCAGCAGCCCTCAGCCTGCAGCTCAAAAGTCACCGAGGCTGAAGCACCTCCCTGGCTGCAGCTTGTGCTGAGCTCCTTTCCCACTCTGGGTAATCTGGGAATGCACTCCAGCAGTGCTGGGGGTGTCTGAGCCCCCCAGGATTTGGAGCTCTGAGCAGGGCTAGGCTCAGACACACGAGGGAAGTTTGGGATTCCCCCCTCCCTGAGCCCGCCAGCTGTGATGAAGCAGGATCCCTGCGAGGTTTCCGTGCTGGAAAACTTCAAATTCCTGCTGCTTCCCAGCTGGGTCAGCACAGCAGGGGCCAGAGTGAGACACGGCAGGGCACAGACACTGCAATCCCCGGAACATGCAGCGAGTCAAGGGAGACAAACCTCCAACAAAGGCAGCAAATCTGCTCTGGGGCTGCAGCCTCAGCTTTTGTCACCCGTGGGAGCCGCTCTGGCAGAGCAGCACGCAGCGCCACGTGTCATGTTGGGAGTGGAGAACAGAGAGGAGCAACAGCGGTGACAATTTGTTATTAATAATGTACAAAGCCCTTCCTCGTCAGCTCAGACAGCCTGGCAGAGACAGAGGCGTCCCCGGGCTTTGCTCTGAGGCAGAACAAAGTGCAGAGGGTTTCATCTCACTTCTGAACAAAGTGCAGAGGGTTTCATCTCACTTCTGAACACCAACTGATCCTAAAGAGCCTTGGGAGTGTCACTGGGGCCGTGCCTTGGACAGGGACAGGCTGCTGAGTAGGAATCCTCCCCAGACACTCCCCGAGTGTCCCAGGAGCACCAAGAACTCATTTTAAAGAGCTGCTCCCATCCATCCATCCATCATCCATCCATCCATCCATCCATCCATCCATCCATCCATCCATCCATCCATTCATCCATCCATCATCCATCCATCATCCATCCATCCATCCATCCATCCATCCATCCATCCATCCATCCATCCATCCATCTCTCATTCACTCCATCCCAGAACTGTCCCTGGATGGAAGCTGATCCTAAAGAGCCTTGGGAATGTCACTGGGGCTGTGCCTTGGACAGGGACAGGCTGCTGAGCAGGAATCATCCCCAGACATTCCCTGAGTGTCCCAGGAGTGACACCAGAGCTCCTCCCAGCCCATCCCAAGGAGCTGCTCCCATCCATCCATCCATCCATCCATCCATCCATCCATCCATCCATCCATCCATCCATCCATCATCCATCCATCCATCCATCCATCCGTCCATCCATCCATCCATCCCTCATTCACCCCATCCCAGAACTGCCCCTGGATGGAAACCTGCTCCCCTCCACCCCAAACTCTTCCTTTGAGCAAATCCCAGCTTTAGGAGGGGAGGAGAAGCCCCCCGGGCCCTGCAGAACCCCCGGGGGTGCCGCAAAGAGCCCCAGGCGGGCTCTGCCCCCACGCTCTGCTCATCTGTCAGCAAAGGCTCTGGCAGAACTGGGAATTATTCAGGAGCCCTGCTCCAGTGCCCTGTGAACAATATCCTTTTCATATCTGCAGCATGATAAAATCACTTGTTACTCCGGCGCTGCCTGAGTCATCCTCAGCAGCGTTATTAACCCCGCGCTCGCAGCCTGCTCGGGGACTCGGAGCCCTTTTGTTCCAAGACTTGGAGATTTATTTGTCAAGTCTGACAGCTCTGATCTCGTCTTGCAGGGAACAGCAGGGCCTGAACAGGAATTTATGAAATCACGAGCTGCAGGAAATAGCCAAAATCACAGCGAGGGTTGATTTGGAAACGAGGAGGAGATAAACAACATGGAGATAATAATCTGTATTTCCATAAGAAAAGACTCGCTAAAAAGATCTGAAAGCATCAAGGAACAGGGCAGTGACAGATCTCACGTGCGCTTAACATGTGCTTTATAGAGTTTTAAGGAGATATAAAAACATTTAAACTCCATCCAGGCATCTTTTATTCTGGATCTTGAGAAATCAACAGGTACAAATGAGACACATTGAGTGTAAAAATGAGATTGTCTTTGCTCTTGCCCACGTGCCAAGATGAGTGGTGTTACCTTAAATACACAAGCTTGGAAAACAAGCCCTGCATGTCATTAACATTATCAGGCCTCATCAGGGCAGTGCTGTGACATTTTAAAGCCATTTTTCATCACAAAACTCCATCATCTCTTGTGAGAAACACAACCCGTGGGCACAGGTAGCACCATTCACCATCAGCACCTCAACGAACACAAATAAACTGAGTGATCAGAGCCTGCCCACCCCAAACCCCAGCAGTGCCACGCTCTGGGTGCCCTCAGCCAGCATTTAGGGGATGTTGGGTATCTGAGCACAAACCATAAATAACAGAAATCACAGAAATCGCAAGTTTTGTGTCCTACTTCAGCCAGGGACCAAACACACAGATCTTGGGATTTATGGACACCCAGAACCAGGCTTTGAACCTGAGCCCAGTGTGTGGTCTTTGCAGGGCAGCCAGGACGAGGGAAGAGACGAGAATCTTGACTCCACGTTTCAGAAGGCTGGTTTATTATATTATGATATATTATATTAAAAATGCTAAATTAAAACTATACTAAAAGAATGGAGAGAAAGGAATCATCAAAAAGCTAGAGAAAAATAGAATTGAATGAATAACAAAGGCTGTGACTGAGCAGAGAGTCTGAGCCAGCTGCATCCTTGATTGGTCATTAATTAGAAACAACCAACATGGACCAATCAAGGGAGCACCCGTTGCATTCCACAGCAGCAGACAGTTATTGTTTACATTTCTTTCCTGAGGCTCCTCAGCTTCTCAGGAGAAGAAAATCCCAGCAAAGGATTTTCATAACATATATCTGTAACACCAGTGCCCACCCCGAGCCAGCCCTGCCAGGCCTCGGGGTCCCTCTGGGCACCCCCAGCCCCGGCAGGAGCTGCTCTGTCCCTGCGAGGAGAAGGAACCAGCAGAGATGAACCCACCTTTGCCAAGTGCAGCCCTCAGCCCATGCACCCTCCTCCAGCAGGAAGGGCTCTGGTGGAGAGGAGCAGGAGTGGATAAAAAGTGCAGAAACGCCACCCAGGCTGGGCTTGCTGCGCTTTTAATTCAGTAAATGAATAAATGAACTCTGTTGGGTGAAAGGCTCCGTGTGCTGGGGAGGCACAGCTCCCTGCAGTGGCCTCAGACACTCAGCTCAAACCCCCCTGCTGCCCCTCCCGCAGCATTAAAAGGGGTTTGCAAACTCTGGAGTTCCAAATGCAGCCCTCTTTATGGTTTTAGCCAGTCTTAACTACACAAACAGGGGATGTGTGTCCTACGGGGAGAAGCCGCAGAGCAATAATAGCCTGGAATCTGGTGGAATACACTGTTAATTAGGCTGAGCTCAGCCCCAAAAGGCACATTCTGTCTCGTTTTTTGAGGGCTAATTAAGAATAATATCGAGGGGAAAAAAACCAAAATCCCCACGAAATCCCCGTGTCTGAATTAAGCAGGAGAAGGGGCTCTGCTGCAGGGGCTCCTGCAGGGCGAGAGGATTTTCCATTCTGGCCACCTCCCCCTTGATCTGCTTTGTAACTAATGCACACTGGGTGCTGAATATTTAATAAGTTTTCCTCATGGTGGTGTAAAATCTGGTCATAAAATGAAGCAAAAGAGGAAAAAGGGAAGCTCAGAGGTTGGGTTTGCCAAGCACTCCCTGGTCAGAGGTTCATTTCAGGAGAACTCGGAATCAGCTTTGAAAAAAACCCAAACAAAACCCCAAAAAGCCCAAGCAAGCAAAAATTCATGGCCAGGTACCCCCAGTATTCCCAGTGCTGGAATGTGAATCCCAAAGCCTGCAGTTGGCAGTGTTTGGCAGGGGTGAGGAGCAGCCTGTTGGGTTTGCTGGAGCAGATTAAATCCCTTTTCCCCCGGAGTTAAACACCACAACCACAGGTGGGCAGCAATGGAAAAATTCCATTTGGAATTCCAGGGTGGAGGTGGCAATTCCTTGCAGGGGAATTTCTCCATCAGCACAGCACAAGGAACGGGACAAAAGGAGCAAAATGATCCCTAATCCAAGGGATTTCCAGGGCTGAGAGACACCCCCAGGCCAGGGAGGAGCTCCTGTCCCCTCCAAGCCAAGATGAAAGATTCCCTTGTTGGGAAGGATGAAAGTTTGACAAAAAGTCTCACAGATACGGATGCTTGGCAGAAGGATTTATGAATGCAGAATTTGAAGAAGTGTCCTGGGGTGACGCTGTGATGCTTGTATCCCCAGTCATGTTCTGTTCATGCTGGATGTTCTGTTCTGTGCCTGCAAGGCTGGCTCTGAAGAGCGAATGTTTTGTTTTGGTTTGTTATCAGCCTGCTCCCCTGTTGCCACATTTCTCCTCATGGAAAAAAGCAAGGCACAGCTTTTCCCAGGAATATAGCTGGGACTCACGTTCTCTGAACATCAGAGAAAGAAAAACACAGTTCTTATCACTTGCTGTGTTGTGCCAAAGTAGAACGGAATGTGGATTGTTCACCCAAAAGTGAGGATGTTTTGTTCCCTTGCCCTATCAGGGCCAGGAGTGTGTCTGTGTCGGACTGTCTGCTGAGAGTCAGCGAGAGTCATGGAAGAACAATGATGAGTGCAGTTGTGAGCGTGTGAGTGCATGGCAGATTCAATTTTAGATTTATAGAATAAAGTACTTCATCAGCCTTCTGAAGATGGAGTCAGATGCCTCGTCATTTTTCTCTCCCCTTGTTGGGTTGCCTGTGATTTTTACAATACTCCCCCACGGCTGGCGGGACACTGAGACGGGGAGTACATCCTTTTGCTTTTTACTCGGCTTTTTGCTCTGCTCTTGCTCTAACTTCTATTTACTCCTACTTCACTCTTACTTTTTTGCTTCTACTCATTAATTAGTTTAATTAAGCAATCCAAATTTTTCTCTGAACTCTTTTTTCCTTTCCCTTTTTTAAAACTACTCAAACCTGCTCCGGACTGGGACCTAAAAACACCAAACAATAAACTGCATTTGGATAGAATAAACTGCATTTTGTATACAATAAACACTTCATTTTGTATACAATAAACACTGCATTTTGTATACAATAAACTGCATTTGGATAGAATAAACTGCATTTTGTATACAATAACTGCATTTTGTATACAATAAACACTGCATTTTGTATACAATAACTGCATTTTGTATACAATAAACACTGCATTTTGTATACAATAAGCTGCATTTTGAAGAGCTGCCTGGAGTCCCGCATCCCTCATTTCAGCTCCTACGTTCCCTGCTGGAATGGCACGGCCAGGATGTGGCAGAGCCCTGGCAAACCCAGCCGTGCCGGGTTCTGGGCTGGCTGGCAGAGCCCAGCCGTGAACGAGAGCTTGTGGAGAACTTTTCATTCCCCACGTGCTGCCCTGCCACGCTCGGTAATGCACAACACAGCACCCGACAGGCACCGCAGGGAAAAGGGATAAAGGAGCAGCAGGGAAGGAGCAAAAGGAGGAAAAAAACCTGCTCGGCAATCTTTAATGAGGTCCTGCTGGTCTCTGGCTGGAGCTTCCGAGAGCAAGGCATAGAAATTCCACATAATTACAACAAAAATCCTCACACACAAGCGGGATCAATCTCGTTTGTAAGGTAACGATGGACTGCTCCTTTTGAGAGTGACTCTGATGCCAAAGAGTGACTGAGTGACAAATCTCTTCCTCATTTTCATCCCATTCCAATGTGAAACTCTGGAATTTAAATCAGTTCTGTTCGGAATAGATACTGCCTTACTCTTGCCTGCTCTTTCTTTGGCTCAAGAACGGGACTTTTCACCTGAGCACAGCTCTGCCAGGCAGTGGCATCGTCTAGGGAGTGAGAAAAGTGCTTTTTGAGGAAGAACAACCATCAAAAGGAGGCCAGAGAGGAGCCTGATGGTGGCTCCAGGCTGTGTCGGGATAACCTTGCCCCCAGCCTTGAGCAGAGCTTTGTGCTCCAGAGGCAGGAGAGGAGCTGGGGGGGCCAAACCTGACCAAAAAGCAGAAGTGCCCCCTGTCCCTGCCCTTTGCAGCGAGCCTGCCGGGCCATTCCTGCCTGTAAACACTGATTTGGGGAGCTGCAGCCCCGGGCAGGGACCTGCTCTGCCCTCTGCCCTGCCCATGGGAGCTGCTGCAGCTGAACCTGGGCCAGGACAAATAAAAACACAAACTGAGCCAGGGAAGGGGCTTATTCCAGGGGAGGAATAAATTTCAGGATAAATTCACCTTGTTCCCACTGCAGGAGAAAATCCCTGGAGCTGCAGCTGAAACTCCTGTCATTCCCTTTTCCCTGTCATTCCCTTTCCCCTGTCCCCTGGACAGCAGTCACACTGCCAGCACTTTTTATCTCTTGTTAAAAGCAATATAAAAATTTTATCTCTTCCTCTGTAGCCACATAAACAGGGAAAGCAAAACACGGCCGCCCTGGGGAGGATTTGGATGGCCTGGCTCTGTTTGTTTCCTAAACCTCCCCTTTTATGGTCCCTGCGTTGTCCCTGTGAAATATCACCTGTGCTGGTGGCCATAAACCCCCCCTGCTGCCGGGACAGCAGTTAGGGGACAGGGACAGCACGCAGCAAGAATTGCGGCCTTTAATATTCATTAGTGCCAAACTGAGGCACATCAAGGTGGTTTTTGCTGCCTCCTGGCCAGCCCTGAGGCACCTGGAACAAAACAATTAATGAACTATCCAGCTCTGGGGCTGGCATGGCCCCAAACACAAACCCCAAACTCAAACCCCAAATCCCAAACCCCAAATCGCACGGGTCCAGGGCTCGGCACAAGGCGAATCCCGGCAGGGAAAATGAGCAGCAAAGTTTAGCCTGGCACTGAAAGTTGCTAAAATGATAATTACAGGAAACAAAAATCCCACTGCCTCTCAAAGGAACAGATGATTCAGCCACATTTAGCTGCTTTGGGGGAAAATACCGGCTGGTGGGGTCCCGTTCCCACAAACGCTCCCATCGGCACCTCCAGCCTGCCCTGTCCAGCCCTTCCAGTGTGCCCAGTACAGCCCCTCCAGTCTGCCCAGTACAGCCCCTCCAGTCTGCCCAGTCCAGCAGCTCCCAGCACCTCCAGTCTGCCCAGTACAGCACCTCCAGTCTGCCCAGTACAGCCCCTCCAGTGTGCCCAGTCCAGCACCTCCAGCCTGCCCAGTACAGCCCCTCCAGTGTGCCCAGTCCAGCACCTCCAGTCTGCCCAGTACAGCCCCTCCAGTGTGCCCAGTCCAGCAGCTCCCAGCACCTCCAGCCTGCCCAGTACAGCCCCTCCAGCCTGCCCTGTCCAGCCCCTCCAGTGTGCCCTGTCCAGCAGCTCCGGTGTGCCCAGTACAGCCCCTCCAGTGTGCCCAGTACAGCAGCTCCCAGCCCCTCCAGTGTGCCCAGTCCAGCCCCTCCAGTGTGCCCAGTACAGCCCCTCCAGTGTGCCCAGTACAGCCCCTCCAGCCTGCCCAGTACAGCAGCTCCCAGCACCTCCAGCCTGCCCAGTACAGCAGCTCCCAGCACCTCCAGCCTGCCCAGTACAGCTGCTCCCAGTTGCTCTGGAGCCTCCCTCCTTCAGGACCATCCCCTCCACCCCGTGGAGCCACACACCTGGCTCAGGTGAGCGCAGGAGCTCCCAGGGAGAGCCGGGATTGAGAGGTAAAAATGCCCAAGAGCATCCAGGGTTGGACAACACAGCTGGATTGAGGGATAAAAATGCCCAAGAGCATCCAGGATTGGACAACACAGCTGGATTGAAGGATAAAAATGCCCAAGAGCATCTGGGGTTGGACAACACCTGGATTGAAGGATAAAAATGCCCAAGAGCATGCGGGGTTGGACAACACCTGGATTGAAGGATATCCAAGAGCACCGGGACTGGCCAGCAACACCTAAAATTGTAATAGATGATTTGAAAGGAAAAGGTACCCCATTGCTGTCTTGTTGTGATAACAATTAGCAGGATAACGATTAGCAGGACAACAATTACCCCGAGCCACCAGCCTGCCCCACCAAAGGCAAAAATCCCATTTTGGGAACGCCCGCAGGGCTCCCTGCAGGGCTCTGAGTGATGGCACCGTAATTCGCTGTCACCTCCACGTTCCCCACTTCGCGGATTTCCAAATGACACCGGAATTGTGTTGTTTGCACTTTTAATCTTGTAAAAACCTCTCCGGCAGCCACACACAGTTCCATGGGGGAGGATTCCTAATTTATGTAAAGTATTACAGAAAATGATCTATATGACAGTTTGGTGTAAAATGCTAAATGCAAGTCATTACTCACTGAAGATAATTTGAGAGTATTGTGTCAGGGGAGACATTAGATTGCAGAGGATAAAAAGTTGGAATAGGTATTCACATATTTATCCACATTTGCATAATCAACTGCAGGAGGTGGTGGCTGTTCTCCTGGGCCCAACTAACACACAATGAACTCAACAGCAGTTGGGAAACTTTCCATTATTTCCCAAACTATCCACACATTTCCTGGGTTGTTTTTTAATTTTTTAAAAATTTTTCTTTGGTTTTTTTGGGGGGTGGGGTGTGGTTTTTGGCTTTTGTTTGGTTTTTTTTCTTTTTTTTTTTTTTTTGTTTTGTTTTGATTTTTGTTTGGTTTTTTTGTTTTGGTTTGGTTTTGGGTTTTTTGTGTTTGTTTTGGTTTTGGCTTTTTGGGGTTTTTTTTGTCTTCCAAAGGCAGCTGCAGTTCCTATCCCCCCCCAAATAAGCCCATTCCTGGATTCTGGTGGTGTTTGGAAGCAGCCAAAGCTGGTCCCAGCCGGCTGAGGGGATGGGGATGCTGCAAGGGCTCAATGGAAACATTTATCCACTGCTCCAGCTCGGCAGTGGGAGGATTTCTCCCTCACTCTCTCATGGGGAGAGGGGTGGTGACAGAACAGAACAATCCTCATTTTTCCCAGCTATCCATGGAATTTGGGGGCTGTTTCTGTGGCTCTGCTGGGTGGCAGGGAGCAGCTCCACGCTGCCTTTCCCTTCCAGCGGGCACCTCCAGCCTCTCCTCTTCCTGGCAGAGTTACTGATTTTGAATTATTGTTATTTTTTTTGGAAATTACACCTGTCCCCCTGGAAATTGTCCCTTTTCCCCTCAGACTGGCACAGCAGCCAGAGCACCTTAACTGCACCCCAAACCACTCCCAGCCCAGCTGCAGAGCTGGATTTACACCAGAGAATATCAGATTTACACCAGAGAACAGCAGATTTACACTGGAGAATATCAGATTTACACCGGAGAACAGCAGATTTGCACCAGAGAACAGCAGATTTACACCAGAGAACAGCAGATTTACCCCAGCCAGCTCCTGGCACGGTCCCTGGGAGCAGCCTCCCCACCTCAGCAGCTTTGGGGTGATTCCCCTGGACTTAAGGACCTGTCAGAGCTGCAGGAGCTCTCACAGAGCCTTCCTCCCTAGCCAGGGAGCTGCAGACCCTTCGCTTGTCCTGCTTCTCCATCTGCTGCTTCCAGCTCCCACTCAGGATTTCAGCTTTTCTGTTTCCCATCTATTGTCGGGGTTCTGTGCCTGTGCTGACTCCAGAGGTAGAAAAACTTTTTTCTCCCAGCCCCGTGACTGAAGAAGAAGCCGAGACTCTTCTGTCCTGCTCCTCAAGGTTGTTTATTCTCTCTTACCCAATCCATTCTGTCTCTGGCCTGCTGAGCTCTGGCTGGCAGCTCAGCCCGTGGCACACTGACCGCCCTTGGGGCCGTGTTAGTTTTTTATACTAACAACTACGTGTGCTTTCTTTACAATGATTTTCCAATACCTGTCACCTATGTTGGACAGTCTGTCTCTAAACCAATCCAAAAGTGCCACCATCACAGCAGAAGATGGAGGACAAGAAGGAGAAGAAGAAGGACAGAACACGCCCAGATTCCTCCATTTGCCTCTTGAACCCCCATTCTAAAACCCCAAAATTCTACTTTTTCACCCTGTGACAAATTCACTATCACTCTACTCAAACCCTTGTGGCTTGTAAATCCTCACACAGAGCTGGTCATTGTTTCCAGGGGTTAAAATCAAAGGCACAGGTGTCTCTGACTCCGTGCCAAGGTCTCTGAGTCCCCTGCCAGGGTCTGGAGCCATCCAGGGCAGCCAGAGGGATGTCCTGGGTCCCGACAATCTATTGGTAACCCTGCAGTTCTTTAGTGCATAACTCTGAGCTCCACACCCAGTGGGAGCTGCTGCTCCCCCATTTGGGGCAGACACAACAATCCCTCTCCAGGCCTGGGAGCCAAGGACACCTCCCTGCCCCAGGGCCCAGAGATGGGAACCAAAGGGAGTTGGGGGAGCGAACTTGGGGTCAATGACTTCATGACCTGGAGCTGTAATTGGAACAGATTAACCCCAATATGCAAATGGACCAAACTTACAAAAATGAAACCGGTGACCTCTCAACCATTTTGTGTGCCCTAAATGAACCCATGACCTCTAAACTATTTTGTCTGCCCTAAATGTCCCTGAAGGCCCTTCAATAAATAGAAATGCTTTTTATTTTATATTTTAATGCTTTCATTTTGTCTGGCCTGTGTTTTTAGGCAGCCCCAAAAGGCCTCCCCACAGCCTGGAGCTTTTCTCTTCCAGCACTCAGAACTGTTTTTTTCCACCATTCCTCCAGCAGGTGCAACTCCCTGTCCCGTGAGGGTTTTACCTCCCCTGCTCCCTCTGTCCCCGATTATCCCAGATCCACACTAACCCCCTCCCAGACAGATTAGCAGCTCCCGTTTCCAGGGCTCAAATAAATTCAGTTTAATTCACCTTGCAGAAATCGGCCTGTGGCACATTCCTTGTGCTCATCCTTAAATTTAGGGCCTTAAATTGGGGTTGGGAAGAGCCCAAGAGCTCCTCTGCTTCCAGGACAGCAGGACCCCTCTGCCAGGAGCCAGGGAATGTCCCTGAGGGGTGGGACAGCCTTGGTGTCCCAGCATTTCCACCCTGAGCTCAGCAACCCCCAGCCCATGGAGAGAGGGCTGAAAACCATTCCTGAACATTCCTGGATTCCTCCAGAAAGGCAGGGAAGTGTGGCATTCACATTTTCTGGAAAATCCCTTCACCCGGGATTTTCTCCTGGGAAGCTGAGAGGCCTCAGAGAAAAGGAAAACAATTCTTATCTCATTTGCTTCTCCTGTGTTTTGCTGCTGTGGAATGTGGCTGGGGATTGTTCACCCACAGGTGATTGTTCCATTGGTTTCTGGGAGTTGTTTTCACTCTTTGGCCAATCAGGGCCAGGCTGTGTCAGGGCTCTGGAGAGAGTCACGAGTTTTCATTATTATCTTTCAGCCTCTGTCTGTGTCCTTTCTGTGTTCTTTAGCACAGTTTAGTGTAGCATTCTTTAATATAATATAGATCATGAAATAATCAATCAGCCTTCTGAGAACACGGAGTCAGATTCATCATTCCTCCCTTCATCTGGGGGAGCCCAAACACAAAAGGGAAGGGCCAAACACCCCAAGCTGGGCAGAGCACCCCTGTGTCCCCCCGAGCCCCAGCACAGCCTCCAGCAGCCCAGGAACTCCCCAGGGATCCTTCCCAGTCAGCCCTCCCCAGCCCACATCCAACTCTGCTTCTCCCACCCCTAACCAGGCCCATTTTTAATTAAAAAAAAGGAAAAAGCAGCACTGCTCTGGATGTCCTGGAATACAGTAAAATCAGGACCCCCGAGGCAGGAAATCATTGGCATCTGACTTCAAGGCTTTGGAATGCTGAACACTCACTTTATTAAAACTGTATTCTATTACATTGCACTACTATAACTATACTACATCATACTTACTTCTAACTAACCTCTGCAAAACTCATGACTGTCTGCCAACAGTCCCAACACACACACGAGGATCCAACTGGCCACTGAATCAAAACACCATCACCAGAACCCAATCAAGCCATCCCTTCAGGTAAATAATCCTCCAACACGTTCCAGATGTTCAAAACCAGGAGAGCAGCAAATGAGAGAAGAATTGTGTTGATCATTCTTTCCTCTGCTTCTCTCACGGCTTCCCTCTGTTCAGAGGGCATGTGAGTACCACACTGGAGCCCCTGGGGGAGGAGATCCAGCTCCAGTTTTGTTCCCCTGGCAGGACTGAGCCCGCAGGGGTGGCATTCCCAGCCAGCAGCTGGGAGATGAAAGCCCTGGGCCAGTCCCTGCCCAGTGCCTGGCTCTGGGACAGAGCATCAGCTGCTGGAGATTTGGGGGATTCCACGCTGGAATCCCCAGATCTGCATGGGCAGCAGCCAGAGCAGAAGCTCTGGGATTTGGTGCCAAAACCCGAGCTGATTCCTGCCCCATCCCTGCTGTAAGAGGGGCTTTGGGGCTTTTCCAGCAGGATTGGCACTCCCAGCCTCACTCCCCTTGGTTTGCAGAGTTCCAGCCTTGGCCAGGCCCTCCCTGCTCCATCCCCAGCAGACACAAAGCTCCCAGTGAGGCCCTCACAGACATTTTCCTTGCTCGTGGATTCTAAAAGAACACGACAGAGGAGCTGCTCCAATGCTGCGCGGAGGAGTCGTCATAAATTAAAAATTAAAAAGTATTCAGCAGCTCCAGGAAGAGTTCAAGCCCATCTGTTACTGTAAATTACCTTTTGTTCCTTTATCTTAATGGAACCATATGCCAGGGGCTGGGAGCTGACAGCTGAGGGCTCCTGTCTGCCTGTCTCCTGCTCGGGATCCACAATTAACACCGAGCTTTAATCACCATCTCACACACCCTGCACTCCCTGGCAGGGCTGGGGCAGAGCCCTCGGGATGATCCCAAGGTGTGATCAGGAAAATCTGCATCTCCTGCACTCCTTCCCTGCAGCTCCCCTTGCTTTTCTGGCTCACTGTTATTTATAACAAATAATTTCCATGAATCCACAACAATTAAAGCTCATTTGGAGTCTGTGAAGTTTCTGTGACATCCCCTGTGCTGGATTCGTGGAGCTCCAGCAGCTCACCAGGACCATGGAGCGTTTTTAAAGGAACTGAGATGCATTAATACAAATTCCCATTGAATGGATGGGGAACACCTTGCTTTGCTGGGTCGCTGTTATCTGTAACAATTAATTTCATGAATCCACAACAATTAAAGTTCATTTGGAGTCCCTGAAGTTTCTGTGACATCCCCTGTGCTGGATTCGTGGAGCTCCAGCAGCTCACCAGGACCATGGAGTGTTTTTAAAGCAACTGAGGTGCAATAAATAAAAATTCCTGTTGGATAGGTGGGGAACCCCTTGCTTTGCTGGGTCGCTGTTATCTGTAACAATTAATTTCATGAATCCACAACAGTTAAAGCTCATTTGGAGTCCCTGAAGTTTCCATGACATCCTCCAATGATCCTGTGCTGGATTCCTTGTGATTCATGGAGCTCCAGCAGCTCACCAGGACCATGGAGCGTTTTTAAAGGAACTGAGATGCAATAAATAAAAATTCCTGTTGGATAGGTGGGGAACCCCTTGCTTTGCTGGGTTGCTGTTATTTATAACAATTAATTTCATGAATCCACAACAATTAAAGCTCATTTGGAGTCCCTGAAGTTTCTGTGACATCCCCAATGAACCTGTGCTGGATTCATGGGGCTCCAGCGGCTCCCCAGGACCATGGAGTGTTTTTAAAGGAACTGAGGTGCAATAAATAAAAATTCCCAGTGGATGGGTGGGAACAGCACCCACCTGACCCCCCTGGAGAGGCACAGAAGGGAAATCTCCCCCAGCACTGGCTGGAGAGAGCAGACCCTGCACCAACCCAGACAAATGGCAGGATTTGGGCACAGCCAGGCTCCCAAGGAATTCCAGCATCCCCCTCAGCTCTGACCCCCAGAACCACACACCAGGCCTGGGTTTAAGAAATAAAATCCAAAAGAACTTTCAAAAGAAACCCCAGGGGTTTGCCAGTCTCGCTGTTTTGCTCCTTTTGTGTTTAAAATCCCACTCAGGAGCTCTCAGAGACACAAAGATGGGCTTAGCCCAAACTGATCCCACCATTTTCCTCCTGGAGGATGAGCTTCAATCCCCAGTGCTAAAGGCTGGAAATGAGGGGTTGATAAGGGCAGCAGAGCACATCTCCCTCCTTCCATCCCTCCCTAATCTCCCACCAGGGTTTATCTTGTCACAGCCCAGCCAGGCTGGATGATCCCAGCCCCAGCACAGGCAGCAGAATCTGCTGGAATTGGGAAATTGTCCCTCTCTGTCCCCTCCCCACCCCTGGGCTGTTTCCAGCCATTATTCACCCTCAAAATGTGACATTTCCCAGCCTTAATAGCACCCAAAATGTCCTGTTTCTAGTCATTATTCACCCTCAAAATGTGACATTTCCCAGCCTTAACGAGCCAGCAATGTTACAGGAATAAAAAAAGTCAATTGATGTGCAGCCACCCTCAAAGCCAAACAGAAGAAAAACAGACAAACAAAAAAAACCCCCAAAAAACCACACCAAAGCAAACAAAAACCTCAAACCCAAACCCTGGGATGAGGATTTACCCCAAAATCCAGGATGAGGATTTACCCCAATTGTCAGAACCTTCCCAGAGCCCGAACACACAATTTAAAACCAAAATAAAATAAAAATTAAATTAAATATTAAACTTAAATTAAATTTAAATTAAATTTAAAATATTAAATTTAAATTTAAAGTAAATTAAAATTAAATAAAAATGAAAGAAATTAAACGAAAATAAATGAAAATTAACCCTCCCCTCCTGTGGGGGACACAAATGTGCCCTCCCAGCAGCGATGTGACCCCTGGGTCACCCAGGGCCTGGCAGGGATGAGCAGAGCCCTTGCTGCAGCACCCCAATTTCCATCTTCCTCCCCCAGCAGATTCCTCCCCGGGGTTCTGGGGGTGCCAGGGGGGTTTGGGGCACTCCCCGTGCCCGCCATGGCAGCAGGGCAGAGCTGAGCCAGCGCTGCAGCCTCTCCCCAGGAAAGCAGAGACTTCTCCTGAAAGGGAGATTCCAGCTCAAAACAGGGAAAGGATTTTTGGCAGCGAGCTTGTGGAAGTTCCTGCAGGAAAATGGGAATATCCCATGTTTTTACCTGCAGAAAAACGGGAATATCCCTTGTTTGTTTATGCAGGAAAATGGGAATAGCCCGTGTTTGTTCCTGCAGGAAAACGGGAAGATCTCATGTTTGTTTATGCAGGAAAATGGGAATATCCCGTGTTTCTACCTGAAGGAAAATGGGAATAGCCCATGTTTGTACCTGCAGGAAAATAGGAATAGCCCGTGTTTGTACCTGCAGGAAAATGGGAATAGCCCGGCCCATGTTTGTACCTGCAGGAAAATGGGAATATCTCATGTTTGTTCCTGCAGGAGAAAGGGAATATCCCGTGTTTGTACCTGCAGGAAAATGGGAATATCCCAGCCCATGTTTGTACCTGCAGGAAAAAGGGAAGATCTCATGTTTGTACCTGCAGGAAAATGGGAATAGCCCATGTTTGTACCCAGGCTGGGTGTCGGAACCCAGGACATCCCTCTGGCTGCCCTGGATGGCTCCAGACCCTGGCAGGGGGCTCAGAGACCTTGGCACGGAGTCAGAGACACCTGTGCCTTTGATTTTAACCCCTGGAAACAATAACCAGCTCTGTCTGAGGATTTACAAGCCACAAGGGTTTGAGTAGAACAATAGTTGATTTGTCACAAAGTGAAAAAAAGTAAAATTGTAGAGTTTGAGAATGAGAGTTCAAAAAGCAAAATAGAAGAATCTGAGTGTGTCCTGTCTTTCTCCTTCTCCTTCTCGTCCTCCATCTTCTGCTGTGATGGTGGCACTTTTAAGAAAAGTTTAGAGACAGACTGTCTAACATAAGTAATAAGTATTAGAAAATCATTATAAATAAAGCACACGTAGTTGTTGGTATAAAAAACTAACACGGCCCCAAGGGCGGTCAGTGTGCCACGGACTGAGCTGCCAGCCAGAGCTCAGCAGGTTGGAGAAAAAATATATTAAATAAGAAAAAATAAACAACCTTGAAAACCAGAGCCAAAGAATCTCAACTTTTTATTCAGTCGTGAAACTAAAAAAAAAAGTCTTTAATACCTCGAGAGCCATTTCAACAACACAAAAACTGAGAGCTGGGCACATTGGAAAGGGAAATAATCCCCCAAAGTGCTGCTGCCCTGCCCAAAATCCCCTCTGGGAATGCCCAGAGCTGCACTTCCCCAGACAGCCAGGAAAGGATGGCTGCATCCACACCTCTCCTGTTCATTAATAATAATAATAATAATTAATAATAACCTGCTTCTCCAGCAACACCCAGGCAGGAAAGGATGGAAGGAAACGTGAGGGGGAGCTCTGGGTGTCCACCCTCGGTGTCACCTCCACCACAGAAATTACCAGCTCTGGAATTTTTTGGAGCACTTTACTATTAAAGCCTGAAATATATTCAGAGCACCAAATGACACCTCCACTAAATGTGCTTTTCCAGCCCCTAGCCAAGTTTAAAAATAAACTTTGCATCTGTTAGCATTCTATTTCTGCATAAAAGAGAGCAGAACAAATCCTTGTAATTTTAAAGATAAAATACTCCACTGAAGATAATGCCACTGCACCACTGCTGGATCACTTCACAGCAGCCAAGGCTCGTGCTGTAAACCCTTTTATGAGGCTTCGGTGCTTGGAAATGAAATTGTAAATGGGGAAGCACAGATTGCTTTGATTTAGGAAATTGTTGCCATTAAAGAGTTTACAAAGAAGCCGGTGCTGTCCCCGAGGTGTCGGGGAAAGAGCTCCCAAGTCCTCATGAAAATCATTGATATTCCAGGGCTGCTGCTCAGGGCAGAGGGAAAAATCCTGTGCAGTGCTGGTGGCCCAGGAGAGACAGGCAGAGAGAGAAAAAAGGAAAGGGAAAAGGAAAAAGAGAAAGAAGAAGAGAAGAAAAAAGAGAAAAAATGAAAAAGAAAAGGAGAAAGGAAAAGGAGAAAGGGGAAGGAGAAGGAGAAGGGGAAGGGGAAGGGGAAGGGAAAGGGAAAGGGAAAGGGGAAGGGAAAGGGGAAGGGAAAGGGGAAGGGAAAGGGGAAGGGAAAGGGGAAGGGAAAGGGGAAGGGAAAGGGGAAGGGAAAGGGGAAGGGAAAGGGGAAGGGAAAGGGGAAGGGAAAGGGGAAGGGAAAGGTTTGTTTGGAGCACGTGGGTTACTGGGCTCTCCAGGCACTGAAGCAGACTTCCCCAGTCCCGGTGTACATGGAATTATCCCTCTCAATTCGCTCTCTGCCTCTGGCCTGGGCAATTGGCAGAGGGACAAAGGCAGGAGCAGACACTCAGAAATGAAGAGGCACCTCGAGCAGACTCCGATCTCCTCAGCAGCGCCAAGTGCCCACTCCAGGACCCAAAGCCAAGGGTTTAAACGAACTGGAAATTGCTGCTTGCTGGGAAACTCCTGACCCAGGTGAGACAGATTCCTCCAGGATGCATTCAGGAGTCCAAACGCATCAAATACCCTCGGCTGAGCTGCTCTTTGAGTTGTTTTCCAGGCTGTTTCTCCCAGGCTGCTGACCCGAGAATTCCCTTTCAGTGGGGACAAAGGGGAGGGAAAAGCTCTGCAGCCACAGCAGAGCACCAAGAGAGGGCAAACACCGGCGCAGGCAGAGAGACAGCAGCGAGAGGAATGCAAAGGTGCAAGGCATTAGCCAGAAAGGCTCCAGAAAAATATAAAAATAAAAATTAAAAAAAAAAATTAAACCCAGCAACATTGCCTCAGTGAGGAAACACAAACCCAGCAGCAAATGTTCAAATGAATTTTATATGTGTTGTGTTAGAAAGTGATGCTGTAATAATTTTCTTAAGTAGTGGGTTAAATATAGTTTTAGGTTATAACATAATGTTAAAATAGAAACTATGCTGTGTAAGATACTTTTTTTATAAGAGAGGACTCCGAGATAGCAGCCACAGGATACCTCAGTCCTTCAGAGAAAGAGAATTTATTGCTCCAGGATCAGGAGAAACGAACTTCTTCCTGAAGAAGCTGACACTGACCAGACAGAATCCTTTGTTTGAATGGAATTTCTGCATCATGGATGAGGTGTATAAATATGCAACAGGCTGTTGCTTTTAAGGGTTAATCCTCTGTTAATGTGGGTCTTGTTTTTACTGTCTCGTATTGTCCTAAATCCAAATTGTCCAAATTTTTATTATTCTAATTATATTGCTATTTTTATAACCATTTTATTACTATTAAACTTTTAAAATTCTAAAAACAAATGCTTGGTGTTTTTCACCTGCAGCTTGGGGTTTGGGAGCAGGGGAATGCAGTTTGGGGTTTGGGAACATTGGGGTTTGTGAACAGGGAAAAGGCAATTTGGGGTTTGGGAACATTGTGGTGTGGGAACATTGGGGTTTGGGATCAGGGGAATGCAGTTTGGGGTTTGGGAGCATTGGGATTTGGGATCAGGGGAAATGCAGTTTGGGATCAGGGAAATGCAGTTTGGGGTTTGGGAGCACTGGGGTTTGGGAGCAGGGAAGTGCACTTTGGGGTTTGGGAACAGGGAAGTACAGTTTGGGGGTTAGGAGCATTGCGGTGTGGGAACATTGGGGTTTGGGATCAGGGGAATGCAGTTTGGGGTTTGGGAGCAGGAGAATGCAGTTTGGGATCAGGGAAATGCAGTTTGGGGTTTGGGAGCATTAGGGTTTGGGAGCAGGGAAAAGGCAGTTTGGGGTTTGGGAGCATTGCGGTGTGGGAACATTGGGATTTGGGATCAGGGAAGTGCCCTTTGGGGTCCCCCCTGGCCCTCCCAGCCCTGCAGCTCCTCAGAGCCCACCCCGGGCTGCACCAGGGGAAGCTCCAGTGAAATCCACGCCGGGTTAGAGACAAACCCCGCACGAGGGACGTTTTTATCAGCAAATTCTTTCCCACTGACTCTGGAATTCCTCCCTTATTTGATCCTTTGCTATTAAAGATGTTTTTGTGCCTCGAAGGTGTAAAATCAAGGACTTTGTTTCCAGGCTTCTGGCAAAGCCTCCCTGCCAGAGCTCCAGTCCAGGCGTTCAGAGCAGAGGAAATTTCAGTGCTTCAAGCAGGTTGTTATTTTTTTTAACATCACCATCCATTAACAGAGCTCCGAGACCTAAATATTGATTGCCTTTTGACATGTTATTGATGAAACCACTCTTTCACGCCGTTTATTCCACAGACATTACTCAACTTTAAATTAACGACAACAATTATTTCAATTCTTTAAAATGGAATTATTAGTTAAATTACAAGGAGCGGCAATTTAAATTGTTATGAATAAATAACAATTTAGGAGGTCAACGAGTGTTTTGATTGGTTTGAATTCGTAGGTGCCAAACATCCTCTCAGAGTAACGAGAAGAAAACGGATCCAGATCCAGAGGTGAATTTTCAGACCAGATGTTACCAGGGCAGCTTTTCACTGCTCTGACACTGCCCAGACCCAATCTCATCCCGAATTAAGTAATTGGCTCCTGCTACAGATAAAAGAGGCCTGGACAAGCACTCGATTTCCCCTTTTATCTTCTTTAAGGACAATCATTTGTTCTGCATCCAGAGCTCTGCTCATCCCCCTCGTTCCTCCCACGGCATCGCTGCTGGAATGGGAGCGCGGAGAGAGAAAATAACAACAAACCCAAGAGTTCAGGGCCACAGCAGCTGCAGGAATTGGCATTTCCAGGGCTGAGCTCTGAAAGGTTTTGCTCCTTCTGACCGTCAATAATTGCTCTGCGCTGGCCCAGCAGGTTTTAACCTGAAAACCGCCCGGCTCCAGGGCTGCTGGTGTGTGCAGAGGTTTCTGTGTCTTTTATTGACACAAACCCAGCCCTGGCACAGCTCCTGTGGTAACTCCGACACCCAGCCTGGCCCTGACAAACACCCCGTGAAAATACGGCCGTAAATCACCAAATTGCCATTTCCTGCAGGTTTTACTGCCAGCGCTGCCCGGGAGCTGCCTGGGCTCCTCAGGACACCTTCCAGGTTAAATAAAGAGCAAAAATAAAGAGCTTGCAGAAACGCAGCGTGGCCACCAGCACCCATAAAACATTTTAACTGAGCACTCATTTAAACACAACCTTTGGCACTCCCGGCTCGCTGAAACGCTGCTGGGAAGGCAGATTTAGCCCAGCTTCAGATTTACCTGGTTCCCATTCACCCAGGGAAGCCTCTTGCCTGTTAAAAGTTTTTAAAACCAGACCCAAACCCGCGGCATTTCAACCCAAAGCTTCCATGTTCCTTCTGCATCCGCGAGCCAAAGCCACCCTGTAAAATTGCTTTTTTTGGCACTGATTAATTGGAGGGATTATCTGGAAATGCCACTTGAAAAGAGGAGGGGGAAAGCCAGGAATTGGGGAGGAAAAGGGAATTAAAAAGGAGGAAAAAGGGAATGGGAGCACAGCACAGGAGATGTGACACTTCCATGCCCAGAATGTCCAAGGGCAGCAAAGAAATCGCCTCAAAAACCAACCTGGCAAGGGAAATCTCCAGGAGCAGAAAAACCAGAAAGGAGCAAATATTCCTAAACCCAAAGGCCTGGGGAGGCAGAGAGGGAGATGCAGCCAAAATCTAAACCTGGAAAAGTCCCCTCAGCACTGAGAGCCACTGCTGCCACCCCAAAATGTCATCATAAAACCCAAAGGCAGCAGGGCAACAGCAGCAAAGCGCCAGCCTCGACACAATCCCGGGGCAGAAGCACAAATAAAGGGGGAAAAGGTAAAATTCCAAGGGGGTTTTTCCTGGGGGTTTCGCCATCCCACCCCGAGTCACAGGGAAATGGAATGATCATTATTATTGGAATCATAAGAATATTAGAATAAATTTTAATTATTATTACCATTGTTATTATTAAATATTATTTAATCATTATGTTCTTTAATTTTAATTATTTATTCTAGTTTAAGGACTTTTATTTCTAATTATTTGTGAGGAGAGGGCCCGTTCTGAGTTGTTTCTGGAGGATTCTGAGCTCAGGAGCTGCCTCAGAGGGGTTTGGGCACTGAAGGTTCCCAGCTGCAGGGCCCGTGGTGGCAGCGTGTGACATTTCCAAGCGGCAGCAGAGCCAGAGGCAGGCACAGCGCAGGGACAGTGACAATGATGTCCCGCTTAAGCAGCCTGGGGTTTGTGCCAGCCCAGGGAGGGTGCAGGGCAGAGGTCGTGGCTGATGAAATGCACTGACAGCAGTAATCCAGCGGAAAAAACCTCAATTCACATGCAATTAAATCACTCTAAAGGGAAAAAAAAAAACACAAAAAAACCCCAAAAAACAAACAAAAAAAAACAACCACCAAACCAGCAGGACAGCGCTCTGTGAGCAAACTCCTCTGGAATTCTTTGCCCTCCCTGGAGGAAAATCCTGTTTGGACCTGGAGATCCAGCCCTGAACCTGTCCCTGGCACCCCCCGGGGCCTGCCCGGTCACGCCGGGGGAACTCAGCACGGATGTTCCCAAAGACTTCCCTTAAAACATGAAAAAAGCACCAAAAACCTCCCAGTGCTGCTCAGCCCCTCCTCATGTCCTGAGCAGAGCCCCCAGCCCACCCCAGGTCCCCTTGCTGGGATTCTCCTGCTCCGGAGTCCCTACTTTGGGGTTTTATCCTGCTCCAGAGTCCCTGCTTTGGGGTTTTATCCTGCTCCAGAGTCCCTGCTTTGGGGTTTCTTCCTGCTCCAGAGTCCCTGCTTTGGGGTTTTTTTCCTTCAGGGTTATCCCGTTCCATAGTCTGTGTTTTTGGGTTTTTCCCTGCCAGGTTTTCCTGCTCCAGCATCCCTGGTTTTGAGGTTTTTCCTGTTCCACACTCCCTGTTTTTAGGGTTTTTCCTGACAGTTTTTCCTGTCCCATAGTCCTTGGTTTTGGAGTTTTTCCTGGCAGGATTTCCTGTTCTACAGTCCCTGTTTATGGGGTTTTTCCTGCCACTTTTTCCTGTTCCAGAGCCCCTGGTTTTGGGTTTTTTCCTGTTCCAGAGCCCCTGGTTTTGGGTTTTTTCCTGTTCCAGAGCCCCTGTTCATGGTTTTTTTTCCTGCTGGGTTTTCCTCCTCCATAGTCCCTGGTTTTGGGTCTTTTCCTGCTAGGTTTCCCTCTTTATGGGTTTTTTCTTCCAGGTTTCCTGTTTGGGGTTTTTTCCTGTTCCATAATCCCTGGTTTGGGGTTTTTTCCTGTTCCATAGTCCCTGGTTTGGGGTTTTTTCCTGTTCCATAGTCCCTGGTTTGGGGTTTTTTCCTGTTCCATAGTCCCTGGTTTGGGGTTTTTTCCTGTTCCATAGTCCCTGGTTTTGGGCTTGTTTCCTGTTGGGATTTCCTGTGTATAGGTTTTTTCCTGCCAGGTTTCCCTGTGTTTGGGTTTTTCCTGCCACTTTTTCCCGTTCCAGGGTCCCTGCAGGATTTGCTGCCAGCCCCAGGAGGGTTCTGGGGAACCTTTGAGGGTCTCACGCTGAGGGCAAAGGGGGAAGTCACACCCCAGGGCCCTTTACCCCAAAATTTCCCTCATTCCTGGGGTCGTGCCAGGAATTCTCCTCCCCGAGGAGTGGGAATTTGGACAGCAATGTTTTGGTGGCCACAAACCCCAGCTCCCCCAGAGAAGGAGACCCCCGGCTCCCCCAAGCCCCTCACTCCCATTCCAGCACAGGGAGGGTCCTGCCCACCCACAGCCTGATCCTGCACAGGAAATCTGATTTTAGGCCTTCCAGGAGAGCTCTGGGAACGGGCAGATCCGCCAGAAATAATCCAAATAAAGATTCCTGATGTTTCCCCCACATCCCCCCGGCTCCTGTCCTGGCAGGAATTCGGAGCTCTCACCTTGGGTGGCAAAGGAAGGGCTCTGCTCACGCCAAAGCTTCTGGGGTTTTGGTTTTTGGGGTTTTTTTCCCCCACAAAAAGGATGAAATTAAAATTCTGGGGCTAATTAAAGAGAAGGTGACGGGGTTTAGGCCCCTGGGCAGTCCCTGCCAGCCTTGGGTGTGTTAAAAAGCCACCCTGCAGTCAGTCAGCTGCCGGTGGAAGGAACCTGCAGCAGGCTGGGGTTATTTATTTATCATTCTGAGGGGGTGTGAACAAAGAAAACCCCAAGCTCCAGCACCTGCAGGTGAAGCAGCACTATCGTGCCAATTATCCAAAGCCTAATTAACCACAGAGGATTGCTGTCTGTGCAGCATTCTGGAAATAAAAAAATCTGCTTTTCATCTGGCAAAGCCTCCTGGGGATAACCAAACTTCACTGCCAAGCTCTGACCCGGGCCTGCAGCTGGGGCAGGGAGGGAAACAGGGATGCAAATCCCTGGGAAGGGAGGAAAAGAGGGATACAAACCTCTGGGAAGGGAGGAAAATAAGGATACAAATCCCTGGGAAGGGAGGAAAATAAGGAAACAAATCCCCGGGAAGGGAGGAAAAGAGGGATGCAAATCCCTGGGAAGGGAGGAAAATAAGGATAGAAGCCTCTGGGAAGGGAGGAAAAGAGGGATAGAAACCTCTGGGAAGGGAGGAAAATAGGGATGCAAATCCCTGGAAAGGGAGGAAAATAAGGATACAAATCCCTGGAAAGGGAGGAAAATAAGGATACAAATCCCTGGAAAGGGAGGAAAAGAGGGATAGAAACCTCTGGGAAGGGAGGAAAAGAGGGATACAAACCCCTGGGAAGGGAGGAAAACAGGGATGCAAATCCCCGGGAAGGGAGGAAAAGAGGGATGCAAATCCCCGGGAAGGGAGGAAAAGAGGGATGCAAATCCCCGGGAAGGGAGGAAAAGAGGGGTGCAAACCTCTGGGAAGGGAGGAAAAGAGGGATGCAAATCCCTGGGAAGGGTGGAAAAGAGGGATGCAAACCTCTGGGAAGGGAGGAAAAGAGGGATGCAAATCCCTGGAAAGGGAGGAAAATAAGGATACAAATCCCTGGAAAGGGAGGAAAATAAGGATACAAATCCCTGGAAAGGGAGGAAAAGAGGGATGCAAATCCCTGGGAAGGGAGGAAAAGAGGGATACAAACCTCTGGGAAGGGAGGAAAAGAGGGATGCAAATCCCCGGGAAGGGAGGAAAAGAGGGATGCAAATCCCTGGGAAGGGAGGAAAATAAGGATGCAAATCCCTGGGAAGGGAGGAAAATAAGGATACAAATCCCTGGGAAGGGAGGAAAAGAGGGATGCAAATCCCCGGGAAGGGAGGAAAAGAGGGATGCAAACCTTTGGGAAGGGAGGAAAACAGGGGTACAAACCTCTGGGAAGGGAGGAAAACAGGGGTACAAACCTCTGGGAAGGGAGGAAAACAGGGGTACAAATCCCTGGGAAGGGAGGAAAAGAGGGGTGCAAACCTCTGGGAAGGGAGGAAAAGAGGGATGCAAATCCCTGCACCTTCAGCACTTTCACTGCAAACCAGTGGGAAGAGCCCACGGCTCCATTTGTTGTGCTAATCCTCCAGTTTTAGATAAAATTCTGCTCAAATGCTCCCAAAAAGTCCCTTTTGTTCCCAGCCGAGCCCGTGGCATCAGCAGCTCTCCAGGACTAGTTGGCTCTCACCAAATCTGGCGCAGAGAAGCCTCTGACAGCCTCAGCCCCGACTTCAGCAGGGCTTAAAAAGTTGGTCAAGGGGCCTGAGGAGTGCCATGCTGCTGCCCAGGCGTGCTGAGAATGCCACTAAACAGCACCAGGGCAGACTGGAGCTTCCAAAAAGTGCTTTTTAAACACCAGAGAAGGCAAAGAGTGTTCTCAGGAGCTCCCTTTTGGAGAGCAGGCACTGAGGGAGTTTGTGCTCCTGAAAAGCAGGAATTGGAGTGCTCGGAGCTGCTCCGGGTGTGGAGGAGCAGCTCTGGGGCTTTGCTGGGCCAGGGCCGGGCTGGCACACAGAGAACTCGGATGGCAGCACCCCCAGTGAGAGGCAGCAGCTCTGGCACCTCCAGGTGTGGAATTCATCCTGGCAAAACGGGATTTCTGCTGGGCTCTCTGGGGTTGAGTCAAAGTAGGACAAAAGGCACGTTGGGCCTGTTTGCTAAAAAAACAAACAACAAAAAAACTCCAGTAATTCCAAGCGGTTACTGTGTAATTTCACAGAGGAGAAAAAGTCTTTGCGGAATAATCACGTCTTAAAGAAATCTCACCACAATAATCCTCCCAAATCCTGCTCCCCAGACGTCTGCAGCAGAGGCTTTGCAGCACTCAGGAAGCCACAGCACGAGGTTCCCTAGCTCAGAGAACATTCCCTGCAGGAATGATGCCTCGAGTCCCAGCTTTTCTGTTTTCCACACTCTGGGCTGCTCCAGGGAGCAGCTCTGAGCTTTGTGTAAGGGGTTTGCAAGTTCTCTTCACAGGGTGGGGAGACAAAATAATTCCTGTTCCAGCTGAGACCAAGGACAAGCTCCAGGCCCAAAAAGTGTAAACAATGAGGGCTGGAGAGAGAAAAACCAGCAGGATGGGACTTGATCACCTAAAGCTGTAATTAGATGATTAACTCCAATATGCAAATGGAGCAGAACTTATAAAAGTGACAGACCCCGTGACCAGTTGTGCAAAATTACCCACAGCAGCAGCCAGCAAAAAAAATAAAATAAATTAATCAGGGATGATGATGTCAAAGTGTAATTAAGGGTAATTCCCTGCATGGAAATTCCTAGAAGTATTTGGCACTGAACAATATTGGGCAAGTCACTGGACTTAATAAAAGTCTCTTAATTAAGAACATTTTTGAGTGGTTCAAAAGGCCGTGAAAGGGTGGGTGGGCAGGGGAAGGTGATGGAAACCTTCATCACCTGTGTGCAGGTCAATTCCAGGTCCTCAGGCACCTCTGAACTCTCCAAAAAGTGATTTGTTGGTGGGGGCTGAAGGGACACAGACGCTCCCCACCCCCTGCCCTGAGCCCCACGTGGCACAAGCGGAGCATTAAAAGTATAAATAGAAAATGAAGCATTTCTGTGTTTGAGGCAGATGAATGTGACCATCTGCTCCAGCAGCATCCCAAAGCCTCTGAAACAGCAGCCTCTGGTGTCAACATCCTGCTCCTTCCCTCCACTCCACCTTCAACCAGAAGCAGGGCTAAAAATACAGAAAAGGCACAGCCGGGGGCCCCGAGGCCTCCTTGGCTCTGTAATTTTCCATCTTAGCATAAATCACATTATTTGTGTTTGGAACACACCCTGACAGAGGGTCAGTGCTCTAAGCCAGAGCAGATATTCCTGTCCAAAGCCAGGCCTTGCCACTTTCTCCCTGAATTCTCTCCCAAATTCAGTTCCAGCACAAACACCGCCATAAATGCAGAGAAAATCCAGGACTGAGCAGAACCCCCGACACAATCATTCCAAACCATGCACTCCTTTGCCATCCTGCTCTGCAGAGCCCCCAGACTGCCCGTGGTTTGGAGGAAATCCTTGTTCCAAAGCCCAAAAAGGCAGCAAAGCTCCAGCACCTGCAGCACGCCGGGGTCAGGTGGGGAACGGGCCCCACAGGGCAGCTCCTGAACCCCGAGGGGAGGGAGCTCATTCCCCGGGAGGCTGAAATAAAATAAAAAAAAATGAAATTCAACAATATAAATATTGATGGGGAAGCCCACACGAGGCACTGCAGGGGAGTGGGAGGACAGCTGGGAGCAGAGCGTGCGGTTGTTATTTTAATGAACGCTTCGTCCTAACGAGGCCAAAATACAGAATTGTCTGCACGGAGCAGAGCCAGGAGAGGCTCCAACAGCTCCCAGGTCCTGCCTGGGTTTGTTTATCCCGTGGGGTGGTTATCAACACCCCAGCTGGGCTGTTGGAAACACCTGGAGAGCAGATCAATCAATGCAGGGACGGTATTGATTACCCTGTGCTATTATTGGTATTAGCCTGTGTTGTTATTGATACAGGAGCTGTGCCCTCAGCCGGGGCTGGCACAGCAGAAATGTCCCACCAGGAGCTGCTGAACGTCCCCAAACTGCCCCAAAAGAGCAGAAATGGGCACAGATGAGCAGAAATGGGCACAGCCCAGCAGCAGCCACCCCCGGAGTGGCCCCGGTGGCTCCGGCGCTGCCCCAAATCCCAGCCCCTTTGGGATGAACAGCTGGGGCTGATCCAATCCACAGCACCGAGTGCAGGACAGAAGGGCCGATCGGGGCACCCCAGCGCTGCCCTCACCGCCAGACTCATCCCCACCCCAGCAGAAGTTGCTGGTTTTACCCAGACCCAGCCTTGTTTCTCTGGAGAATTTTTTTATTTCTTTGTCCTGCTGGACAGCACCGCAGCTCTCTGAACAGCAGAGATCAGAGCTTCTCGTGGCCAAAAAAAAACCAAAAAAGGCAATTAAAAACTCCCCAAAAGCGACAGGAACGCTCGGAGATCTCTGCTCCATCGGCTCCCTGCCCACTGAGCCACCCCATTCCTTGGGTGGCTTCGTTTTATAGCACGAAACCGAGCAGGGAAGTGCCAAAAAAAAATGCTCATTTAGCACCAAACCGAACAGGAAAATGCCCAAACGATGCTCGTCTAGCACCAAACCCAACAGGAAAATGCCCAAACCGTGCTCGTTTGGCACCAAACCCAACAGGAAAATGGCCAAACGATGCTCGTTTAGCACCAAAACCCACTCGAATCTCTGATCTGAGGCACAGCTCGGGGCGTGGGGATGCAGCAGGGAATTAACAGAATTCACAGACATCTCCACTCAGAGATGTGCAGCTCAAAATGAGTTTGGAGGCATCAGTGAGATAATAAATATTAGTGACTCTCTCCTCCAGTTACCAGCCTGTCAGGGCAATTTTTTCCTGAAAAAACAAAAGCCCAGAGCTATCCATGTATATTCATTCCAACAGATTTCAAATGCCATGCCAGGGGTTCCTGCAACCGCTCCATTTGTCTTTAATCCCCGCTCAGAACAGAAATCTGAGCACAATCTGTCTCTGAGGCAGCTTTGAGACAACTTCATAAACCAAAACCTCCCAGCTCCGGGCTTGGAGCTCAGTTTAACTGCTCCAGCCAGCGACCACCAGGCAGCACCGCCACCAAAGTGCCCAAAAATCACTGCTCTGCCTCACAACCATGCCCAAAACTCTGCCCCAGCCCAGAACTCGAACCGTCCGACCTGCCGAGTTCCCATTAAAGAGCTGGGATTTGTTGCTTGGCAGCAGCAGAAGCACCCTCCAGCCCCGTGGTCTGAAATTGCAGCTCCTGAGCACACTTCCCCAGAGCAAGAGGTGCCAGAGGTTCCCAGGCAGGAGGCACAGAAGGCGCTGAGCGTCCCCATCACTGATTTAGGCACACGGTTCCCTCTGCAGGCACCGATGCTTCTCCATCAAAGTGTAATAAAACCCAGGAATTCTTATTTTCTATTCTACTCTCGCCATTTGTTTCACTGCCCCCGGAACCGGTGGGGTTCTGGGGGTTGGCTGGGGTTCTTTTTTTCCCCCAAAGCATCCCCAAAAGGGCACATTTTGTCTGATAAATCCTCCCGGCTTTGCCTCTGCTGGAGCCGTAATTCAGAGTGAGGTCCGGGCGGGTGAGGGGGCCAGGGAGGCTCCAGCACCTGTGGCCAGCTGGCACAAGCCCGTGGCTACCTGAGGAAGGCAGAGAGCAGAGCCCATCAATCCCATCCGGAGGGAAATGGAAGCGCAGACACGACGGGCGTGCAAAGGGAGAGCTCGGCTGGCGAGGAAGCCGCGGGGAGCCGCAAAGTCCGATCGCTGCGCTGTGCAGGCAGAGCGTTTGTGCGGAGCATCGCAGAGCTGCGCGCCGCAGCAGGAGCCTTCCTCCGAACGGGAGGACAGAGCTCCGCCCGCACATCCCCGCACCTCCAGCGCCGGGAGCAGCCCGGGCAGCCCCGCCGAGGCTGCGGGACCCCGGGCGGTGAGGGCTGCTGACATCCTCTGGCTGCTGACATCCTCTGGCTGCGTGCCCTGAAGAGGTGACTGCCCTCCGGTGATTTCCCAGCGAAAAGTTAAACAAAATCACAAAACCACACAAAAAAGGGGCCTCGGAGCATCTCCAGTGCCCGTCTGGTAGATGGGAAACAGATCCACCCGCGTGGGCGCATCGGCCGGAGGCACCCGGGGGAGGAGACCGCGCTGCCCGCGGGGTCCCTGAGCCCCCCGGAGCCCGAACCAGACCAGCCCCGGCCCCGCGGGATGCCCGCGGCTGCGGAGCCGCACAGCGCGGAGCGCTCCGTGCGCGGAGCCTGCGGGGATGCGCTGCGCCCCAGGAGCCGAACGGCGGCGACCACCCCGGGATCGCCCCAAGACCACGGTCGGGATCGCCCCGAGACCACCCCGCGACAACGGCCGGGACCCCCAGAGCAGTCCGGCGCCGTCGCCCCCGGCGGTGCGGGTGTTTCTCCGGGAGATGGGATGTGGATGTTCCTCGCAGAGGGAGGATGCGGGTGTTTCTCCCTGCGCTGGGATAGAGGATGTTTTTCCCGGCCCTGGGATGCGGGGGTTCCTCCCGGCGCTGGGATGCGGGATTTCTCCCGGAGGTAGGATGCAGGTTGTGCTCCCGGAGCTGAGATAGCGGATATTTTTCCCAGCTCTGGGATGCGGGATTTCTCCCGGAGCTGGGACAGCGGATGTTTTTCCCGGCGGGTCCCCGCCATCCCCGTGCATCGCGCAGCTCCCGCTCCCCCATCCCCGCTCCGCCATCCTCCGGCGCTCCCCCCGCCCCGGAGCAACCGGTGGGACCCCGCAGCCCACAGTCGCCCTGGGGAGGGCAGGACGAGCCCCGCTTACCTCGCAGCGCGGCCGTCCAGCTGCACAGCCCCAGCAGCAGCAGCAGCAGCCGGTGCAGGCGCGGGGCTCCTCCGCCCATACTGAGCCCGCAGCGCCGAGGATGGAGCCGGGATGGAGCCCCGGGATGCGGAGCCCCGGGATGCGGAGCCGAGCTCCAGCCAGAGAATCAGCCGGGTTTTGGGGGGCTTCTCCCGCTCCTCTCCCCGGCGCTGTCTCGCCGTGGGGCTCCCGGGGCCGCGGCTCTCCGGGGCCGCGGTGCGGGCTCCGCTCCCCGCTCCGGCCGCCGCCGACTCCGGGGCCGCGGCGCGCGCCCGCATCACTAATGAGCCGCCCCTCCCCCCGCAGCCAATTAGGGGCGCGCGGGGCGGGTCCTGCCGGCGGCGCGCGCGCAGGTGCGGGGGGGAGGGGGGGGGGGGGGGGGATGGGGACACGCGACATTCACACCCCCCCCCCCGGCCCTTTCCACCAAAGCAGCGGGGGAGGGGCACCCAGATGAGCTGGGACACGCCCAGGTGAGCTGGGACACGCCCAGATGTACGGGATGGGGACACGCCCAGGTGAGCTGGGACACACCCAGGTGAGCTGGGACACGCCCAGGTGTGCGGGATGCGGACACGCCCAGGTGAGCTGCAACACGCCCAGGTGTGCGGGATAGGGACACGCCCAGGTGAGCTGCGACACACCCAGGTGTGCGGGATGGGGACACGCCCAGGTGAACTGCGACACGCCCAGGTGTGCGGGATGCGGACACGCCCAGGTGAGCTGGGGCACGCCCAGGTGTGCGGGATGCGGACACGCCCAGGTGAGCTGGGACACGCCCAGGTGTGTGGGATGCGGACACGCCCAGGTGAGCTGGGACACGCCCAGGTGTGCGGGATGGGGACACGCCCAGGTGAGCTGGGACACACCCAGGTGAGCTGGGACACGCCCAGGTGTGCGGGATGGGGACACGCCCAGGTGAGCTGGGACACACCCAGGTGAGCTGGGACACACCCAGGTGTGCGGGATAGGGACACGCCCAGGTGATCTGCGACACGCCCAGGTGTGCAGGATGGGGACACGCCCAGGTGAGCTGCGACACGCCCAGGTGTGTGGGATGGGGACACGCCCAGGTGTGCGGGATGTTGACAGACCCAGGTGAGCTGGGACACGCCCAGATGTGTGGGATGCGGACACGCCCAGATGAGCTGGGACACGCCCAGGTGTGCGGGATGGGGACACGGCCAGGTGAGCTGGGGCACGCCCAGGTGTGCGGGATGGGGACACGCCCAGGTGAGCTGGGACACACCCAGGTGTGCGGGATGGGGACACACCCAAGTGTGCTGGGACACGCCAGCCCCATCCCGGGAGAGCCACTGGAAGCAGCCCCGAGGCCAGGCGGTGACACCCAAGCGGTGACACCCAAGCAGTGACAGCCAAGCATGGCCCTGCGCCCTCCCTGCCCCTCTCCACCCTCCCCAGATTGCTCCACCCTCTAAACTCACATGTTTGGGCCCAAACCCCTAAAATCACCTCCCTGTGCCCAGGAACAGCATGAAAAGCCCCCCGAGCCCGCCCACCCTGTTCTGGGCTGTTGTTATCAATATTACAGGGGGCTGTGATCTAAAATTCTGTTTCTTGCCCGCAGCAGCAGTTTCCCTTCCCCAGCTAATTGCACATCGATATTTCTATCACACACCTGATCAGGACACTCCTCAAGGGTCCAAGGCCAGGAACTCCTGGCTCTGCCTGAGTGAAACCAGCACGGCTGCTCTGCTCTGGATGAATCCAGCCAGGGGGAGGCTGGGAAGCAGAGGCAGCACCTGGAGGAGGAATTGCGGCCGTGAAGAACAGCAGCTCTGCCAGGCTCTGCCCTCAGATCCAGCCAGGGCGCAGGATTTGGGGAATTTGTGGTGTTTTCTCTCCAGTGGGCAGAGGGGGAGAGGAAAGGGGCAAAGCCATGGGGAATCTGGTGTGTCAGAGCCGTGTGGGACACAAACCCTGCAGAAACAGGGCAGGGGAAGGCACAAAATGAGACTTCATGCTCAGGAGTAGAGATTCCTTTAGCACAGGGCAGGAACATCGTGGCGCCTGCAGGGAACTCCAGCTGTGGAAGAGGAGCACGGAGGAATTCCTGGCCAAGACAGTGCAGTTTTGCATCCATCCCCCTTTTATTGTGGAAATCAACTCCATTTCCATCACCCTTTTGGAATATAACTCCATTTCCATCAGGGTCTGGCCCAGAGCGGAGCTCAGGGTTCATCCCTCTTTTGGAAATCAACTCCATTTCCACCAGGTGTTGAGCAGAGCTCAGGGCTAATCCCTTTTCTTTTGGAAAGAAACTCCATTTCCATCACCTTTTGGAAAATAACTTCATTTCCATTGGGGCCCAAAGCATGGCTCAGTGCTCACCCCCCTTTTGGAAATCAGCTCCATTTCCATCCTCCTTTTGGAAATCAGCTCCATTTCCATCAGGTGTTGAGCAGAGCTTCGGGCTTATCCCCTTTCCTTTGGAAAGAAACTGCATTTCCATCCTCTTTTTAGAAATCAGCTGTATTTCCTTTCCATGGGGTCCAGGGCAGAGCTCAAGGCTCACCTCCCTTTTGGAAATGAGCTCCATTTCCATCCCCTTTTGGAAATCAATTTCATTTCCATTGGGGCCCAAAGCATAGCTCAGGGTTCATCCCCCTTTTGGAAATCAGCTCCATTTCCACCCCCTTTTGGAAATCAGCTCCATTTCCACCCCCTTTTGGAAATCAGCTCCATTTCCACCCCCTTTTGGAAATCAGCTCCATTTCCATCCTCCTTTTGGAAACCAACTCCATTTCCTCCTGCTTTTGGAAATGAACTCCATTTCCATCCCCATTTCCACCCCCTTTTGGAAATGAGCTCCATTTCCACCCCCTTTTGGAAATCAGCTCCATTTCCAACACCCTTTTGGAAATGAACTCCATTTCCACCCCCATTTCCACCCCTTTTCTGAAATCAGCTCCATTTCCACCCCCTTTCTGAAATCAGCTCCATTTCCATGGGGCCCAGGGCAGAGCTCAGGGCTCATCCCCATCCGCGCCCTCAGCTGCACTGAGCTCGCCCCATTCCAGCCTCCCCAGCCCCAAACCCCCGCTCGTTTCCCAACTTTTGGGGGGCTCAGTCAGCACAAAACGTTTTGCAGTCCGTGCCTGGAAGAGGCTGTGAGAATGCAGCAGGGCTGGTTCCATCTCCTGAAGAGCAGGGCTCAGCACCTGCTCCTCCTGCAGGCTGCCTTTGTGCTGCCTTCAGGAGGAAACAAATAATTAAAGCAAAAGGAATTTGTAAACAGAATTTTAAGAGAGAGGGAAGGGGGAAAAAAATCAATATCTGAGCACATCACTTCAGAAGATTCCTTATTCCCTCGCCAACGTGTGTTTGCCAGGCTCCAGCTCACAACGAGGAGCGGCGCTGCAAAGGCATGGAGCAAATACATGAAAAATACATTTTCTTCAACAGCATTTTAGGTTGTTTCTCTGTGTTTGATGCTGCCAAGTAAATAAAAATAATAATAATAATAATAGTAATAAAATCCCAAACCAAACCAAAACCCACGGAGGGGCAGAGCTGGACAGCTCCATGGGAAAGTTTTCACGTGGCAGAGCATCCTCCCGAGCCTGCCCACGTCAGTGCAGCCACTTCTGCCTCGAGCCCCACTAATTATGGATTTTTGCCTACGCCACGGAGTCTGTGTTTGGTGCTTCAGATAAAAATACCGAGTCCTCAGTTTCTAACGCAGCTCTGATGGGGAAGGAGAGAGCAAAAGTAGAAATAAGGGCAACAGCTGTGGCTTCAATCAGCGCACTTGGAAATGGAAATAAGCAGAATATTCCACAAAAATAAAATCTCGGGGTGAGGCAGCTTCTTGTGAGCTGCAGCTCAAGCTGAAGTTATCCGTCCTTTAGGCTGCTGCAGAATAAACAACAATGCAGAATAAATACAGAAGTGAAGCTCTGTGCACAGCAGGGCACTTCAGTGATTCCAGGAATGGAGGCCGGCTCCACGTTCCACATCTGGAGCCTGCATTTCCTGGAAACTCCGAGCCTGAAGTTTGAGGCGGCTGCATCAAAACCCCACCAAAAAAAAAACAAACCAAAAAGGAGAAAGTTGCTTTGGTTTGGCCTTTCCTGAACACCTTGACCCAGCAGCCACATCCCACCTGGAGAACGCCCCTGGGAGGGGCAGAGAGGATCCAGAATCCTAAATCTCCACCCCACAGGGGCTCCTGAGCTCCTTTTCCCCCATCACAGGTTTGTTCTAGTGCCACCCAGCTGGGCACTGAGGAGCCTCCTGCAATCCTCATTAACTCGCTGAACTTCCCAGCTGCAGAGGAAATCTTCGTGGAGATCATTTTCAATAACCCAGAGAGCTGCAGGCTGAAATAAAAATAAAATAAAATAAAATATAAATCCAGGAGGCTCAGCAGGACGTTCCAGCTGAGCTCGCAAAGGGTCGCTGCTCAAAGCTCTGCAGCCAGGTGAGCTCCGTGTGCTGGCTGTTTGATGGATGCCCTCGGAGCTCCCCACCTGTGCCGTGCCATAAATCAGGATTTCCATCACCTGCGTGTCAGAGAGGGGCTGGGGACGCAGATGAAAGGCAGCTGCCTCCTTCTGCTGCTCCGGCAAATGAGAACATCCCCGCGATGCCACCGAGCCGCGGCTCCGAGCGTGAGCCAGCATAAAAGAGAATAAACGCACCCGAACCATTGATGTTCGTCACGGGGAGCAGCTGCGAGTGTTCACACCTGAGCGACAGGTAAATAATTCAGAGAGAGCAGAATGCCCCCGGCAAGGACAAATCACAGGAATTCCATCTGTGCTGAAGGGCTCCGACCCTGCCCGGCCATCAGGAGCCGTTCTTGGGAGCAATCGTATGGGGATAAAAGTGTTGGGCCCCTCAGGACACCGGGAATACCCCAAGCTGCTGAAATTCAGCTTTTTCCTCCTCTACCCTGGTGTTTGGGACCCTCTCCAGCTGCCCCTGCTGCCCCAAACTCACAGAGGTGGAGGAGCTCAGGATCCTCTGGCATTCACAGAGCACATTCCCTCATCCCTGCCCTGCCCTGCCAGGCTGGGAATAAAAACAGATAGCTCAAAAATTCCCTCATCCCTGCCCTGCCCTGCCAGGCTGGGAATAAAAACAGATAGCTCCAAAATTCCCTCATCCCTGCCCTGCCCTGCCAGGCTGGGAATAAAATCAGATATTGGAGATTAGTTCTGAACACATTCCCTCATCCCTTCCCCATCCAGGATCCTGCCCTGCCAGGTTGGGAATAAAAACAGGTATTGGTGGTTTAGTTCTGAACACATTCCCTCATCCCTGCCCTGTCCAGGATCCGGCTCTGCCAGGCAGGAAATAAAATAAAATGTTGGAGATTAGTTCTGAACACATTCCCTCATCTCTTCCCCATCCAGGATCCCACTCTGGCAGGCTGGGAATAAAAACAGGTATTGGTGGTTTAGTTCTGAACACATTCCCTCATCCCTGCCCCACTCTGCCAGGCTGGGAATAAAATCAGATATTGGAGATTAGCTCTGAACACATTCCCTCCTTTCTTCCCCATCCAGAATCCCACTCTGGCAGGCTGGGAATAAAAACCGGTATTGGTGATTTAGCTCTGAACATATTCCCTCATCCCTGCCCTGTTCTTCCCGGCTGCAATAAAAACACAGATTGGATATTTGGATATTCTGTGCAGCCCTTTCCTCATCCCTGCCCCTGGAATTCCCTCCCCAGCCCAGGATCCCTGTGTCCCCCCAGCCCAGGGGGTTCTGGGCACCCACAGCCTCCTCCTGGGACGTTCTGCCCCTCCCAGGTGACATTCCCACAGCTCACACTGCAGGGTTTCCAAATCCAAAACACAGAATTTTCAAAATTCACGGCACCAAAGAAAAGTTTTATCATTTTCTTCTCCTCTTGTGCCACCTCTCTCTGGCTCACAGGAGTCAGAAGCTGTAAAACCTCTTCCCCACCAGAACACCATTCCAGGTGAGGGCAGAGAACCAGAGAGGGGTCTCAGGGCACCCCTCCCTCCTCTCCTCACAGCTGGGCTGTCCTGGAGGCGTTTCCATGGATGTAGCCCCACATTTCCCTTCACAGAGAAAAGCAAGGCACACCTTCCCAAGAATAGTCCTGGGTTTCACATTCTCTGAACCTCAGAGAAAGGAGAAACAATTCTTGTCTCGTTTGCTGGGCCTGTGTTGGGCCAAAGTAGAATGCAATGTGGAGATTGTTCACCCAGAGCGATGGGGTTTTGTTTGTGCGTGTGTCGGGACAGCCACCAGATTCTGTGCAGAGTTGAGTGCTGGGCAGATTCAGTTCAGATGTAATGTAATACAGTGTAATATAATATAGAATAATATAGTATAATAAAGGAATTAATTAGCCTTTGATGAGATGGAGTCAGAGGCGTCATTCTCTCCCCTCGTTGGGGCTCCCTGCAAATACAACACATGGGTCTGTGTCTTTGTGCGACTTTGCAAATCTCACAAAATAACAAATTACTGCCCCGAGCAGCAAGACACAAACTGGGTCCAGTCCCCAAAGGAGCCCTGGCCCAGAGAATTGCCACAGAATTTCAGCAGAACACCTCTGGTGGCCTTTAACCAGCAGCAGCTCCCGTTTGCATTTTGCAATCCCCTCAAGTTTTGTGTTCTTTTGTTTCCATATCAATAAAAAAAAAGAATAGATATAGAAGCTCTTTTATTTCAAAGGATAAACTTCATCCTCCTCAGAGATGAGGAAAAAACTCTTTAAAAACCCTCATGATGTTTCTCTAAACAAGTCCCAGCCACTTCCTTTCAAGTGAAGTCCCCATTTGATCTGTCACAAGCCAGCAGCTCTGATGAGCTGAAAATCTATATTATTTTTTAATTCATTAATCCGAGATGAAATACAATGCAATTATTTGCATTTCCCTGTGTTTGCTCATTCCAAAGAGCGACAGAGAGCGCAGGGCAAAGTGGATCTGATAAAAAGCAAAATGCTGGAGTGGCTGCCTGAGCTCAGGATGGGGAATGTGCATTTATGCGCCGGGGGGGAGAATGTCACAGCTGAATTTCACTCATTGATTTTAGGAATCATAAGGCCCAGGCATTTAGAAAATGTCATAATTTTCATACCTGATTTGCTCTTGGATTTGTAATTTGGGGAAATCAGCCACACTTGAAATTTCACCTGCAGCATTTCCTCCAGCTGGGCGAGGAAGAATTCCGACTTCAGCATTCATTATTATTTAATTATTATGCAATTCCAGACCCTCTTTAGAATTGTCTGTGTAAATCCATGCTTTGGTCCCACGTCCACTGGATAATCAGGAAGATGAGGAAGGCCTGGAGGTGGCACTGAGAGCTCTGGGCTGGGGACCAGGTGGGGATGGGATGACCTTGGGGGGCTTTTCCACCCTCAAGACCCTGGGATTGCGTAGGAGGCCGAGGCCAAAATCTGAGCTTCCTCTGGACGTTGCCCCGTGCAGACCCAGGAGCCTGGGAAGGAGACAGCAACCACTGAATGAAATTAAACTGCAAACCTGTTCGGTTTGATCAGCGACACTCCCTACAATAACCAGACACTTTGGAGAAATGGAACTATGAAAGCTGCATTGTAGTGGGACCCACGAGGGGTAATTTTGGATAATTTGCTTTAAGGCATTTACAGCGTGGTGTGGCTAAAAGGTGAAAGGCCAAGAAAAGCTTACAGTGTGTTGGATTTGTGGGGTGCCCAGACAAAGGAAGGAATGTTGAATCTGACTCTGTGTTCTCAGGAGGCTGATTTATTATTTTATGATCTATATTATATTAAAGAATGCTAAACTAAACTGTGCTAAAGAATACAGAAAGGATACAGACAGAGGCTGAAAGATAATAATGAAAACTCGTGACTCTCTCCAGAGCCCCGACACAGCCTGGCCCTGATTGGCCAAAGAGTGAAAACAACTCCCAGAAACCAATGAAACAATCACCTGTGGGTGAACAATCCCCAAACACATTCCACAGCAGCAAAACACAGGAGAAGCAAGTCAGATAAAATTGTTTTCCTTTTCTCTGAGGCTTCTCAGCTTCCCAGGAGAGAAATCCTGGGCAAAGGGATTTTCCAGACAATGTGACTGTGGCGATCGTGTATTGTAATCAGGAAATCCTTGGCTTCTGATTGTGAGGGCGTGAATTATAACATCTGTATTGTCTCACCCTTCTCACGAGACTAAAAATGGAATGAAAGTTTTTAAAATGCCTCTCAGTTGCCCCATCTGTGGGTCAGGAAAAGGGAGCTGTCCAACAATTCCCGAGCACTTCTGGCTGCGTGCAGCAGAGGGAAGCAGCCGGCCCCGGAACGTGCTCGGCCACCCAATTTAAACATTTCCTTCTGCTCAGCCCGAGCTGGTGAGCTTTGGGCTCGCTGCAAGGGGGTGAAAGAGCAAGTGGGATTTCCTCTGGCTTTAGGGAAACCCTCCGAGCTCAGGAAAAGGACCCAGCAAAGCAGGATGCAGGGGTTTGTTTTGCTTGTCCAGACCTGGCTTCAGGTGTTGGTGTTTCACCAGAAAAACTTACTGCAAATACAAAAACTTCAGCAGATCTTGAGAGTCTCTTAAGAATTACCAATAAATCTGCTTTGCTAAATGGAAATACATTCCCAGGTCTAACTGCTGGCAGATAAAGGAGGGGAAGTTTCGCCTACAGTAGATTTGAAGTATTTAAAGTTCAACATTTTATGTCTTTGTTGTGATATACCTGCACACAGGAACCAAACATTGCATAAAACTCACCTTTGGACCCTTTTCTCCCATAGTTCTGGTGTTTATCATTCCAAAAATTCAGATTAAAAATTAAATTAAATGCATTTAATCACACCCAGTTCCCCCTTCATCTTTATAGGAGGCACCAGAGCTCCCAGAGGTGTTTCCTTCCCGGGGATTGCAATTCCCAGGCAGGTCAGGGATGGCTCTGACACTGAAATGGGATTTCACCCTGGACAAAAGGCTGGGATCTGCCTGCCCTGCTCCCACCCCACCTCTCCAGGAAGGCTTCAAGGCCAAACATTCCTCAGAATTCCCGGGTGAATCATCCGAGGCCATCACTGATCTATTCTCACTGCTCACGACAAGAAATTTGTGAAAGGTGGAACACAACAAACCCCAGAGCAGGGACTGAAGGGCACACATTTGGGAATTTCAGGGTTTTCCAGGGACTTTTCCCTTCAGCTCTGAGCCAGGGCCCGCCTTTCTGCCTCGAGTCTCCTTGAATGCCTCAAGTCCCGTTCCTGCCTCGATTGCCCTTCCTGCCTCAATTCCCTTTCCTGCCTCGATTCCCCTTCCTGCCTCGATTCCCCTTCCTGCCCTGTGCCCAGGAAGCTGAAGGAGACAATTCCTTGGTCCTGCTATAAAGAAGATTTGTGGGAAGGGAGGCAGAAGGAGGCAGCCCAGGTAGGAATAATTATGAAGCTGTTAAAAGCCCGGATCATATGATAAAACCCTAAGACTAAATTGCTTTGAAATACAGATTTCTTCCTTTCCTCAACACTTCAGGTGAAATAATATTAAATAACTGCTGTCTCAGGTTAGCTCTAAAGGTTAAAGGCTGGTAATTACTGATTATTTAAAGGGTGGCTGTAATGAACTAAGACAAAGAGACTCACATTTCTAAACCAGGACTATATTTTAAGGTGGGAATGTGACTGCCAGGAAATTGCTCTTGGGTTTGGAGCCAAGCTGAGATTTGCAATAAAATTCTCCCAGTCCCAGGAAATGTGCAGGGCTCCAGTTCAGGACACTGCTGCTTTCAGCTCAAAATACAGATTTTTTTTTTTAGTAGGAAGTTTGTATTTCCCATGCTGGTAGACACCCACATTTTAATAAATCCAGGAGTTTTGCAGGGTGAGACACAAACCCAATTCTTCCAGCGTGGTGTCAGGGAAATCTGCACTGCAAGTGACACGACCTTGATAGGAAAAAAGAAATTAAAGCCAATCCCATCACTGTGAATTAATGGTGTCACCGAGGCACAGCATCACATCAGGCTTGCAGAAAGGGATCCCCAGCAAGGGAATAAACCCCAAAAAATTCTCAGCCAAGCAGAGATTTCCTTTACGCTTTCATTTCAAAGCCTGTCACGACAGGACACAAAGCACTTTCGTTTAGCTTTTAAAAGATAAAAAATACATGCAAAGGAACAAAACAAAGCAAGAAAAATGCTAAGATTAATCAGGGAAAACTTCTCTGAGGAGGTTTCTATTGGGCAACTCAGTGCTTCAAAAATATTAACTTCAGCTTTGCTGAGTAAAAGTAATTATTTCCCCTTAAGTCAGCTGATTCCTGGAGCCTTTTCATCCCTTGTCATCTCCTGTTCTTTGGGATATTCTCAGAACTCGCCGTGGCTGCGTTGCGGAGGTTGCAAAATGAAATTCCAATTTAGAAGATGCTTAGTGCTGGAAAACTTTGGGCACTGGCTGGGGGCAGCTCCTGCTTTGAAGTGCTCCCCCCGCGCCTTCAAAGGCTGGCAGGGGCCCCACACGAGAGGCAGGAAACCTCAAAAGTGGGAAATGAGTCTGAGCCTCACGCGGAGCTCCCCGAGAGCTGCACAGCCCCACTCCGAGCGAGCCTCGCGGAGGAAATTCAGGGCGCCGCACAGAAGCCCAGGGTTGTCACCACGACACGTTTTATGAAAATCCTTTTGTCAGGATTTTCTTCTCCTGAGAAGCTGAAGGGTCTCAGGAACAAAATGTAAACAATGACTGCCTGCTGCTGTGGAGCGCAACTGGCGGAGCTGTAATTGGTCTCGTGCGGTTGCTTCTAATTAATGGCCAATCACGGTCCAGCTGTTCAGACTGTCTCGGTCAGTCACAAGACTTTGTTACTCATTCCTTTTTATTCTTGTCCAGCCTTCTGATGATCCACAGAATCACAGAATAATGAGGTTGGAAGAGACCTCTAAGATCATCAAGTCCAACCCATGCCCTAACACCTCTACTAGACTGTAGCACCAAGTGCCACCGTGCTGTCCAGTCTTTTTTTAAACACATCCAGAGATGGTGATTCCACCACCTCTCTGGGAAGACAATTCCAGTATTTTATTATTCTTTCGGTGAAATTTTTTTCCCTTATATCCAACGATATCCTTATATTCCTTTCTTTCTGCTCTTTTAGTATAGTTTCAATTTAGCATTTTTAATATAATATATAGCATAATATAATAAACCAGCCTTCTGAAACGTGGAGTCAAATTCTCGTCTCTTCCCTCGTCCTGGCTGCCCTGAAAGCCACCCAGGGTGAAGGAGAACTGCTGCAAGGTGACCCCAGCCTGGTGAGTGATGTGCTCTGACTCCGTGGCTCAAAGGCTGCACAATTGCTTTATTAAGCTATGCTACGTTACATTAATGCTGCACTAAATCACATCCTAAAATGACACTGTACTTCAGAATGTATTTTCTTAAGAATATATATATTTTCTTAAGAAAAGAAATATATTAATACAATAGAACATAGTATAGTAGAATATAATATGATACAATACAATGTAATACAATGTAATATAATGTAGAATATAGTAGAATATTGACGATTAGAATAGAATACATTAGAATAGAATATAGTAGAATAGAATAGAATATAGTAGAATAGAATAATAGAATAGAGTAGAATATAATGCAGTATAATATAATATAATAAAATAATATAGTAGAAGAGATATGATATTATGATATGATATGAGATATGAGAGGATGAGATGAGATATGAGATGAGATGATATGATGAGATGATATGATGAGATATGAGATGATATAATATAACATAATATAGTATAACGTAACATAACATAACGTAACGTAACGTAACGTAACGTAACGTAACGTAACGTAACGTAACATAACATAACATATATAAATTCCCAGGTGGGAAGGCCAAAGGTGCCGAAGGAGATTTGGGGCAGGGAGGAGTCAGAGATCCCTCCTGAGCCCCAGCACTGCAGGGCTTGTCCCAGGTGTCCTGGGCAGTGCCCAGCACATCCCTCCCCTCCTGCTGTTTTCTCAGAGCTGGGCAAATCCAGCCTTTCCTCACCCCTGAATCACCAATGTGCAGATCTGTGAGTCAGGAATGCCCCATTTTGTTTGCCAAAGCAGCCCTGGGGATGCTGCCTGCAGCCCCCATTTCTGCAGTGAGAACACAGCCAGCCCTGAACCAACCCAGCCAAGACAGGGGATGCTGTGCTCCAAAATCCTGTGCTCTACATCACAACGCCTGACATGCCCATCCCAAACGACCAAAAGGAGAGGTGCAAACCATCCCAGCTCAGTTCGAGCCTCCCATTTCATTTCAGCTCGAGGTTTTAGCTGTTTTGGGCTCCATCAGCAGGGCCCATGGGTTCTTTCCTTCCCTTACAACTTCCAAGCCAAGTTCCATCCAGCAACAGCTGATTATTAATGCGTCAGCAAAACGCTTCTCTGCCTTCTCCCTCTGCCAGATAAAAGCCATTTATTACCCTGTCCCTCTCCAGGCTGATGCTGCTGAGATGCCAGGCCGGGAATCTCACCTGGCTGTCCCATATTGTCATTTTAATTAAAGCCACATCCTGGAAATGGCCCGTGCTGCTGAAGCCCTGATACAGATCCCGTTATCAGAAAGCAGCGGATTTGTGATGCTATCTGGGCCAGCCCATGATTACCTGCCAGAACAAAGGGGATGTTATTAAACAAACCCGTTAGCTCCCTGCGGGGGCAGAGGATGAAAACCACTCTGGGATCCTTCCTCTCCCTGGGTCACACGGGGAAAAAGGGCAGCTGCTGCTGCTGCCTCACCGAGGAAAGTTTCGCTCCTCTGCTGCAATTTATTAGAGGAGAAACAGCAACTTTAATATCAATCAACTCCTGGGGGATGATGGCTCCTGAGAGCCTGCCCAGGTGGGTCATTAAAAACGTGGAGTGACGGTGTTTGCTTTCCCAAACAAACCCAGCTCTGCTTCTCCTTTCCCAAACCTTGCTCTGCCTCCCAAACCCAGCTCTGCTTCTCCTTTCCCAGCTCTGCCTCCCCTTCCCAAACCCAGCTCTGTTTCCCTTTCCCAAACCCAGCTCTGCCTCCCCTTCCCAAACCCATCTCTGTTTCCCTTTCCCAAACCCAGTTCCCCTTCCCAAACCCAGCTCTGTTTCCCTTTCCCAAACCCAGTTCCCCTTCCCAAACCCATCTCTGTTTCCCTTTCCCAAACCCAGTTCCCCTTCCTAAACCCAGCTCTGTTTCCCCTTCCCAAACCCAGCTCTGTTTCCCTTTCCCAAACCCAGCTCTGTTTCATCCTCTCCCAGTTTTGGTTTCGTGATCCCCCCTGGAACAGAAGCCACGGGAGGGAATTGCCACAGCCAAGGTTTCTTTGCCTTGATCCCATCCTGGACCCCAAACAGCTCTCAAACATCCCTGCATCCCAAAAGTGGCTCCTGGGCTTTGTGCAGCAGTTCCAGGTGAGGCAGAGCTGCCACAGCCCGAGGCTTCTCCCATTTCAGTGTTTTTTCACCAAACCAACCCTTTGTTTCTCAGTAACCAGGCCCAGATTACAGGAGCTGCTGTTCCTGTGCTCCCCCAAAAACCACCTCAGCTCCTGGGACCTCACAGCCACCAGCAGAATGAAAAACCCTCCCACCCCTGCTCACCCCGGGATGAAGAGACAACCCAAAATTTCTGGGAATTCAGCCCTTCCAAATGAACTTACAACGTTTCAGACCAGTAATTGTGGTTAAATTCATAATAAAAGGTGGAATTGTACAAGGAGGAATTAATTGAGACCCCAAATAAGTTTCAAACTGCAGCTGTAAGAAAGAAGAGTTTCTGGGCAAATGTCAGAGTCATCAGTAGCTTCTCTAAAATGCATTGTTTTATCTCAAAACCAAAAAAAATTCATGAAAGAGAAGTCCCCAAAGGGAGTTGGCAGCTGATAAAAACATTACTCCCAATGAACTCAAGCACTGTAGCAGGTATAAGATGGAAATTCATCAGAACTTAATGAATTGATCCTTAAAAAAAACCCTTATCTTCCTCATCCATATGCATTTTGGTGGGCTAGCAATTCCAGCTCCATTCGAAGGGCTGCCAGCTCTGTTTGATGTGTGTCCCTCTCATCCTGGGGGCAGCAGGAGCCCCTGAGGCTCCCAGGAACGGCTTCCCAGGATCTGTGTGGTACCAGCTCCATCTATTGATGGAGAGGAGGGACACTGAGGGGATCCAGTGGCCTTTGTGCCCCAGAACCGGGATCCTGAGGGATTGGGGTGCTGTGGGTTTGTTTTACACTCAGGAATTGGGGTGCTGTGGGTTTGTTTTACCCTCAGGAATTGAGGTGCTGTGGGTTTGTTTTAGCTGAGAGAATTGAGGTGCTGTGGATCTGTTTTACCCTCAGGAATTGGGGTGCTGTGGGTTTGCTGAGGTGCTGCAGGTTTCTTGGGGTGCTGCAGGTTTGCTGAGGTGCTGCAGGTTTGCTGAGGTGCTGTGGGTTTCTTGGGGTGCTGCGGGTTTGCTGAGGTGCTGTGGGTTTCTTGGGGTGCTGCGGGTTTGTTGGGGTGCTGTGGGTTTGGTTTGACTGAAGGAATTGGGGTGCTGTGGGTTTCCTGAGGTGCTGTGGGTTTGTTTTACTCTCAGGAATTGGGGTGCTGTGGGTTTGTTTTGAAGGAATTGGGGTGCTGTGGGTTTGCTGGGGTGCTGTGGGTTTGCTGAGGTGCTGTGGGTTTCTTGGGGTGCTGTGGGTTTGTTGGGGTGCTGTGGGTTTGTTGGGGTGCTGCAGGTTTGCTGGGGTGCTGTGGGTTTGTTGGGGTGTTGTGGATTTGTTGGGGTGCTGTGGGTTTGTTGGGGTGCTGTGGGTTTGCTGAGGTGCTGCAGGTTTCTTGGGGTGCTGTGGGTTTCTTGGGATGCCGCAGGTTTGTTGGGGTGCTGTGGGTTTGTTGGGGTGCTGTGGGTTTGCTGAGGTGCTGTGGGTTTCTTGGGGTGCTGTGGGTTTGTTGGGGTGCTGCAGGTTTGCTGGGGTGCTGTGGGTTTGTTGGGGTGCTGTGGATTTGTTGGGGTGCTGTGGGTTTGTTGGGGTGCTGTGGGTTTGCTGAGGTGCTGCAGGTTTGTTGGGGTGCTGCGGGTTTGCTGAGGTGCTGTGGGTTTCTTGGGGTGCTGTGGGTTTGTTGGGGTGCTGTGGGTTTGTTGGGGTGCTGCAGGTTTGTTGGGGTGCTGTGGGTTTGCTGAGGTGCTGCAGGTTTCTTGGGGTGCTGTGGGTTTGTTGGGGTGCTGCGGGTTTGCTGAGGTGCTGTGGGTTTGTTGGGGTGCTGTGGGTTTCTTGGGATGCCGCAGGTTTGTTGGGGTGCTGTGGGTTTCTTGGGGTGCTGTGGGTTTGTTGGGGTGCTGTGGGTTTGCTGAGGTGCTGCAGGTTTCTTGGGGTGCTGTGGGTTTGTTGGGGTGCTGTGGGTTTCTTGGGATGCTGCAGGTTTGTTGGGGTGCTGCGGGTTTGTTGGGGTGCTGTGGGTTCGTTCTCCCTCCATCAGGGGCATTTCCCTACAGTCTTTGCCCCCAAATCCCGAATTCACAGCCCGGCTGGTTCACTTCGGCCCCCCAGCTCCTGCCATTATCAGCATTTTCTCCTCAGCGATCACGTAGGGGACAGAATAAAAAAACCCCTTCAGACAAACTCACAGCCCTTGTACTTCCCAGCTGTTTTGTTTCCAAATCATCTCAAAATAGGTGCGATATTGCGAGACAGGGCAGCAGAGCTCCCCGGGACTGCCTTCGTGCCTGGGGAGGATTTCCTTGGCTGGTGGCAGCTGCGCCACAAAAAGGTGTGAGTGTCCCTGGCTGCACACACTCCTTGCTGTTCCCAGCCATTTCCTTGGGTTTATTTGCCCGCACTCCTAAATTTGTATTGCCCAGAAAAGACAGCCAAGAATATTTCCTAATTTTCTCTCAGTGATGTCTAATTTCGTTTAATACAAATAAACTTCTACATTTTCGACCATGTTTTTCAGTCAAAAAACCTTCAGCCGAAGCTGAACATCTCCCCAAGCACCCGACATTTCTGCTGTCAAACTCCAGTTGCTATGGAAAGGAGAGAGTTCTGCTCGTGCTCCAAAACAAAACAAGTCACCTTCAGCTTGGAAGATTTGACAAGACACACGGGTTCCTCTGGCAGATCAGCAAATATAATAAAATATAAATAAATAAAATTTATATTATATTATATTATATTATATTATATTATATTATATTATATTATATTATATCAACATAGGATATAATAATATATACAAATATATCATAAATATATACACATAATAAATTAAATAAAATTTATAAAATTAAAATTAAAATTAAAAATAAAAATAAATATAAATATAAATATAAATATAAATATAAATATAAATATAAATATAAATATAAATATAAATATAAATATAAATATAAATATAAATATAAATATAAATATAAATACAGCCTTTAAAAAAACCTTTCAATTCCTTTAAATAGAAGCATGTAAAGACTCCTCAGGAAGCCCACGGTGTGAGAGCAGAGCACTGTCACAGGTGGCTGTGGGACAGCACACAGGGAGCAGAAATAAATTGTGCAGAACTTTCACTGTGGCCAAAGGCAAGGCAGAGGCCATCCACTGCACATTTTAATATTTTTGTACATGAAATTTTTGGCAGGGACTCAGAAGAAATGCTGCCCATCGGTCATTGGAGGCTTCCATTGCAGCCACACTTCTTGTTTACCTGGGCTGGGCTTTAATTGCCGTTTATCCCTTTTCCTTTGGCCTGATTGAGTGAACATCAGTGTCGGAACCCAGGACATCGCTCTGGCTGCCCTGGATGGCTCCAGACCCTGCCAGGGGCTCAGAGACCTTGGCACAGAGTCAGAGACACCTGTGCCTTTGATTTTAACCCCTGGAAACAATTCCCAGCTCTGTGTGAGGATTTACAAGCCACAAGGGTTTGAGTAGAGTGATAGTGAATTTGTCACAGGGTGAAAAAGTAGAATTTTGGGGTTTTAGAATGGGGGTTCAAGAGGCAAATGGAGGAATCTGGGCCTGTCCTGTCCTTCTTCTTCTCCTTCTTGTCCTCCATCTTTTGGGTGATGGTGGCACTTTTGGATTGGTTTAGAGTAGAGACAGACTGTCCAACATAGGTGACAGGTATTGGAAAATCATTGTAAAGAAAGCACACGTAGTTGTTAGTATAAAAAACTAACACGGCCCCAAGGGCGGTCAGTGTGCCACGGGCTGAGCTGCCAGCCAGAGCTCAGCAGGCCAGAGACAGAATGGATTGGGTAAGAGAAAATAAACAACCTTGAGGAGCAGGACAGAAGAGTCTCGGCTTCTTCTTCAGTCACGGGGCTGGGAGAAAAAAGATTTTCTAACATCTCTATAGCCAGCACAGACACAGAAACCGAGACATCAGCAGCCCATTGCAGCATGTTGGACTTCCCAAAACAACTCACACAGCTGCTCAGCAGAAATCTGCATCAACAAACTCTAATTACGCCTGAAGAGGAGAGTCCATCAAAGGGAGAAGGAAAACAGAGCAAGCCATAAACAACGCCCGTGGCCAGGGTTTGGAGAAGCTGGGGAGGAAAAGCTGGGCAGGCACACTTGACATTCTCACCAGCAGCGCCAGGGGAGCAGAGATGGGGACAGATGTTGGGAAAAAGTAAAAATTCCAGTCACTGATTGAACAAAACCCTCCCTGGAGGGAAATCTCCCCAGGCCAACTGCAGCAGCTGGATTTGAGTGATGGAGCTGGCATCCCATCTCCAGGAAATCCATCCCTGCCTGCTCAGGCACCTCGCGGGAGGGGGGAGATGGTGTTGGAGACAAAGCAGAGCCCCTCCACCCCGTCCCCAGGCCCTGCCAGGGGTTCCTGTGTCCCTGCAGGGACTGCTGGGGTCCCACCCTGCCAGGCTCCATCTAAGGCTCAGAACGGGGCAGAGCTCTGCTGGGACAGGGCTGTCCCCATGAGCCAGAGCTGTCCCCTGCTAGGACAGGGCTGTCCCCTGCCCTAGCCAGAGCTGTCCCCAGGAGCAGGGCACACAGGCACAGGGGTTACACCTGGCCAGGTGTGGGCGCAGCGCTGCTGTCAGGATGGATCAGGGAGGCTCCGCTGAGCTCACACTCAGTGCTGGCTCCAGCTCAGGATAAACTTAGCCCTGACAGCAAAACTTCACCAGCTCCAATCTGATAATCTCAGCCCCAACACCAGGAATTCACCAGCCCAGAGCTGATAAACTCAGCCCCAACACCAGGAATTCAGCAGTGCTGGGGGAGGGCGAGGCAGGAGCAGCTCCTCAGCTCAGAGCTCTCCCCGGCCTCTCCCCTGGAATCAGCCCCAGTTCCTCTCCATGAGCAGGAGCTGGGCTCTCTCAGGATGGGGTCTGAGGTGGAACCAGCTCAGCTCACACCCCAGGTGACAGCGTTCCTGGGTGAGATCCCTGTGTTTGCTGATGAACCAGCACAGCCCCTTCATCCTCCCCGTGCAAACACCTGGGAGCCCCCAGCACAGCAGCAGCGTCACCTGCAGCCCCCTGTCCCTGCCGCTGTCCCTGGAAGGCTCTGGAATGATCCTTCCCCTTTGTTCTTCTGCGGATGGGAGTCCTCAGCCACCACCAAGCATGGGTTTTGCTGATGATCTGCCCAGAAAAGCCGAGGTCTGGAGAGGATGATTCCCTCCCAGCGTTCAGGATTCAGGAATCCATTCAGCTCCAGCTGAAGGGCAGGACAAAGTAAAGCCCTTGAATGTCACTGGGGAGAGGGACAGGAAATGAGGAGTTCAGAGCTTCAGGAATTTCAGTTTTAGGATCTGTGTCTATATTGGATGTATGATGTAACACACACACATATATATATTTATATATATATTGCAAAATCTTCTATTTGATGCCTCAGCACTCAGGGCTTTGCTCATCCAGCGCTGCCTTTGGCACGGAGCGTTTTGGGCCAGAAAAATGTGGTTTGTGTTTAAATTTCCCATGGAGCGCAGATGTGAGGCTGCAAAAGGAACAAACCCAAAGGGGCCAGAGCAGTTCCCCCTGCCCACTTCCCAGCGCCCTCCCCTCCCACTCCCTCTCTCCAAAAAGATTTGATTTCTGTCTGTTCCATTTTGTTGTTATGAGAACAAAAGAATTAAAAATGACTCCAAGGATCAGCCCATTATCTCGTGGCAATAATTCAATTAAAGTTGGTAACACCAGGCCAGGCACCCCAAGGATCTGCAGAGCTCACAGGAGTTTTGGGTCATTCCTGCTGCAGCAAGGAACATTTTTTTCCCCTTTTCCACGTGAATGCCTGAAACCCCCTTGGGGAATGTTCGACCCTGTCAAAACAAAGGCAGGGAGATTTTTAAGAAACAGTTGTGTGAACAAGTAGGACATAATCCATGAAGAGTGAGCAGGAGAGAGGGAAATTCTGTTTGAGTCTCAAAATGGAGCCAGAAGAGCCCTGGATTCAGGAATGTGTGGACATGGACGCACATCCCAATTTCCCTGTGTGCCAGAATTCCCACTCTGCTCCCTGCCCTTTCCACTGCTCTCACTTGTCTGGGATTTCCTGGATGTGCTCATTCCCCTCTCCGAAAAAACAGGAATGGATAAACACTCCCCAAACCATCCCAAACCCACCCAAACCATCCCAAACCAATCCAAACCAAACCTTCCCAAACCAACCCAAACCAGCACAAACCCACCCAAACCAGCCCAAACCCACCCAAACCAACCCAAACCATCCCAAACCAGCACAAACCATCCCAAACCCACTCAAACCATCCCAAACCAGCCCAAACCAGCCCAAACCAGCCCAAAACAACCCAAACTAACCCAAACCATCCCAAACCATCCAAACCAGCCCAAACCAACCCAAACCATCCCAAACCAAACCATCCCAAACCAGCACAAACCAACCTAAACCAGCCCAAACCAATCCAAACCATCTGAAACCAACCCAAACCAACCTAAACCAGCCCAAACCAACCCAAACCATCCCAAACCAGCAGCACAGCATTGTCCAGGGCACTGTAAGGTGCTTTTTTCTTTGCCTGAAATGAGAGCTAAAAGCAGAGAGATTTCACCCAAACTCCCGGCAGAGCCCGGGGATGTTTCCCTGCCACCACCAAAGCTCCATGAGGCAGCAGGAAAAGCTCCTCCATGAATTTTTCAGCGGGTATCACTGGAATTAAAAGCCCTGTGCAGTCACTGGGGGGAGGCAGGGCGATATTTCTATTTTTTCCTGTGACAGTTCTCTTTTTTTTCCTGCGTGAAGCAGCAGTGCCAGGGAGCTCTGCAGCCAGGATTCCAGCTGTGCCTGGCACAGGTGTTAAACGGGAATGCTGCTGCAGGATGCTCTCCCCAGGCTTCCCTGCCTCAGGATTGGGAATTAAACCCATCCTGAGAGGCTCTAAACGCTTGGAGACATTTATGTGTCGTTTATAGTCAGGCATGGGCCAAGATCTCGTTCCTCAGCAGTTTCTTTCACCACATCCTTCTCAGAAAGGAGAAAATTTGTCTCTTTATTGGACACTCTGCCCATTGCAGAATGCAGAAATCTGGTAGTTAAATTCCTCCTGCCTTGTACTGCTTTGCCTCTATAACTTTTAAAGCCCTGAAAGAACATAAAGTTAAAATTTTAATGGCATTTCAGCAGAACCCCTTTGAATTCTGTATTAGATCTCAATTCAGCCTCCAGTAAAGCCTTTAGGAAAAAAAAAATATAAAAAATCCGATGCTTAAAAATGTAATAATCATACAGGAACCTTCCAAAGCCAGCATCAAATAGAATAAAATATATTTTATTAATGATACAATTCATAAAATTACCAGCCCTGCCACTCTGTGCCCGCAGCAGGGACTTCCTGGGCTGGGTTTTGTTGCACATCCAGGAGCTGCTGGCTTTGTTCTGATTTCACCCTGACTGCTGGGGCTCCATGGGCAGGGGGAAACGAGGGGAATTGGCCATTTCAGGGATTTTTGTCAGGAAATTCCAGCTCCAAGAGGAATAAAAAATTAAAAGTATTTTAGGAGTGTTTGATTGGGGTTTTCCTTCTGCAGGGAAGGGTGTGGAGGGATCAAAAACTTCACTGTAAACCTCCGGGTTCCCAATAAAACTGGGAATTCACTCCTTGCCTGGGGAAATGACTGAACAGGACCCTGAATTCCAAATAAAATCCTGGGAATTCACTCATTGCCTGGGGAAATGACTGAACAGGACCCTGAATCCCCAATAAAATCCTGGGAATTCACTCCTTGCCTGGGGAAATGGCTGAGCAGAGCCCTGAATTCCCAATAAAATCCTGGGAATTCACTCCTTGCCCGGGGAAATGGCTGAGCAGAGCCCTGAATTCCCAATAAAATCCTGGGAATTCACTCCTTGCCTGGGGAAATGATTGAGCAGAGCCCTGAATTCCCAATAAAATCCTGGGAATTGACTTCTTGCCCATGGAAAAGGCTGAGCAGAGCCCTGAATTCCAAATAAAACAGGGAATTCACTCCTTGCCTGGGGAAATGACTGAACAGGACCCTGAATTCCCAATAAAAAAATTCCTCAATGGATCCACCTTGGGCAGCACAAGAGCCCAGCCAGGGCTACACCCGAGATGAACCAAAATAGTCACAAAATGAACCAAAATGGTCCCAAAATGCACAACCGGTCACGGGGTCTGTCACTTTGATAAGTTCTGCTCCATTTGCATATTGGAGTTAACTGTGCAATTCCAGCTTTAGCCCATGAAGTCCATCCTGCTCGTTTTTCTCCCTTCAATTCACAATTTTTTATACTTTTTAGGCCTGAAATTTGGGTCATTTGTCCTTGGTCCCCAGCCAGAGAAGGAAGTGTTTTGTCTCTGTGCAGAGAGCTCACCAACGCTTACTGTGAGGCTCAGAGAGCTGCACACTGAAGCAGCTCAGAATGTGAAAATATAAAAGCAAAACCTGAGGCGTCAGAAGGGCTGAGAGCTCCACTGATTATTGGTCATTCCTGAGGGGAATTTGGGTTTGGAGCAGCCCCAGAGGGGATCTGGGGAGATTTCTGGGGTTGGAGCAGCCAACCTCACCTCAGGGCTCCCAGGGAAGAGCTCCAGCCTGAGAGCTGAACACAGCAAAAACACAGCCTGAGCTCTAAAATCCCAAACCATCCCAAACAGACAGAGCTCAATATCCCAAAATGCTTTTTGGTATATTCCAGCCTGGATATCCCACAGGCTGGAACACCCCGGGTTTTCCCCGCGAGTCTGTGACGGGGAGGGATTTTCTGAGCTGTTCTCAACCTGCAAACCTTCCCAGCGCAAACAAACAGACAAACAGCAAATAATGAGGGAAGGAAGAGGCGGATTTGCAAATATTTGCACTCTGAATGTCAGACCTGAAAGAATGAGGGAGGCTTTTGTCTCCCCCATGGACACTTCCCAGGCAGCAATTACACACAAGTGCGGTTTACAAGATCCCTTTCATTGTCTATTTGCTCAGGCGTCACTTTCTGGGTTTGTAAACAGCGCTGCAAACCCGAATTTAAGGAGCTGTGAAGTTGGGGAATAATTTATCACTGAAAATCTGCCAAAAAAAAACCCAATTAGGAGAGTTTGTTCTTCATTTAAAGCATGGCTGCAGCCCGCTCAGCAGGGAATGTGCATCCCTGATTTCCAGCTCTGCAAAGCCAGGGACCTGCACAGGGCTGGGAGGTGTCTGCTGGACCCAAGTCAGGGATTCATCCAACAGTTCCTTTGGAGGCAGCTCTGGAGATGCCTTGCTCCACTCCCTGCCCAAAGCAGGACCAGATGGGGCTAAGGGAATGTGCATCCCTGATTTCCAGCTCTCCCAGGAGCTTCCACAAGGCTGGGAAGTGTCTGCTGGACCAAAGTCAGGGATTCATCCAACAACTCCTCTGGAAACGCCCTTGCTCCAATCCCTGCCCAAAGCAGGACCAGGTGAAGCCGAAGGAATGTGCATCCCTGATTTCCAGCTCTCCCAGGAGCTTCCACAGGGCTGGGAGGTGTCTGCTGGACCAAAATCAGGGATTCATCCAACAGTTCCTTTGGAGGCAGCTCTGGAGATGCCCTTGCTCCAATCCCTGCCCAAAGCAGGACCAGGTGGGGTCTGGGTGCTGAGGGCAGGGCTGGAGCTCCAGGCACAAAGATTTGGGGCACTTGAGTGTCTCTGGCAGCTCCTGATGAGCTGATTTGTGGCTCAAAGCTTCGAACGGCTCTGCTGAGAGCTGCAGGCAGCAGAAATTCTGCATTTCCCTCGGCAGCAAGGCACAGAAGAGCAGCGGCAGAGCAGGGCCCAGGGCAGGGGCACTGAAATGCTCGGGGATGAACGAGGCCGCTCCTTCCTGCTCCCCAGCAGGGAGAGCTCCAGACACAGAGGGAAGAGACCGAGGGGCTTTAGCATTAATAATAACGATTATTTAATCATTATCATTGTCATAAGCTGATTATCAACAGCTTGTCTTCAACAGGAAGAGCTGTTGAAAGCCTGGCATTAATTATTAGTAATTAATAAATAATTACTATTATAATATTTATATAATTACCATTATTTATTACTATTATGTATATAAATACTATTATTATATTACTATTATATGTATATGAACAATTGCTATTATTATCTAATAATAATAATAATAATAATAATAATAATAATTATTATTATTATTATTATTGTAGTAGTAATATTATGGTAATAATAATAGTAATATGATAATAATAGCAATAGTAATAGAACAATAATTGAAATAATAATAGTAATATGATAATACTAGTAATAATAGTACAATAATAGTAATAGTAATTTAAAATAATTATTAATAACAATAGAACAATAATTATAATAATAGTATGATAATAATATTAGTACAATAATAGTAATAGTAATATGAAAATAAGAATAAAAATAATTAAAATAAATATTAATAACAAGAGAACAATTATTATAATAATAGTATGATTATAATAGTAGAACAATAATAGTAGTAGTAGTAGTAGTAGTAATAATAATAATAATAATAATAATAATAATAATAATAATAATAATAATAATAATAATTCAGAAATTTGGGGCGCTGGCTGGGAAAACCTCCCAGGCTCCCCAGGCAGGCCAAGGCATGGCTCCAAGCCCGGAATTCCAGCAATTCTGAGCAGATGGTTCTGGGCAGAGCCAGGCAGCACAGGGCACTGCTGGAATCGAAATGCTGATTATTATTCCAGCAAACAGATGGGGAGGGCTGAGCCAGAGCAGGGCCACTTGTAAAACACTTTAGGATGCAGGGATGTGAAGCCACTCCGCGTGGAGGAGCGCAGGGAAACGTTCCTCCTGGAGCAGGTTATTAAATCACAGAGGTGCTGGGGATTACTCTGAAATAATGTCACAGTCAGATTTTCTGAAAAACCCCTTGCCCAGGATTCTTCTCCTGGGAAGCTGAGAAGCCTCAGAGAAAAGGAAAACAATTTTATTTCATTTGCTTCTCCTGTGTTTTGCTGCTGTGGAATGTGGCTGGGGATTGTTCACCCACAGGTGATTGTTCCATTGGTTTCTGGGAGTTGTTTTCACTCTTTGGCCAATCAGGGCCAGGCTGTGTCAGGGCTCTGGAGAGAGTCACGAGTTTTCATTATTATCTTTCAGCCTCTGTCTGTGTCCTTTCTGTATTCTTTAGTATAGTTTAGTGTAGCATTCTTTAATATAATATAGATCATGAAATAATAAATTAGCCTTCTAAGAACACGGAGTCAGATCCATCATTCCTCCCTGCCATGGGGGTCCCTGCAAACACAATAACAATGCTGATTGTTCTGGAAGGAAGGGTGATTTGCAAGGAATTCCAAGTTCCTCTGCAGCCTGCTGCTTAAGTCAGTGCCCCACCCCAAAGTGCCACCTGTCACTACAGGACACAAGATTAAACAGTGCGGACATTGGAATCTCCAAGGTAAAAAGAAGAAGGTTTAATTTCTGACTTTAACATTTATAGACTTTCAAAAATGACAGTGGATTGGAGGGTGACAATGCCACATCTCCAAAGACACTGGGCAAACCATCAGTCCGTCATATTTCTCCTCCTCCAGAAAAGAATGCAAAACAATAATTATTTACATAAAAGCGCATAAGGAAGTTTGTTACGAGAATATAAACATCAGAAGGCTTAGAAGCACTTAGAAGAACAGGGTGACAGCCACCAGCCCTCGCAAGGAGTGTGACAAGAGCCCCCCCTCCCCAGGACAGCGCTGCAGTTCCCACCCTTGATTCACTGCTCGCGGCAGGGAAGATTTAACACTCAGGAAATGTCAAATTGCGCCGCTCTTCAAACACGGCACAGGAGCCCCAGCGTGGCACCAGCAGCTCTGACTATTTATTAGCTGAGCACAATGTCACTTTAATTGAGTTATTGCTGCTCGTGCCTTAAAGGAGAGCGAAAGTGATCCAGGCCGGGATGGATTGAAGCCATCGTGCTGGGAACAATTCCACTCCAGTCAAAGTGCAGGCGTGGAATTTAAAGCGGGGAATTGAGATCTCCCATAAATTTCCCTCCATACTCAAAGGCTGTCTGGGTAATTAAGAGCCTGAATTTACTGTTTGCTGTCCAAGGGCACAGAAATGTTATACCCTGGAGCTGTGGAACACCTTGGGGCTGGAATTAAGTTGAAACCTCCACGTAATGTAAAGATAGTTCAGACTGACAGATCTTAGATATCAACTCATGTTCCGAGCCCCTTTATTTTTGATTTCAGTATTTACTACCGTCCCTTTGAAAAGCTGCTAAATTCAGCTGCTTGTAGCAGATCTGGAGAGTTTTGCACTTTCAAGCCCTTTCCCATCCCATATCGATTATCAGAGAGCATTTCACATTATCATTCTGCCAAGTTTCCACCCAGCTGAATCATAAATCCCCCCATCGATCCCTGGAATAATTAAATCACGAGTCTGGACCCCCAGGCCTGGAGCAGAACTCAGGGAGAGCAACAGAGGGCTTTAATTAGGCCTGATTGGGCCTGGAGCTCCATCAAACAGCAGACACAGGCTTTGTTCCTCCTCCCAATTTCCTCCCCTTAAAACCACTGGTGACCTGAGGGGGATTCTGGTCCAAGTAACAAAATCCATTTTTGGGGATTCCTGTGCCTGATTCCGGGGGGTGGAGGGGCTGCTCAGGACACTCCGGGGGTGACTCTGCACAGCAAATCCCCCAATCTCCCCCATTATTTCATCATTTCACCCCCTGAGCACCTTGGCATTAATTTCAGCCCGAGGAGGAGCCCAGAGGTGCCCGGCTTTGCAAAGTCAGGCCCAGCAGCAGCTCTGTCTCAGTGAAGGACAGAGCTTTCCTGCCGTTCTCCTCCTTCCCCAGATACCACCCGAGGTCTCCTTGGCTGCTCAGCTAATCCTTCCTCTGTCTTGGAGAAGAGATATGTTTTTGTCACTTCCTCCTGCTGATAAGACTTGTATCAAAGTTGGGGGGGAGTGAATTGCAATTTTTCAATTTAAAAGCCTGCTGGTATCAGCCGGAGCCTTGGTTAAACAAATCCCTGGTGAGACGGGAGATAAGAGGCAACATTTTTGTGTATGAAACAGGAGACGTTTCCCCCGCTATAGGCAGCAAATAAATATCTGAGAATTCCTTCTCGTGCTCATTGATAATGACTGACTAAATAGTGCAATTAATGAGATAGCAGCCAATTAGCTGTGCTCTGCTTTGGCTGCTCTGGGGCTGGAGGGGAGCTGACAAAGACATCTCCAGCACGATCTGCGAGCGTTCCCCGCTGGTGGCACTCAGCCGGCAGGGCCTGGCAGGTCCTGGAAGGACAGACACACACAGGAGCAGTGCCAGCACCTCGGGGGAAATGGAATTCCTGCTGCTTCCCGGATTATCCGGGGGGCTTCCTAATTAATGGTGGCGGTGTTTTAATTAAAGCATCAATCGAGCACATCTGTATCACAACTGTCTATAAAAGAACAATGGGTTTCTTAATAAAGATTATTATTGATCAACCTTCTGTAATCCATGGAGTATTACTACCAATATAATATTGGCAATAATATTATACCAGTATTATTATACTATCATATACTAGATCAATATTATTAACAAGAATATTTTATATATCTCTATCTATTATATGAATATGAATATTGATATTAATGCCATTTTAATATTGGTCTAGTATATGATAGTAGAATAATGCTGGTATAATATTATTTTATATATAACTATATATAAAACTATATGTACAGCTAAATAGAAATTTGCATAAACCAATACCAATATTAATACCTATATAATATTGATCTAGTATATTATAGTATAATAACATTGGTATAATATTATTTTATATATTTATATAATATATATTATATTTTTACATATTAATATAATTTATATAGTTATATAATAATTATATTTATAACTATATATATAACTAAATAGAAATAGAAATATGCATAAACAAATACTAATATGATTACCAATATAATATTGGTCTAGTATATTATAGTATAATATTATTGGTATAATATTATTTTATATATAACTATATATAAAACTATATATATATATAACTATATAGAAATAGAAATATATGTAAACCAATACCAATATTATTATCAATATGATATTGGTCTAGTATATTATATTATAATATTATTGGTATAATATTATTTTATATAAAACTATATGAAAATAAAAAATATAAATATAAATATGCCAATACCAACATAATAATGGTCTAGTACATTATAGTACAATAAAATTGGTATAATATTATTTTCTATAAAACTATATATAAATCTATATCTAAATATAAATGTACCAATATGCTTACCAATATAATATTGGTATATACCAATTTTTACCTGGCCAGGGGCCCGTTTAGGATAGAGCAGCAGAGCCCAGGAGGCTCCTGAAGGCCCAGCCAGGCAGGATGGGCACATTCCCCCATCACTGCCCTGGCATTGCTCGTGGGCAATTTCATTCCAGCCCTGTGGCGACGGGTCCCTGCACACACCAGGGGTTTGTCTGGGTCAGCACCAGAGCCCCCTGCAGGCACCTGGGGCGTGTCCCTGGTCAAGAACCAAAGCAGCCACGGGGCGTTGGGAGCTCTGAGCTCGCAGCTTTGCCTTCTCACAGCTCAAGAAAAACACGGGTTAGGCTCTCACCCCGTGTGGGATTTTCTGAGACCCCTGTCGTAGGGAGGAATGCTGAATGTGACTCCATGCTCTCAGAAGGCTGATTTATTATTTCATGATCCATATTATAATAAAGAATGCTAAACTAAACTATACTAAAGAATACAGAAAGGATACAGACAGAGGCTGAAAGATAATAATGAAAACTCGTGACTCTTTCCAGAGCCCCGACACAGCCTGGCCCTGATTGGCCAAAGAGTGAAAACAACTCCCAGAAACCAACTAAACAATCACCTGTGGGTGAACAATCCCCAGCCACATTCCACAGCAGCAAAACACAGGAGAAGCAAATCAGATAATATTGTTTTCCTTTTCTCTGAGGCTTCTCAGCTTCCCAGGAGAAGAATCCTGGGCAAGGGGGTTTTTCAGAAAATCAGACGGTGACAACCCTGTTCCCTTTTGAAGTGAGACTCTGCCCATTTTCACTGCTGTCGGCACTCTGCTCCCACTGCCTCTGCAGCCGAGTGGCAATTCTGGGAATGTGCACAGCCCAGAGCTGCCCCAGCTCCCCTCCTGTCCCACAGACCCCGAGGAGTTTGTTGTTATTTTTATGGAGTTATTCTGCTGGGCCTGGATTTATTCATTTCAATGACTGCTGGCTTCTTGAAGGGCCGGATTATTTCGTGGAGACTTCCACTTTATGTTCTTTACAAATGAAATCTTTCAGAGTTACACGGTGTTATTTTTATTTATATTTTATTCTCTCTTCCTGGCTATTTAGAATAAACTGCTTGCCACAGCCCCAGGAGAAAAATCCTTCAAAGCTAATGACCTTGTTAAAGGTTCACTCATCACAGTAAAATGTCAAACAAGGTACTTTAAGGTAGCAGAACTGGATGGCAAATGTAGCTTTACATTATTATTTAGGGGGAAAAAAGCTGCAGCAAACCCACACCTAGAGGTAGGGCTGTCGATTCCATGCATTTAAATGTCATTCTTGGCCATTTCTTGGCATTTTATGTCAGGTTGAATATAACAGGGACTCCACCAACATAAGTTAACAGAGCTGCTTCTGCCACTAAACATTGCTTTGCCCTGGAAAAAGGCACAAATGAGGATTTCGCAGGGAAAAAGGTCTGCAGGATTAAGGGTTTAATTTATTTTTGGGTAAGCACTGCTGTCCCAGGGGAGGCAGCTCAGCCAGCTGCTGCAGTCCTGAGTGTTCCCACCTCACCCTCCAGCCCCACAAACCCAGATCCCAAAACCTCCACAAGGTGCCTGATGGGAACTCCCTGGTGCTCAGACTGTCCCTGCAGCTCTGGGCTGGAAAATGGGCTGGAACCCCAAACCCTGCCCCACCTCCCGGGGCTTCATGCCAATCCTTGTAAAATTGGATTTGAATCCTAAGGAGATGTCGGTGGCTCAGCCTGAGGTGGAAGACCCAGGAAGGGCTTGGAGGACACGCAGAGGGTGAGGCTTGAGGGCACCTTGGCTCGGAGGGAAGGACAAAAATCCCTCTTTGGCCTGGCAAAACTCCAAATGTGTGGCTGCCACCACGGTGCCAGCAGAGATTTCTGTGCTGGTGTCACTCAGAAATTTCCAAATTCCACATTTCTGTGCTGATGGCACCCAGAAATTCTCAGAGTTCACATTTCTGTGCTGATGGCACCCAGAAATTCTCAGATTTCACATTGCTGTGCTGATGGCACTCAGAAGTTCCCAGATTTCACACCAATTTTCAGGTGCAGAGCCTTACTCCCAACCTCACTCCCAGCTTTTATTCCAAGTTCTTGGGGCTGCCAGAGCTGCTCTCCTGCAGGAGATGAGATTCCAAACCCTTTTCCACGTGAACTCTGCCACGGCCCAGAGCTGGAGCTGGGCAGTAATTAAATTCCTGGGCATTGCACACCAGTGTAATGTGTTAATAAAAAAGTAATTGCACCTCCATTGTTTCTGCAGGTTTGGGTAATTACGTGGCACTTCCATTCCTCTGAACTCACTCCCAGCAAGGGCTCTCCTCACCATCTGCTGATATTTAATTAATATATGCTAAATGTCCTGCTATATTATTAAATCTCATTTAGAAGTGTCCTCAGCTCAGTATAGGGCTGCCCATATTGCAGCAGGATGAGCAGGGGCCTCGCCTCGTGTTTCAATAATTCAGATTAAAAAAGGCTCATTAATGAAAGAGAGGTGTTATCTTCCCCCCTAAAAATGAGCAAAAGGGGAGGACAATTATTCCAGAAATGTAATGAAATACCTGGAGATTTCCCAGAGGTAAAATTTATCTTGAAATCCTTAAGCAGCACCAGCTCTGACAGTCCTGGCTGAGGAGAGGCAACGCCAGGAGCTGCAGATTCCCTTTGAGGCTGGCAATAAACCCATAGGGAGAATACAGGGAGAAAATAGGAATGAACACAACAGGGAGAGGTCTCCTGTTCCCAAATCCCCGAGATTTGCCCCAGGCCAGGCCGTGGGGGAGTCAGCCAGGACGAGCTGGTGTTCCTGAGCATCACGCCCCTGCCAGGTTTGTGTTTTCCCCTCTGTTGTATTTGTGGGGTGCCCCAGTGTGGGATTCGCGGGGGTCCCAGGACGAGGGAAGAGACGAGAATCTTGACTCCATGTTTCAGAAGGCTGGTTTATTATATTATGATATATATTATATTAAAAATGCTATATCAAAGCTATACTAAAAGAATGGAGAGAAAGGATCCATCTGGCTGGACAGGAACAGAAAGGAATGAATAACAAAGGCTGTGACTGAGCAGAGAGTCTGAGCCAGCTGCATCCTTGATTGGTCATTAATTAGAAACAACCAACATGGACCAATCAAGGGAGCACCCGTTGCATTCCACAGCAGCAGACAGTTATTGTTTACATTTCTTTCCTGAGGCTCCTCAGCTTCTCAGGAGAAGAAAATCCCAGCAAAGGATTTTCATAAAAATGTCGTGGTGACACCCCGATGAAGGAAGGAATGCTGAATCTGACTCCATGATCTCAGGAGGCTCAATTATTATTTTATGATCTATATTATATTAAAGAATGCTACACTAAACTATACTAAAGAATACAGAAAGGATACAGACAGAAGGCTGAAAGATAATAATGAAAACTTGTGACTCTTTCCAGAGCCCCGACACAGCCTGGCCCTGATTGGCCAAAGAGTGAAAACAACTCCCAGAAACCAATGGAACAATCACCTGTGGGTGAACAATCCCCAGCCACATTCCACAGCAGCAAAACACAGGAGAAGCAAATGAGATAAAATTGTTTTCCTTTTTCTCTGAGGCTTCTCAGCTTCCCAGGAGAGAAATCCTGGGCCAAGGGATTTTTCAGAAGATGTGAATGCCACACCCCTCTGCAGAAATGTCACCGAGGAGATTTTCCAGCTGTTACTGCACAGCTCAGAGTGCCAGCCCAAACATCCCTGTGTGTGGAAAATGGGGAAAACACGGGGAGAAACGGGACAGAACCAAAAAAAAAATCTCATTTCTTAGGAAAAACCTCAAGGACCAAGGATTCCAGAAGTGTTCAGCATGAGGGGAATAGCAGGGAGGCAGCATCCAGTCCTGGCCGAAGGCAATGGGAAGCTGAAGTCAATTAATGTCATTATTTCCCTGTTTCCTCACTGTTCCATGTGATGAGATAATATTTAATAATAAGCTATTAAAACCTGGGAGAGCAATGTCTGCAAGTGCATTAACTCCCAATATTAGCTGTATTCCAGAATTCCAGCCATTTTTAAATCCCTGGCTCCGTCCTGTTTTAAAGAACTGCAGGTTTGTCTCATCTTGTTTTGCCTGAGCTGTTGTGGATTTCCTTTCTGAGCCCTGGGCAGTGCCCAGGTGCCCTCAGGGGTCCCAGGGTGTGCAGAAATGAAAAGATAATTTCATTTATGAGGATTTTGGGCAGTACCTGGGTGCTCACAGCCCCCAGGGGTCCCAGGGTGTGCAGAAATGAAAAGATAATTTCATTTATGAGGATTTTGGGGCAGTACCTGGGTGCCCCCAGGTGTCCCAGGTTGCGCAGAAATGAAAAGATAATTTGGTTTATGAGCCCTGGGCAGTGCCCAGATGCCCACAGCCCCAGGGGTCCCAGGGTGTCCCAGCTGGGAGCAGGACAAACAGCCCAAACCCGCTCTGGGGGCTGCAGGAGGCACCAGAGGAATCCCACAGCGAGGGCTCTGCTGCTATCTGCTGCACCAAAACCTGAGGGGAGGGAGAAGAGGAACAAAAGCACAATTATTTCTAACAAGCTCTCCCAGATAGGTCCGTGGGGACTCCATGCAGATTGAACTCTGCCTGTGTAATTTGTTTATTGCTGGTTTTGGTGAGGAGCTTCATTCCTCACAAAGATCTGCTCAAAAGCTGCAGGGGGTGATCTGCTGCTACCTCCAAAGGCATTGATTTTATTATCTGTCTCGATGAATAAAAACAAGAACACAGAAGTGGCTCCTTTTACAACATGAGGAAAGAGGGTGTTTCCTAAGCTGCCACAGGAATGTTAAATAAAAGCCACCAAAAAAGCCCCCAAAAGAGCAGGATCCTGTCCAGGACATGGCACAGACCTCCTCCCCCATTTCCGTAAGAATCACTGGCTTTGAGGGAACACTTAAAAATAATAACTTGATTTAATTAGCTAATGTGAAGGAAGAGATGAGGATTAGCAGCTGATTAAAATGCTTGCAGAAAACAGTTATGATTAAGTGAATTAATCCTCCAAGAAAGCCACGGCTGCAGCAGATAAATCCTGCTTTGGATCCCAGTGCTCAGAAGGCTCCTGATGCTCTGGGAAGGCTCCTCAAGAGCCCAAATTTATCCAGAAATCCAGAGGGACCTGCCCTGCACGCACACAAACCCCCAGCCAGAGCAGAGTCCCTCCCACAGCTCTGTACCCCAGTTTCATGTCAGAGTGTGGCCATTACAGAGCTTCTGCAGCTGCAATTGCAGCGCAGGCATTTCCATGAGATATTTCATGAATTAATCTGATTTCGTGTCTCTCTGAGCAGCTGCCCTGCAGCCTGTTCCTCTCGGGCAGCTTCGCAGAATTATTGGAAATTAAACATTTCCTCTTGCCCTTTGCCTGGTGCTGCAGGAGGGGAAGATTGCCCTGCACTTCCCTATTTGGTTCAGCATTATTTCAGCATTATTTCAGCCTGATTTCAGCAGGATTTCAGCATTATTTCAGCCTGATTTTAGCAGGATTTCAGCCTGATATCAGCATGATTTCAGCCTGACTTTAGCAGGATCTCAGCCTGACTTTATCAGGATTTCAGCAGGATTTCAGCATTATTTCAGCCTGATTTTAGCAGGATTTCAGCCTGATAGCAGCAGGATTTCAGCAGGATTTCAGCCTGATTTTATCAGGATTTCTGCCTGATATCAGCATGATTTCAGCCTGATTTCAGCAGGATTTCAGCCTGATATCAGCAGGATTTCAGCCTGATATCAGCATGATTTCAGCCTGATTTTAGCAGGATTTCAGCCTGATATCAGCACGATTTCAGCCTGATATCAGCATTAATTCAGCGGGATTTCAGCTGGATTTCATCCTGAGCTCAGCATGATTTCAGCATAATTTCAGCCTGATTTCAGCCTGATTTTAGCAGGATTTCAGCCTGATTTTAGCAGGATTTCAGCACAGGAGGCTCTGCCAGGCTGTTCCCAAGGCAGGGACAGTGGCGTCAGCCCTGCCTGTGACTGATTCAGTGATTGATTCTGAGATTGATTCCGTGACTGATTCTGTGATTCTGTGACTGATTCTGTGATTTTCAGAGTATTTGCTCTCAGTGCAGTTCCTGTCGCTCCAGTACCAGCAGGATAAAGGAATGAACACCAAAATCCACAGCAGGGAATGAGAGCAGAGCTGCTCCTGGGAGCAGCAGGATAAAGGAATGAACACCAAAATCCACAGCAGGGAATGAGAGCAGAGCTGCTCCTGGGAGCAGCAGGATAAAGGAATGAACACCAAAATCCACAGCAGGGAATGAGAGCAGAGCTGCTCCTGGGAGCAGCAGGATAAAGGAATGAACACCAAAATCCACAGCAGGGAATGACAGCAGAGTGTCAAAACTCCTGAGCAGGATCCACCTTGGGTTCAGGCTCTGGCCCTGCCCAATAAACACCTTTCAATAAATCCCTGTTTTGTCCATTTAGCTCTCGGTCTCTGTTCCACACCAGCCTTTCTAGGACTGTCAATAGCTGGAAATAGAGGAAAGTGGAACCTGAAACAATCCATCACGTTGGAGCTGTCCAGAGGCAGGCAGCACACAATCCATCAGGCACCTCCCAGCTCTCAAGGAAGACAATTATGGATGGGCAGGAGCAGCTGCTAATTGGGGTTAAAGATGGGCAGGAGATTTGTCACCTCAGCCTCTCTCAAGGAGCTGATTGTGACTGGAGGGGTAGCTGGGAATATTCCTGCCTGCTGGGTTGGTTGGCCCTTTATTTGGGATCTGGAGCAGGTTTAATCTGGGGGGTGCACACAGACACGAAGGTGGGGCTGTGGTTACCTGGGGAAGTTTTCCTGAGTGAAATCCCATTTTTTTCCTGAATGAAATCCCAGAGTTTTTTTCTGAATGAAATCTCAAGAGTTTTGCCTGAGTGAACTCTCAAAGCTCTTCCCTGAATGAAATCCCAGAGTTTTTCCTGAGTGAAATCCCGGAGTTTTTCCTGAGTGAAATCCCAGAGTTTTTTCTGAATGAAATCCCAGAGCTCTTCCTGAGTGGAATCTCAGAGATTTTCCTGAGTGAACTCCCAAAGCTCTTCCCTGAATGAAATTCCAAAGCTCTTCCCTGAGTGAAATCCCAGTTTTTCCTGAATGAAACACCAGAGTTCTTCCTGAGTGAAAACCAGATTTTTTTTCCTTAATGAAATCCCAGATTTTTTTCCTGAGTGAAATCCCAAAACTCTTCCCTGAATGAAATCCCAGATATTTTTCTTGAGTTAAAATCCCAGAGTTTTTCCTGAGTGAAATCCCACTTTTCCCCTGAGTTCTTCCCTCCTGAGCCATTTCCTCTGCTCCTCTCACACGGAGCAGCCCGGAACAATTAATCCAAACGAGGGGGATTAATCTGTGTCCTGCCAGCAGCTCGGGGAACTGCAAACCATGCTCTGCTCAGCTCCTGGCTGTGAGCACATGAATCACCTGCCCTGAGCATCACTCTGGATGAAGCAGCAGGGACAGGCTGCACAGCCCCTCTCCTCTTTATTTATTGGGAGAACGCCTCAAAATAGGAATCCACTTTCTTCTTTTTCCCCTTCCAGCCCAATGACTCCGCGGCCTCAGAGCTGATTTTTCTTTGTAATTCACTTCTTTTTAATTGCTGTGGAGTGCTGAGCTGCAGCAGCTCTGCAGAAATGAAATATCTGAGGAGCACTTGAACTCTGGCTCTTTCTGCTCCACTTCAGGAGGAAAAACCCCAAACCCAGCCAGTGCTGGGTGCCAGAGAGGTGGAGCAGCTCAGAACTGCTGGGACAAACCTCAGTGCAGCCACGGCAAGGGCTCAAACCCTCATTTACACCCTGGAAAACTGGGAAGAGGCCAGTTCAGCACCCTGGCTGCAGAGCTCCCAGCTCTGGGGGTGTTATCCAGAATACTCCCAAATATCCTGAGAATTTCTGGTCTTTGTTTAGGAGATGTTTGTGCAGGTTCCGTGGCCAAACCCCTCGTGGGCCGTTGCAGCTTTTCTGATAATCACCAGGATGGGAATTTCCCCCCTTTCACCTCCTCACTGCTGCTCATCCCAAATTCTGAGGTTCAGCCCAAACAGCCCTGCCCTGAATGGCCCCTGTGGGTGAGGAAACCTCACCTGGCACACCTGAGCACCCAGAATCAGCCCTGGGACACCTGAGCACCCAAAATCAGCCCTGGGACACCTGAACACCCAGAATCAGCCCTGGCACACCTGAACAACTCTTCTGGGTGAGGAAATCTCACCTGGCACACCTGAGCACCCAGAATCAGCCCTGGCACACCTGAGCACCCCAAATCCCCCCTGGGACACCTGAGCACCCAGAATCAGCCCTGGCACACCTGAGCACCCCAAATCCCCCCTGGGACACCTGAGCAACCCAAAATCAGCCCTGGGACACCTGAGCAACCCAGAATCAGCCCTGGGACACCTGAATGGATCCTCTGGGTGAGGAAACCCAACCAGGCACACCTGAGCACCCAAAATCCCCCCTGGGACACCTGAGCTGCCCCAAATCAGCCCTGAGCCACCTGAGCAGCCCCAAATCTCCCTTAGGACACCTGAATGGATCCTTTAGGTGAGGAAATCCCCCCGGCACACCTGAATGGATCCTCTGGAGGAGGAAATCTTACCTGGGATACCTGAGCAGCTCAAAATCCCCCTTGGAGCACCTGAATGGATCCTTTGGGTGAGGAATTTCCCCCTGGCACACCTGAATGGATCCTTTGGGTGAGGAATTTCCCCCTGGCACATCTGAATGGATCCTTTGGGTGAGGAATTTCCCCCTGGCACACCTGAATGGATCTTTTGGGCAGGGAAATCCCCCCTGGCACATCTGAATGGATCTTTTGGGTGAGGAATTTCCCCCCCGGCACACCTGAGCAACCCCAAATCCCCCCTGGCACACCTGAGCAACCCGAAATTGCCCTTGGCCCACCCGAGTAGCCCCAAATCCCCCCTGGCACACCTGATCAACCCCAAATCCCCCCTGGCACACCCGAGCAACCCCAAATCCCCCCTGGCACACCCAAGCAGCCCCAAATCCCCCCTGGCACACCCGAGCAACCCCAAATCCCCCCTGGCACACCCAAGCAGCCCCAAATCCCCCCTGGCCCACCCGAGCAGCCCCAAATCCCCCCTGGCACACCTGAGCAGCCCCAAATCCCCCCTGGCACAGCTGAGGGTTTGTCCTTTGCTGCTGTACCCTGTTAAACCCAGCTCCCTCTTTTGTGATTCCCTCCATTTATGGCCCTTCCTGCTCGCCAGGGATCAATTCTGGCCTCGCAACAAAAAGGCAACAATGGCTTAATAAAACAAAAAAAAAAAGGGAGAAGGGAAGACAGGAGAGATTGATTTTGCCAATGAAGACAGGGAGAAACAGCAGGCGAGCAAACAAGACAGAATAATATCAATAAAAGAGCCCAGGGTGGCTGTCGCAGCCACAGGCACTCTCAGAGCACAACCAGCTGCGTTTCCTGAGTACCCTGGGGTCCCCCCCGAGCTCTACAGCTCATCTCGTTGAAAGGTGGGCGCCAAAAATGCTCCTGAGCTTCTCCCACCTGGCAGGGAATGACTGCAGGGAGGGAGGATGGGCTGGGGGTCTCCAGGTGGGAAGTGGAATTTCCTCTGGGACCTTGTGGGGTGTGTTGGGGCTTCCCAGAGTTGTTGTGCCTGGATGGAACCCCAGAGCTGGCCACTCTGAGCCCCGTTTCTTCTCTTTTTGCCCACAAAAGTGACAGCTTCGAGGTTCTGCCATCACTGGAAGGGCACGAACAGCCCCAAAGTGGAAGGGGAACATTCCAGAAAAGCTGCAGTGGCCCACAGCAAGGTTTGGCTCACAGCTTTCTATCCAAAGCCAGCAGTTTGTCCAGCTTCGAAAAGAAGGGTTTTTTTTTGTTTGTTTCATGACAAAATTTGCAGCTTTTCATTCCCCAAAAGCGAAGGGAACGTGAGGGGCAGCAGTTTGTTGACAGAGCTGTGACCAGAGACACCCCCAGTCCCTGCCCATCCTATGAGGCGATGAAAATCCTTTATAAAAATAAAAAAAAATAAAAATCCCGCACTGCCAAACCTGCACCAACACCAGGGGATTCCCAAGGAATACCCCAGATCCCTGAGCTTAAAGCATCCCTGTGCTGGTCCCCCTGGAGCAGATGCCAGATCCCAGCTCCCAGGCTGATTTGGGATTGATTCCCTCAGGAATGCTCTGGAGGTTCCCAAACCAGGCCAGGAATGGGGAGCAGCTTCCCAGGTGAGATTTGGGATTAATTCCCTTGGACATTCCCAAATTGAACAACCCTGGGTGAGATATGGGATGAATTCCAACCCGGGATAGGATGGGGGAGCAGTTTCCCAGGTGAGATTTGGGATCAATTCCCTCTGGACATTCCCAAGGCCAGGAGTGGGGAGCAGCTTCCCAGGGGAGGTTTGGGGTCAGTTTGGGGTCAGTTTGGGATCAATTTGTGGTCAGTTTGGGGTCAGTTTGGGGTCAGTTTGGGGTCAGTTTGGGATCAATTTGGGGTCTGTTTGGGATCAGTTTGGAGTCAGTTTTGGATCAGTTTTGGATCAGTTTGGGGTCCGTTTGGGATCAATTTGGGGTCAGTTTGGGGTCAGTTTTGGATCAGTTTGGGGTCAGTTTGGGATCAGTTTGGGATCAGTTTGGGATCGGTCTGTGGTCAGTTTTGGGTCAGTTTGGGGTCCATTTGGGATCAGTTTGGTGTCAGTTTTGGATCGGTTTGGGGTCAGTTTGGGATCGGTTTGGGGTCAGTTTTGGGTCAGTTTGGGGTCAGTTTGGGGTCAGTTTTGGGATCGGTTTGGGATCGGTTTGGGATTGGTTTGGGATCGGTTTGGGGTCCGTTTGGGATCAGTTTGGGGTCAGGGTGTGGGTGCAGCCCCCAGGGAAGCACCCCTGGGGAGATTCTCCCCAGCTCTCCCCACACCCCCAGTGACAGAGCACCAACCCTGAAGGACTCAGAGCCTTTTGAGAAACCCAATTTGTGTAAAGTGAGGTAGAAAAGCTTTAAAAAAAACCACCAAAAAACCACCAAAACCCTTTTCTATTCAGGGCATGAAGGGCCCTCAGCCCAGGAGCTGCATTGAATTCCCAGCGTGTCCTGGAGGACGTGGGGGTCACTCCTGGCTCCAGGGGTGAAGGGTGCTCCCGGCTATTGATCTCAGCACAGGCAGCAGGAATCAGAGCTGCTGAAATTTGATTTTTGGCTGATGGCAACGTGCTGAATCACGGCTTATTGCTGCACCCAGGAACAGGGGATGAGGTGGGGGCAGCTAAATCGAATCACGCTCGCTGCCTGCAGCAGAAATGTCTTTAGGAGACATTGAAGGGTCATCAAAAACCCCTCTGTGGAGAAAGGGCCCCTGAAATGAAATTAAAAAACAGTGGGAGCAGCAGAAAGGGATGAAATCATGGAAATGAAAGCCTAATTTTTAATTAAAGTCTCTAAGAACACTCACGGAGGTATAAATGCATATGCAAATGATATTATCTCGAGGAGACGTAATTACCTGGTGGAGTGGCAGTTGTTTACGCTGCATTTGGGTTATTTTAAGTCTCATTCTGGAAAAGCTCAGCTCTCCCCACTGCACTGAAGAGTTGGAGGTGTTGGGCACTCTGCAAATTGAGGGCAGAAAGAGAATAATTGTGGCAAAATTTGGCACAAAAACCCCCAGGAGTGCAGGGCTGGCAGAGTGCAAACCCCGCAGCAGCACGAGGGGGAGCAAAGCTTTTCTTCCCCTTTAAAAAGTTAAAAATTCACACCGTTTTCAAAATGAAAAAGCACAAATCTGATTCTTCATTATTTACTCATTGCTTTTGTTTTCTTCCCAGAGCTGGCTTCGGCTGCATAAATACTTCATGAGAACCTTATTTATATAGTCTCAAATAAAGTGAGGCTTCAAACCCAAAAATATTAACTCTGGGCTCCTCTGGAGCAGTAATTGCCTGCCTGTAAGTATAAAAGTTAGTTTAAAACTATATAAATACATCATAAACCACAATTCGAGTTCAAGTGAAAAATTCAGGTTTTAAAAGTGGGAGACAGGCACGGGAAGAGAAGCAATAGAGAAGAACAAAAGAACAAAATTGACTTTGCCTCAGAGCTCGAGTGGGATCAGCTGGGATGGGGCTGGGGACGCCCTGGTGGCAGGGAAGGTGTGGGGGACTCATCCAGGCTAATGAACCTGTGTTAATTGGATGCTGCAATTAACAGAACGGCCCCAGCGCTGAAATTCCCAAAGCATTTCATGCCAGCAGGGCTTCCAGGAGAGCTGTGGGGTCGGGGCACCCCAAAAGGGGGGATGCAGCCTGCAGGGCACCCCCCAAACCCCACGTGGATCTGGATATTCCAGGGAAAAGGGAAATCCCTCCAGGCTGGGGGGGTCAGACCCCAGCAGGGCTCTGCCAGCCCTGGGAACTGCCAGGACCTTCCAGAAAGAACCATTTTGCATTTTGGGGGTTTTTGTCAGGATGGGCAGCTCTGAACACCCCAGGATTGCTGTTCCAGCCAGCAGCACGCACTGAACTGTGATGGGAGAAATCCAGATTACATGGGAATTTCTGTTCCAGGGCTTTGCCAGCACTGGGAACAACCACGACCTTCCAGAACGATCCATTTTGCATTTTTGTTGTTATTTTTGTCAGGATGGGCAGCTCTGAACACCCCTGACTTGTTGTTCCCACCAGCAGCACCCACTGAACTCCGAGGGGAAAATCCAAATAAAATTCTGGGGATTTCTGCCCCAGGGCTCTGCCGGCCCTGGGAACAGCCAAGACCTTCCAGAACGATCCATTTTGCTTTTTTGGGGGGTTGTTTTTGTCAGGATGGGCAGCTCTGAACACCCCAGGACTGCTGTTCCCACCAACATCCCATGGCCACAGCACCCACTGAACTCTGAGTCTCCAAATAAAATTATCAGAAAAATTTAAAAAATCAAAAAAAATCCAAATAAAACGGGGATTTCTGCCCCAGGACTCTCCCAGCTGCCCAACCAACTCCGAAGGCATTTGCCCAAATTTTCAGTCAATTTTGCAGAGTTTCCTCCTGAGTTTGTTCTCCTGGAGAAGGAAGCAGCTCTGCTCTGCTCCTGCTGGAAGAGCAGCTCTCAGAGAGTTTATCAACATCTCCATGTGCCACTAGTGGAAATTAAAAAGGCAAATGTTTGTTGTTTCGCTGCCTTCTAGGAAAATAAAAAGCAGGAAAAAAGGGACTCATTCTTGGGTGTTCCTCTGGGGAATTTGGGGGAGGAGGCTCTGCTGAACCTGCCAGGATTTATTTCAGAGTTGTGCCTCTTCTGCAGCTGCACTGAGGGGAAAACACAGCAAGAATCTCCGAGAGAAAGGAAAGAAAAAGTGATTTTTAAAATATCTGTGACCCTAGAATAATTTTCCACTTAATCTTGTATTTGTGGGGTGCCCGGATGAAGGGAGGAGATGATGAATCTGACTCCGTGTTCTCAGCAGGCTAATTTATTATTTTATGATCTATATTATATTAAAGAATGCTAAACTAAACTGTGCTAAAGTATACAGAAAGGACACAGACAGAGGCTGAAAGATAATAATGAAAACTCGTGACTCCTTCCAGAGCCCCGACACAGCCTGGCCCTGATTGGCCAAAGAGTGAAAACAACTCCCAGAAACCAATGGAACAATCACCTGTGGGTGAACAATCCCCAGCCACATTCCACAGCAGCAAAACACAGCAGAAGCAAATCAGATAATTATTGTTTTCCTTTTCCTCTGAGGCTTCTCAGCTTCCCAGGAGAGAAATCCTGGGCAAAGGGGTTTTTCCAGAAAATGTGAATGTGACAACTTAAATCGTGGCACTCCCTGGTGCTCACTTCTGCTCTCCTGAGAACACAAAGCCTGTGGAGGCCAGGGAAGGGTGGGAGCACTGTGGTGGGTCAGCAGGAATTCTTTCCCCTCAGAACCTGGGAAAAAGGGGAATTTTTATTTTTAACCTCAAAAGGCTGGAGAGCAGCCTGGTTGGAAGAGTTTCCCTGCAATGCCCAGGTGACACCTGCTGAAATTCAGAACCGTCCGGGGAAGAGCTCCAGGAAGCTGCTGGGGGTGGGGGGAGCTCTCCAGGCACTGGAATTCCCACCAGGAAATTTCCATTTTCACCTCTGGAACGCTGGGATCCTCATCTCTTGGCTGAATTTCACAGGGCTAAACACTGGATTTCTCCTCAGACACTTGTGAGATCACCCAAGCTCTGGAACCAACTGCAAGCCCTTAATTCAATTATCTCCACTGCAGCTGCTCTCCTTTAAACATGAACTCTCTCAGAACAGGCTGTAAATTATTGAATTCCTATTTTAATTTGTTTTCTTACCTTTGTAGCTCTCTCCTCCACCCTCCCAACACCTCTTTATATAAAAAAATAAAAAAGGAGACACAACAACAACAAGCCCCAAGCAGGTACCAGGCTGTTAATAATTGATGAAGCATTTGTAAACCCTTAGCAGCGAACAGGAGAGTGACACATGAATAAAACATGGGCAGAGGCTCTGGCTGACAGCATCAAACACCCGGGCTGGGCTTTAAAGCAGCTTTTGTGCAACAGGAGAACAAAGCTGGGCTTTGGTTTGCGTGTGAGAGGGGAGGGGAAAGTGCTGGGGGGCAGAACTCACCTGGGCAGGTGTCTCAGACCTTCAGCAACAGTCCTGGGATGCTCCTGAAGCTCTATTTAAAAATAAAAATAAAAATAAAAATAAAAATAAAAATAAAAATAAAAATAAAAATAAAAATAAAAATATCATCATTATTTTTGTTGTTTTGTTGTTATTATTACTATTTCTTAGTACTATTATGATTATTACTATTTATTAATAATATTACTACTACTGTTACTATTATAAGCTGTTATTATTACTGCTATTAATATGATGCTATTGCAATTATTGTGATTTATTATTGCTATTTATTATTGCTATTATTACTATTACTATTATTCCTCCCCCAAGAGCATTTCTTTGTTATTTCCACTGTTCTTTCACCCAATTCTTTGCCCACCACAGCGAGTGTGGAAGACAAAACAGATCCACAGTTATGAAATGCAAAATGCAAAGATTCCTTAATTAGGAGTTAATTCTATTAATTCCTCAATAAATGTGGAATTGACACCCCAAATTTCACTGATGCCTCCCCAGTCCCTCTCCCTCCCTGCCTGCCCTTCCATCTGCAGGTGCTGGATTTCCAAACCCTCAGTCTGGATTTCCAAACCCCTCAATCTCAATTTCCAAACCCCTCAATCTCGATTTCCAAACCCTCAGTCTGGATTTCCAAACCCCAATCTGGATTTCCAAACCCAAATCTGGATTTCCAAACCCTCCAGTCTGGATTTCCAGTACCCCAGTCTGGATTTCCAAACCCTCAATTTGGATTTCCAGTACCCTCAGATCTGGATTTCCAGTACCTTAAATCTGGATTTCCAAAACCCTCAATCTAGATTTCCAAACCCCCAAACTCGATTTCCAAACCCCCAAATCTGGATTTCCAAACCCCAATCTGGATTTCAGTACCCTCAAATACGGATTTCCAAACCCCAAATCTGAATTTCCAAACCCCAGATTTTCCTGCCGGTAACCCCGGTTTAGCAGAACCAGCAGCTAGAACAATAATAAAGAATAAAAAATGAAAATTAAAATTAAAATTAATAAATTTATTATTATTATTATTAATAGTAATTATAGCAGCAGCCAGAATAATAATAAAAATTAAAAATAAATTAAAATGAAATATAATAATAATAATAGTAATAGTAATAATGACAATAACAACCAATAACACATAATAATAATTAATAACTGTGGAGGTGGGATTCCCTGTGCAGGGCAGGTCCCCACACGCCACATTTCCCTCCTGCTGCAGGCTCAGGGAGCAGCTGGAGCTCTGCCTCCCCTCCACAGAGATTTCCCGTCTCTCTCATTGCTCTTGACTGCAGGAAGGGGTTCGGTGTGGGCAGGAGGCAAAGCGCTATTGATCCCCGAAAATGAACATTTCAGCGCTCCGGTCAGTGCAGAAGGAGATTTCAGAGAGGGAACTGCTCAGTGTGTGCCTGACACCCCCTCCTGCTCCCCTCAAGGGCTCGGTCAGGAAAAGTCACATTTCTGCTCCTTCAGGCACAAAAAGCCGAGCTTGCCTTTGGGCAGGATGAAAATCTGCTCCCTGTGTTGAAACGGGAGAGGAGGAAATGGGAACAAAAAGCAGATTTAACTTTCAATCCCTCACACGAGGAGCTTTTGCTGCGTCATTTTTTATCCCCGCTGCGCGCCCCGTTCTGGGGAAAAAAAACAGTGAGAAAACAAATCAGGAAAATGTTTTATTTTATACATTTGTGGGGCCCTGGTGCCACGTTCAGCCCTGTCAGAGACCAAAGGGCTGGCAGGGTGTGGGCACCTGGCACAGCCCAGCCCTGCCCATGGAATATTTGGGATTTAGGGAATGTTGGTGCCCGTTTCATGTCCTTGGCGTCTGCGGCCCCCATCGCCGCCCTCACAACAGCACGGGAACCTCATTAATGGAAGCTTTAATAAATGAAATTAATGCACTTCGCTCCGTGGATCAAAAGCCAGGAAACAGGGATTTATCCTGTGCAATTCCTGTGGTGAACACACTTTTAATGGAATCAGGAATTCTGGAGGCTCCCAGCTCCCCCTCCCATCCCACTGACACTGGATTTTGGCTTTTTTTCCAAACTCTCAACTGCCCATTTGCTCAAATCTGCAGGGAGAAAAAGCAGAGAGAAAAACGGGGTGAACGCCCCTTATTCTCCCCCTTATTCAGCCACCTGAGCAAAATTTAAATTACCACAAACCAAATCCCTTCCCCAAGGCATCACAGCCACCTTTGTGGGCTCCTGCAACGCGTTACATTCAGCAACAAATTCTCCTTCCAGAGCCTCTGTGGAGATTTCCTCTTTTTTTTTTTTTTTTTTTTTATGGGAACATCAATAGTTTCCACCTCTGCCTGGACTCACTCAGGTGTCAGGAGCTGAATTTGCACCTGAACTGCTTTTGGAAATTCATGAAAATGCACCCGAGCTGCATTTCTTGACATTTCCTTATTGTCCCTTAAACCCCTCGTCCACAGGAAAAGTGAAACTTCTTTAAAAATCACAATGATTTTAAAAATATTCTTGGCCCTACAATAATTTCCCACTTAATATTTTGACAATCCTCCGTGTTGGCTTCTGATTTCCTGCTGAACACCAAGACTGGGGAGGTGCTGGAAGGGTGGGAGCACCGTGGTGATTTAGCAGGAATTCTTTCCCCTCAGAACCTGGGAAAAAGGCAGGAAATCAGCGCCCAGTTTTTATTTTTAACCTCGAAAGGCTGGGGAGCAGCCAGGTTGGAAGAGTTTCCCTGCAATGCCCAGGTGACACCTGCTGAAATTCAGAACCGTCCGGGGAAGAGCTCCAGGAAGCTGCTGGGGGGAGCTCAGGAATCAAAGCCCAGCATCAAGAACTGGAGAATTTCTCCCCTCCTGAGCTCCCTGCGCTCATCAAGGGCTGCAGCCTGGAAGGAACCAGCCTTGAGGGCATCATTATCCAAGGAAAATCAAACATTAGCAAAAGCTTCTCTGTTTGACTGTCATTAGGGGGAGTGGGAGATGTAAATAACCTGACTGATTTACACCCAGCAGCAGAAGCCAGAGCTGGGGGAAGGTTCCTCTCAGGGTGTGTCCCAGCGTGGTGCTGAATTACGTTTTGGGTCTGAGATGGGGGTTTTGGTGATTCCTGGTGAGAGGAATGGTGGATTTGTCTTTCCAAACCAGCTGTGGGTCTGCTGGAAGATGAAACCAGCTCTGGGAGAGAAAAGAAACCACGGGCAGGGTTCCACTGATTGATGAATGGAAAAAGAGATTTGCCTTTACAAATAAACTGCAGGTTTGCTGATAAATGAAATTAGACATTGAAAGGTGAAAGAAACAATGCGGAAGAAAAACCCCTAAATTCCATAAGAATTAAGAATTAAAAGGGAGGGTTGTACATTAGAGGGGAATCTCTGGTATCAGGTGTTCTGGGCAGTCTGAACCTCTCAAGGACCTCAGAAATGGGGAAAGAGGGAAGGGAAATGTGGCTGGGAAATTGGGATAAAAAGGGAGGCTGCACCTCCAAAACTTGGAGAGACCCCAGGGGAATGCCCCACGGCCTCTGCCTTTATTGGAACAAAGTCAAAGGACTCCTCTGTCTCCTTTTTGGACACAAACCTCTGGTGTTGGTGATTAGTTTTCCTGACACTGCAAGGGCAGAGGGATCAGCAGCTGGTGAACATGAAATTCCCCCTGCCATGGACAGAGCAGGGGCCGGGCCTGGCTGCAGCTCCTGGGGCTGAGATCTGGGCTGGGCAAACTCCAAATCCTGCAAATCCTGCTGAGGGGATTTGCTCTTTGGGTTCTTCCATCTGAGACCTGGAAGTGCTCCTGAATGAACCCCAACATGCACCTGGGAGGGCGCCAGGGCAGTCTGACCCTGCTGTCCTGGAGCTCTGGAATGTTTGGTGCAGCCCCAAATCCCACCCCGACCCCCTCAGGGTGGGTTCTGTGAGCAGAATGTCCCGTGAGCGTTCCCAGGAATGGCTTTTGTGGGGTTTTGTTGGGATCACCTGGGACTGATCCTCCCAAGCCAGAGTTCTGGCAGCTTTTCCGGGCCAGCTCCGTGCCCTGTGAAGGGTTTGGGGCTGCAGAAGGCTTTGGGGGCACAGGGAAGTCCTTCCCTCTGGCAGCAGATCAGATTTTCCCTGCAAATCACGGCTCCCATTTCCCTCTGCTGAGCCTCACACGGGCAGGAGCAGGTGGGGAAAGGCTGGGCTGGATCCACAGCCCCTAAAATCCATGGAAAAATCCATTTAGAAAGGCAAAGTGCCCAGACAGAGCAGATTCACACACAGACCCCACTCTGAGCTGCAGGAAAAGCCACCAGAGTTCACACCCCTGAGCTTTTATCTCCTCTGGTTTATCTTTTTTTACCATCCAAGGTTCGGGTGATGTAGGGCAGAGCACAGGGCACAGCTCTGCATTTCCCTTCAGCTCCTAAACCTGCCACTCATTCATTTCCCAGGGCTCTCGTGGTGCTTCTAGAAAGGGAATTTACAGACAGGCCGCGCAAACCGAGCCAGGCCGGGCTGCTGAAACCCCCACAGACCCCACTGAGCTCTGCCTGCCCCTTTCCCGGGTTTTTATGGACATTTAGAAACCCCTTTGACCAAATCCTGTTCTGCAGTGAACAGAAACTCAAACACGGCCAGAGCAGGGCTTTACAAACCTTCCCCAACACCCCCAAACTCTTCCCAGATTTTCTCCCCCAAGTCAGCAACTCTTTCATCCCAACAGAAACTCAAAATAGCCAGAGCAGGGCTTTACAAACCTTCCCAAACATCCCCAAACTCTTCCCAGATTTTCTCCCCCAAGTCAGCAACTCTTTCATCCCAACAGAAACCCAAAACAGCCAGAGCAGGGCTTTACAAACCTTCCCAAACATCCCCAAACTCTGCCCAGATTTTCTCCCCCAAGTCAGCAACTCTTTCATCCCAACAGAAACCCAAAACAGCCAGAGCAGGGCTTTACAAACCTTCCCCAACACCCCCAAACTCTGCCCAGATTTTCTCCCCCAAGTCAGCAGCTCTTTCATCCCAAACTCTGCAATGTGACTCCGGCTGCACAGTAACAATTCCCCCTGATCTGCTGGAATTAGTGCAACATGTTGTACATGCAAATCCGCCTTTCAAAGGTTTACTTTTTCCTTTAATCACCAGCATTAAAAGGGCCTCGTGTTTCCCTTTCATCTGGCAGCAAATTAATTATAAAAGCTATATGGTAATATTAATATTGTCTTACTGGAGATCAATGGCTTTATTACCTTTGATTCTAACACTGCTCACTCGGTGACAAAACCTATATTTGTATCTCCCCAAACTTCAGGATGGTAAATTCAGGTAAAGATTTAAATAGAAATGTTTTATCTTTTTAAAATGTTGACTCAGTTTAAAGTTGGGAAAGACAATTGACTTTGGTTCAGTGTTGGGGGGAGAATGTCAGAGAATCCTAAATATCCATTTACGGGTTTTTTTCCTTGCTTTCAGCACCAAGGGAAGGAGAAGATTCTGGGGAGTGGAATTCCCCAAGGGGGAATTTGGATTGGGAATTTGAATTGGGGAATTTTGGGGCGACACGCTAATTCAGATCTTCATTTTGCAGGGAAGAAGGCAGAGAGCTCAAGGTCAGGCTGTCCCTCAGATCCCCACGGCTCCTGGGACCCCAGCACACGGAGCAGGGTCACCCCTGGAGCCACTCTGACCTTCCCTGGGCCTGTTCCACACAAGGAATTCCCTGCCCTGTCCCCCTGTCCCGCCCCATCTCCCAGCTCAGCCCCTTTTGTTCTTCTCACGATGATTTCATTCCTAGCACGGCAGGGATTAAACTGAGCACTGCCGAGAACACCCTGGCTTTAGTAAAACCTGTTTTAGTAAAACCTGACTGTGGGAGTGCTCAATCTGCTGCAGAGAGCAGGGAACTGTTGCCCTCTGCTCATGGAACCTGCGTCCTGTTCCTGGCCCTTGGATCACCGTCCTCATCCTCACGCTCACAGAGCAAACACAAAGGGTGATCATGTGCATTAATTAAAAATACCTTGCAGGTTAATAAAAGCCCTCTGATGTTTATGCTGCTCTCTTCTCCAAGTCCCTCCTGCGTGCACTGGGACTTTGGGATCTAGTTTTCCCCTAGGATTTTGGAATCCAGTTTTTCACTCGGATTTTGGGATCCAGCTTCTCCCCGGAATTTTGGGATCTAGTTTTCCCTTAGTATTTTGGGACCCAGCTTTTCCCCGGGATTTTGGGACCCAGCTTTTCCCCGGGATTTTGGGATCCAGCTTCTCCCCTGGGATTTTGGGACCCAGCTTTTCCCTGGGATTTTGGGATCCAGCTTCTCCCCGTGATTTTGGGACCCAGCTTCTCCCTGGGATTTTGGGACCCAGCTTTTCCCTGGGATTTTGGAATCCAGCTTCTCCCCGTGATTTTGGGACCCAGCTTTCCCCCGAGATTTTGGGATCCAGCTTCTCCCTGTGGCCTCAGGGGAACCCTGGGTCAGGCACTACAGGAACCAGGAGGGACAGAACCCTTCTCAAGCTGAAGAGCTCCTTCACCAAGCCAGGACAGCAGACCCTGTTCTCTGCATCCCAGTTTTACCCCGTGGGTCAGACTGAGGAGGGGCCAGAAACGTCTCAGAAACCAACTCGGAACAATTCCCGAGTCTGAATTCTGTGTCCGCAAGTGTTTGGAGCAATATTTGCCAGGCATTCAAAGCTGGGGCTGGACTCAGGGGCTTTGCTTTCTTTAGTGCCCTGAACAGACTGAACACGGAGCTTTTTCCTCTCCACAGAGTCCCAGAATATCCTGAGTTGAAAGGGATGCAGCAGGATCATCCCAGCCTCGGTAATGGCCCCTGCTCCCGGGCTTTGTTGTGCTACAAAGCCAAAGCCACTGAAGTGATTTGGAGCCTGCAGCTGCAGACACGACTCCTCTCCCTCTCAATTTGTTGGATCCCAGCTTTCAGACAAGCTCTGTGGATTTCCCATTTGCCTCTGACACGGAAAGGCCTCATCTTCATCCCCAGCTGAGCCACAAAGCCACGAGTGCCCCTGAAACCCCCCTGGGGCGAGGATCACAGAGAGCAGGGACTCATTTCTCTGCTCAGGAGGAGTCACTTTATCTGAAATTGAATCCTGATGCTGGGATTAGCAGAGAGACTCCGCAGCACACAAACATCTCCCTGCTGCTCGCCAGCAACCCCGCAGCACCTCAGGCCCCCGCGAGCTGGGGAGGGACACAGCGTCAGCAAAGGCTGGGTTTGGTCTGCTCTGAGAATAAAACACATTAAAAGGCCAATCAGAAACGTGATATAACGCACCAGGGTTGCTGGAACTGTGCACAAGGGCGCTGACTGAGAAAATCTGAATTTGGAGGAGTTTGTGTTGGCTCTGGGCTGGAGAAGGATCTGCTGCCCACGGAGCAGGGGAGGATCCCGGGATGGCAGATCCGTGAGTGCCTGTGCGTGCACACAGGGCTGCAGCCAGCTCATCCATGGAGCGACTGAAACTCCGGATTCCCAGTGTGAAAAGTGCACATTCTATGGCTCTACAAAGATATATGTATTATATTTATATATTTATATAATTTATGTATATATTTATATATTTATATGTGTATTTATTTTACTTGTATATGTGTATATATGTATATATATTTATATTTTATTTATGTAAAACTTTTGTTTATTTATTTATATATTTTATATTTAAATATTTTATTATTTATATATTTAGTATTATGTTGTGTTGATTAGCAGTTGCTGTATTAACATTTTAACAGGATGGTAAATGTAGTTTTGTAGTTAAAACAGGAACTATGTATGTGGGGTGTTTTTTAAAGAAAGGAATGAGGTGCTCGCACCCGACAGCAGCCACAGGACACCGAAATCTTTCAGAGAAAAAGAATTTATTGCTCCATTATCAGAAGAGACAAACTTCTTCCCGCCTCGCTCAGCCCTGCAGACGCCGTCAGGATTCAGAGGAAGAGGCTGACACTGCCCAGACAGAATCCTTGGTTTGAATGGAATTTATGCATCATGGGTGAGGTGTGTGAATATGCAACAGGCTGTTGCTTTTAAGGGTTAATCCTCTGTGAACGTGGGTCCTTTTTCGGGCTTATTTTGCCCAGAGAAAGGTACCTGGACTGTCCGTAACTCTTTGTTTTATTGTCTCGCATTGTCCTAATCCTAATTGTTCAAATCTTTATTAATCTAATTATATTGCTATTTTTATAACCATTTTATTACTATTAAACTTTTAAAATTTTAAAAACAACTGACTGGCGTTTTTCACACCATCAACTCCCACCCTGCAGAGTCGGGAGCAGGGCTGTTCCTGGCGGTTCCTGGGGCTCCAGGGGGGCAAGGCTCTGTTCCCTGTGCCTGCTGCCTGGAGCTGCAGACCCCGCAGCTGATGGGAGCACTCCAGGGAATCCCCTCCTGCCTTGGTTTTCCCTCCCTTTATTGCAGGGATGAGGCACAACCCCCGTGGTTCTGATGTCTGCTCAGGCACACACCGTGTCATTTCCACACGGAACATCCAGCAGGGAGAACAACCCCACCCTGTTGGTAAAAACGAGAGCAGGCTCCCAGACTAACGTGATTCCAGCTTTTATTATAAAAAGCAAGGCCCAAAGCGAGGGCCCCGCGGGCCGAGCAGCAGCGCTCCCGGCGAGGATGCTGCAGCAGCGATGGCCCCGATGGAGCAGCACAGCTCAGGGGGCCAGGAGCCCCTTTTGATCCTGTTTTTGTCCCTTTGGGTTGGTTTCTGCTCGGATCCTTCATTGGCATGAAGGCTTAAGGTGCTGGATTGGCCCATGGCAGCTCTGGCCAGGCCGGCTTGTTCCACTGGGGGAGGTCCTGTGTTCCTCCCAGACAGGTCCCCAAGCTGGTAAAAACCAGAGCAGGCTCCTGGTGCTAAAGTGATTCCAGCTTTTATTATAAAAAGCAAGGCCCAAAGCGAGGGGCCCGCGGGCCGAGCAGCAGCGCTCCCGGCGAGGATGCTGCAGCAGCGATGGCCCCGGTGGAGCAGCACAGCTCAGGGGGCCAGGAGCCCCTTTGGATCCTGTTTTTGTCCCTTTGGGTTGGTTTCTGCTCGGATCCTTCATTCGCAGGAAGGTTTGAGGCGCTGGGTTGGCCCATGGCAGCTCTGGCCAGGCCGGCTCGTTCCACTGGGGGAGGTCCTGTGTTCCTCCCAGACAGGTCCCCAAGCTGGTAAAAACCAGAGCAGGCTCCTGGTGCTAAAGTGATTCCAGCTTTTATTATAAAAAGCAAGGCCCAAAGCGAGGGGCCCGCGGGCCGAGCAGCAGCGCTCCCGGCGAGGATGCTGCAGCAGCGATGGCCCCGGTGGAGCAGCACAGCTCAGGGGGCCAGGAGCCCCTTTGGATCCTGTTTTTGTCCCTTTGGGTTGGTTTCTGCTCGGATCCTTCATTCGCAGGAAGGTTTGAGGCGCTGGGTTGGCCCATGGCAGCTCTGGCCAGGCCGGCTCGTTCCGCTGGGGGTGCTGCACTTCACTGAGCTGTGCTCGGGTACCTCGAGCACCGGATTGCTTACAACTGCCCTTTAACCCCTGTTACAATAGAATAACCGAACTCACAGCACGTGCTGAACGATCCATCAGCTATTTTACAACAGTTTCTAACCCATCTTTAACAGTGACTGGGGACACCCAGGCCGCCCTCAGAGTGTCCCCAAGGGTGCTGCGCTGAGCTTTTGTCAAAGCATCACTAAAAGCAAAACACTTCAGAGTCGCACTGGGAAAAACGAAAAAGAAGAAACAGGAAAAGGGAAAAACAAACACACAGCCAGCCAGGCACAGCAAATCCCACAGCTGGAGCTGCCAGTCTGGGCAGATTTGCTGTTCCTTGTGCTGGAAATCCCGAGGATTTACTGGGGGTGTGAGCCACGGGCAGGAAAAGCTGCTGGGACACAGCCCAGCACTCCGGGGATTTCTCTTTGGGTCAGGGGTTTGCAACACCTCATTTCTTGGCAGAAAATTCTGTACAGAACTGTCCAGAAAGCTGCAGGGACTGTGCCAGCCTCAGGGACGGCACCAGGAAAGCCAGAGGAAATCAAGTGGGATCAAGGACAAACTGGGAACTGCAGGGGAAAACTGCACAGGGAGAAAGTCCCACTTTAGCTGGGAATTGAGAACTTTCTCCACTTCCTGTATTTTCTTTCCCAGCATCAGCTGAAAGCTGAGGAGTTCTGTGAGTAACAGACAAAATTTTTAAATCCCCTGGAATGTCCCAGCCCAGATTTTGGATGGACTGGGAGGCAGCAGGAGGAGCTCCCTCCCTTCATCCACCACATCTCCCACCCAAACCCTTCCTGCCCTAGAAACTTCCAGGTGTTCCAGTGTTTCCTTTTGCAGTAAATGAGAGCAGAACCAGTCACCACTCCGGATGAGAGAGGCAATGGAATTTGATTTAATTTCTGGGTTTTAGGGTGTTTTTTTTCTGGTTTTGTTGGTTTGGTTGTTTTTTTGTTTGTTTGGTTGGTTTTTTTCCATCTCTTCTCCAAACTGGTTCCTCCTCATCTTTTATTTGTGGATCCTGCTGCCCCGAGCCCTCCATGATAAACAAGATGCTGCTGCTAAACCTTCTCAGGAGGAGAGCGGGATAGAATTTTCTTTTCTCCTTTCCTTGTTATGTTGTGCCATAAGAACAATAATATCCCTCCCTTTGTAGCATAATTAAAATAAACTGCTGTGCTGTGGCATTTAGTCAATGGCAGCAGCCGTTTATTGCCTCGTATGCAACAAATCCTCCGAGGCTCCAGCTCCAAGCACTCCTGAATTTTGGCTTTTCCTGCTCTGGCTCGGGAGGAGCAGCTGATCCATGAGCTGCCCATCCCAGGGGTCAGAGCGGGGCATTCCCAGAGCCAGCCCTGCGGAGCTCCAGCTGACCTGGGGAGGTTCAGCTCTGTGTGACCACGGCCACTCGGAGAATTCCATTTCTCCACCTGCCTCTCAAACACCTGAAACCCTCCGGAGAACCTGAGCTCCTGGCAGATCCCGTTTTTGGGGCAGAAGAAGGTGAATTCAATAAAGGCAGCCGGGAAATCCCATTTTTAAGGGTAGAAGAAGGTGAATTCTATAAACCTTTTCCCCTGGAAGAACCCATTTTATGGAGTGAGAATAAGGTGAATTCAATAAATCTTTTCCCCTGGAAGATCCCATTTTTTGGGGGCAGAATAAGGTGAATCCATTACCCTTTTCCCCTGCAAGATCCCATTTTTTTGGGGGCAGAATAAGGTGAATCCATTACCCTTTTCCCCTGCAAGATCCCATTTTTTGGGGGCAGAATAAGGTGAATCCATTACCCTTTTCCCCTGCAAGATCCCATTTTTTTGGGGGACAGAATAAGGTGACTCCATTACCCTTTTTCCCTGGAAGATCCCATTTTTTGGGGGCAGAATAAGGTGAATCCATTACCCTTTTCCCCTGCAAGATCCCATTTTTTTGGGGGCAGAATAAGGTCAATCCATTACCCTTTTCCCCTGCAAGATCCCATTTTTTTGGGGGGGCAGAATAAGGTGAATCCATTACTCATTTTCCCTGCAAGATCCCTTTTTTTGGGGGGCAGAATAAGGTCAATCCATTACCCTTTTCCCTGGAAGATCCCATTTTTTTGGGGGGCAGAATAAGGTGAATCCATTACCCTTTTCCCCTGGAAGATCCCAGTTTTTGGGGCAGAATAAGGTGAATCCATTACCCTTTTTCCCTGGAAGATCCCAGTTTTTGGGGCAGAATAAGGTGAATCCATTACCCTTTTCCCCTGCAAGATCCCATTTTTTTGCTGCAGAATAAGGTGACTCCATTACCCTTTTTCCCTGCAAGATCCCATTTTTGGGGGCAGAATAAGGTGAATCCATTACCCTTTTCCCCTGGAAGATCCCATTTTTTTGCTGTAGAATAAGGTGACTCCATTACCCTTTTTCCCTGCAAGATCCCATTTTTTGGGGGCAGAATAAGGTGAATCCATTACCCTTTTCCCCTGCAAGATCCCATTTTTTTGGGGGGCAGAATAAGGTGAATCCATTACCCTTTTCCCCTGCAAGATCCCATTTTTTTGGGGGGCAGAATAAGGTGAATCCATTACCCTTTTCCCCTGGAAGATCCCATTTTTTGGGGGCAGAATAAGTTGAATCCATTACCCTTTTCCCCTGGAAGATCCCAGGTTTTGGGGCAGAATAAGGTGAATCCATTACCCTTTTCCCCTGGAAGATCCCATTTTTGGGGGGCAGAATAAGGTGAATCCATTACCCTTTTTCCCTGCAAGATCCCATTTTTTGGGGGCAGAATAAGGTGAATCCATTACCCTTTTCCCCTGGAAGATCCCATTTTTTTGGGTAGAATAAGGTGAATCTATTACGCTTTTTCCCTGTAAGATCCCAATTTTTTGGGGCAGAATAAGGTGAATCCATTACCCTTTTTCCCTGGAAGATCCCATTTTTTTGGGGGGCAGAATAAGGTGAATCCATTACCCTTTTCCCCTGCAAGATCCCTTTTTTTGGGGGCAGAATAAGGTGAATCCATTACCCTTTTCCCCTGGAAGATCCCATTTTTTTGGGTAGAATAAGGTGAATCTATTACGCTTTTTCCCTGTAAGATCCCAATTTCTTGGGGCAGAATAAGGTGAATCCATTACCCTTTTCCCCTGCAAGATCCCATTTTTTTGGGTAGAATAAGGTGAATCCATTACCCTTTTTCCCTGGAAGATCCCATTTCTTGGGGCAGAAGATGGTGAATTCAATAAAGGCACCTGGGAGATCCCACCCTGCTTCACAGCAACCCCAGATTTTACAATTCTCTCTTGCCAGAGCACCCTTGCACGTAGAATATGAAAAGCAGGTCACTGACAACCGCAACAAAAAAAAAAAGAAATAGAGGAAAAAGGACAATAAACCTGCAAATTTATAGTGTAATTTTGCCCTAGTTACAACAGTGTACAACTCTGACAAGCAACGCTGCTCTCCACAAACAAATTTATCACCACTGGTTGCTCTTCTATTGCTTTCAATAAGAAATGCCAAAATAAGTATGATTTAACAATGCCATCAGCTGGCTGCAGCCCTCGACAGATTTGGTGCATTACAATCAAATTGGTCTCTAAGTGTGGTATTTAAAAAAAATAAATAAAAAAGGAATGAACCCGGACCTAAATCTGCCACTTAATGCTCCACAGCTCTGCCTCAATATTTACTGGGAGCCAGTAGAAAATTGTCTTTGCATTCTAATTTGCATATTCATGGGGTTGTCATAGAGCTTGAAGCAGGAGGTTTTTTCTGCTTTGTTAGAACGCTTTAAATATTAGGGGTTTTTAGTGCTCAGTTTATGTAAATCCCACTGGGAGCAGAGTGGCTTTGCCTGGTGCCGGGTTTGGGATTCTGCTGCAGCCTGGCCTGTGATTTAGGGACAGAAAATTATTTAGGGGGAAAAAGTGATTTAGGGGATAAAAGTGATTTAAGGGGAGAAAGTGATTTAGGGGGTAAAAGTGATTTAGGGGGAGGAAATTATTTAGGAGGTAAAAGTGATTTAAGGGGAGGAAGTGATTTAGGGGGGAAAAGTGATTTAGGGGGAGAAAATTATTTAGGGGGAAAAAGTGATTTAGGAGGTAAAAGTGATTTAAGGGGAGAGAGTGATTTAGGGGGTAAAAGTGATTTATGGGGAGAAAGTGATTTAGGGGGAGGAAGTGATTTAGGGGGTAAAAGTGATTTAGGGGTGAAATCCCTGTGCTGGAAGTGCTGGGAATTCAGAGCAGAGCTGGAGCTGCCCTGGGAAGATGGAAACCAGGCAGCAGAGCTGGGAGAATTCCACACTCCTGGACACAGCTCCTGTTTCCCACAAAAATCCCCAAATCCCGATGGTTCCTCCAGCCTCCTCCAGCACAGGGGCAGTTCAGGGTGAAGGATTCACCTCTGAGCCCCCAGCTGTGAGGTGGGTGGTGATTTTTGGAGGCAAACCCAGGGGAGGAGGTGCAAATAACCCCACATTTTGGGTTTCCTAAGGATGCTGCGCTGAGGTTTTGTCAAAGCATGCCTAAAATCAAAACACTTCAAAGCCACACTGGGAAAACAAAACAAAAAAAAAAAGAAAAATAGACAGGAAGATGAACAAATAAAATGTTTTAAGTGTGAAACCCACATAAAAGGGGAGATATTGAGTGGAGAGAGCTCGCTCAATCCGTTCTAACCTGAAAACCATATTACTCAAACCATTAAAATACAGCCAGTGTATATCCTGTGGGATAGAGTAACATTGTTTTTAAGCAGCTGGGAGATTGTTTAGTCTTGTGCCCAGGCTTGCAAAGGCTGCACTGCTCACCACAGAGCACATCTGAGCGAAAAGGCACTTGAGCTGTTGACCCCCTGTTTGTTCTGGGCATAATCTCAGTTTATAATCATAAATAACCTTAGTTCAAGGATTTATTTCTTATTTACTCTAGGACTCTCTGTGTATCCTTGGATATTTACTCATGTGGGGCATCCTGAGTTGTTCCCTGTTCCAGCAGCAAATCCTGGCTCTGTTTGTCACTGGCACAGCCCTGCCCAGGGTGTCACACCTCCAGCAGTGTCATACCTTCCTGCAGCCTCAGGGATAAACTCCTCCCTGCAGTGTCCTTGTCTGGGCAAAGGACACAAACCTGCCCAAAAAAACCCCCAAAATCACCCCAAAATGCTCCAAAATCACCCAAAACCCCACCAAAATCTGCTTCAGCACCCTCAAAATGCCCAAGCTCACCAAAAGGGAGTCATCTCTCCTTTTTCCTACCTCTGGCCTCTCTCCACCTTACACTGACCAAGTGATGGGAGTTAATGAGATAAGGGACCCTTATCTCTGACCTCCCTTCATGCTGCCATCAGGGCAGGTTGCAGCCCTGCCCCAGTGCCCTCCTGTGCTGGCATCTCTGATGCTTTTCTGGGGGGTGCTGTGTAAAAAAGAGGGGCAGAGATCCCCCAAACCCCTGGATTTTTGGCCAAAGGGGGTCTTTCTGTGCAGCCACCAAATCCTCGCTGCCTGGGTTTGTGGCACCAGGGGGACAACGGGGCAGCTGGCCCGGGCTCGCATCACATCTCCATTTTCCAGAGCAGACAGCAGACAATGGCTTTCCTCCAGAGCAGCGAGGAGCCAGATGGCTTCAAAAGATCCCCTCTGCCTCCGAGGCGGCATATGGAATATTAATTAATAATAGATTAATAGACCTTCCCCCACTTAAAGATGTCATCTGTTGGTGCGCCACGCAATAACGGTGGGCGTCTCTTTGGAGATGTCCTTCAGTGACCCTCGAGGGTCCTATGGAATATTAATTAATAATGGATTAATAGACCTTCCCCCACTTAAAGGTGTCATCTGTTTGTGTGCTACACAACAACGGCGGCGCGCAGGGAGCGTCTCTTTGGAGATGTCCTTCCGTGACCCCCGAGGGTCATATGGAATATTAATTAATAATGGATTAATTGACCTTCCCCCCCTTAAAGATGTCACCTTTAAGCCACAAAACAACGGCGGCGTGCGGGGAGCGTCTCTTTGGAGATGTCCTTCCGTGACCCCCGAGGGGATCTCAGCTCCATCACGTGGAACCCCAGGCACAGGGGATGTTTCTCTGCCTGTCCTGAGATGTCCTGATCCCCAGGAGAACACTGCTCTTAACCTTTGCCTGTGGAGAAAGCTTCCAAGCCTTTGGGATTGGAAGAATTGGAATTGGGAATTGGGAATTCTCCTGATCCCCAGGAGAACACTGCTCTTAACCTTTGCCTGTGGAGAAAGCTTCCAAGCCTTTGGGATTGGAAGAATTGGAATTGGGAATTGGAATCTACGAGTGTGTGAAATAAATCGTGGTGTAGTTTATCACCGGGTGAAAAACATACAGTTCAGGGATTTTAGTATGGAGGTGGGTAGGACACAAGATGGAGGATTTTGGGCGTTGTCTGATCTCCTTCTTGTTCTTCATCTGCTCCATTTTCTGCAGTGTTGGGAGCACAGGGTGATTAATTAGAAAGAACCACAACGCAGATGTTGCGTGGACCGAAAAATAATGAGTTATTGGTAGGAAGGTAGAAATAAAGTACATTCCAAGAGATAATTGGACAAAACAGCTTTAAAAGACCTTGAACCTGTGTGTCTGGTGACTTTTGGTGCCTTCTCTTTGTACGCTGAGTCGGAGATGTAGGCGGTGTGCAGAACTTCTGATAAGAGAAAAATAAACATCACCCTGAAGAGCGAAACCCCAAGAGTCCTGTCCGCCTCTCATTCCTAACCCTGAACTTTTATTTAAGAGTCTCCCACCCACGAGGGAGGTTTTGACAGAGAAGGGACAGGGGAGGGACCCCAAGGGCCCTGGTCTGGCAAGCTGTGGCCACTTGGCAATTTCAGAGAGGGGAGGGTGGGATTCCCAGCCCAGGGAAAGCTGCGAGCGGGGCAGGATTCCTGTGAGGAGCTCAGCAGGGATGTGTGTAATGCCCAGCGAAAGCAGCATCTGAACCTGTTGGTTTTTTATATTTAATGGTATTTTTGCCCCCACCGGGGCTCCTAATCCTTGGTTCTGTCACTGCTCTGTCGGGGGAGCGTCTCCCTCACCCTCCTCTCCCTTGGGATCTCACCTCCTCACACGAGCCAGGATAAGCAGCTTTAATTCAGTGTCAGCCTCATCTAGGGAATTAAGCTGGGCCCAGAAAAATCCTATTACTCTTGTGAGCGAAGGTGAATAAATGTGTATCTTGACTGATCGTGGATTAATCCTGGGATCCACTTAGGGCTGACAGGAGCTGTTGCCTAGCAATGTAATTGAATGTAAGGCTGAGCGTGCTGAAAAAGGGTCAATTGCTAAATAAGCCCCCAGAACCTCATTTTCAGCCTTTTTTCCCCCTTCTCCTCAAGCTTTATGTTTTCCAAATATGAAACCAGTAACTCCCAGCAAGGAGATTATGGGATAAAGCAGTGGGAGCTCGTGGTTTGTGCCAGGTCTGGCTCAGCTCTCGGGGTCTGAGGCAGATCTGACGTGGAGAATCAACGGAGGGAGAGGAGAGCTTGCCAAGGTGCAGAGAAGAGCAGGATTTGATTCCAGGCAGGGTCAGCCACCAGGACCTGTCAGACCTGCAACCAGCCAGGACCTGGCCCAGGTTACCTGGACAGGCTCCCCAGTTCCTGCTTTTTCACAGATTACCATAGTGACACTGCATTCCCTAATTCCTGGGGTTTTTTCCCTTAATTTTCAGTGAGACTGCACAAACGGCTTCCCCAGTTCCTGTTTTTCCCCCCCCAGATTACCACAGTGACACTGCTCAAACGGCTTCCCTAATTCCTGGGTTGTTTTCCCTAAATTTTCAGTGACACTGCCCAAATGGCTTCCCTAATTCCTGGGTTGTTTTCCCTAAATTTTCAGTGACACTGCCCAAATGGCTTCTCTAATTCCTCTTTTTTCCCAAATTCCCACAGTGACACAGCACAAATGGCTTCTCCAACTCCTGCTTTTCCTCAAATTCTCACAGTGACACTGCACAAATAGCTTCCCCCCAATTCCTGTTTTTTTTTTTTTCCCAAATTCCCACAGTGACACTGCACAAATGGTTTCCCCAATTTCTGCTTTTTCCCAAATTTTCAGTGACACTGCATGGATGGCTTCCCTAATTCCTGCTTTTTCAAAAATTCCCACAGTGACACTGCACAAATGGCTTCCCCAGTTCCTGGGTTTTTCCCCCCAAATTCCCACAGTGATCCGGCACAAATGGCTTCCCTAATTCCTGTTTTTTTCCCCCCAAATTCCCACAGTGACCCGGCACAAATGGCTTCCCTAATTCCTGGTTTTATTTCCCAAATTCCCACAGTGACACTGCACAAATGGCTTCCCCAATTCCTGATTTTTTCCCCCCAAATTCCCACAGTGACACTGCACAAATGGCTTCCCCAATTCCTGATGTTTTCCCCCCAAATTCCCACAGTGACACTGCACAAATGGCTTCCCTAATTCCTGATTTTTTCCCCCCAAATTCCCACAGTGACACTGCACAAATGGCTTCCCTAATTCCTGGTTTTATTTCCCAAATTCCCACAGTGACATGGCACAAATGGCTTCCCTAATTCCTGGTTTTATTTCCCAAATTCCCACAGTGACATGGCACAAATGGCTTCCCTAATTCCTGGTTTTATTTCCCAAATTCCCACAGTGACACGGCACAAATGGCTTCCAGGCTACTGAGTCATTGCCCTTGGGATGAGCAACAGTTCCTTTTTCTGGGCAGGACAGAGCTGTGCTGCTAAATGTCAGGTGTTCTGCTCGCCAGCTGGAGAGACGAGGCACAGAAATTCTGTGTGGAGCCCTCCCTCCATCCTGGGCTGGGCTCAGCCTTGTGCCTCAGCATCTTCATCACCTCTGGGGGTGGGCTGAGGCCATTCCACAACGTTTGGTGTGGCAAACGTGGCAGACAGAGCTGCTGAGATCCACTGAGGGAGGTTTTTGGTGTTTGGGAATGCAGACAGAGCTCCTGAGATTAGCTCAGGGAGGTTTTTGGTGTTTGGGAATGCCCTTTCACAAATTCTTGTGTGACAGACAGATGTGAGATCAGTTGAGGGAGATTTTTGTGTTTGGGAGTGGAGACAGAGCTCCTGAGATCAGCTGAGGGAGGTATTTGTGCTTGGGAATGCAGACAGAGTTCCTGAGATGAACTGATGGAGGTTTTTGTGCTTTGGAATGCCCTTTCACAATTTTTTGTGTGACAGACAGAACTGAGATCCACTGAGGGAGGTTTTTTTGCTTTGGAATGCCCTTTCACAATTTTTTGTGTGACAGACAGAACTGAGATCCACTGAGGGAGGTTTTTGTGTTTTGGAATGGAGACAGAGCTCCTGAGATCCACTGAGGGAGGATTTTATGCTTGGGAATGGAGACAGAGCTCCTGAGATCAGCTGAGGGAGGTTTTTGTGTTTGGGAATGGAGACAGAGCTCCTGAGATCAGCTGAGGGAGGTTTTTGGTGTTTGGGAATGCCCTTTCACAAATTCTTGTGTGACAGACAGATGTGAGATCAGTTGAGGGAGATTTTTGTGTTTGGGAGTGGAGACAGAACTCCTGAGATCAGCTGAGGGAGGTTTTTTGTGTTTGGGAATGCCCTTTCACAAATTTTTGTGTGGCAAACGTGGCAGACAGAGCTCCTGAGATCAGCTGAGGGAGGTATTTGTGCTTGGGAATGCAGACAGAGTTCCTGAGATGAACTGATGGAGGTTTTTGTGCTTTGGAATGCCCTTTCACAATTTTTTTGTGTGACAGACAGAACTGAGATCCACTGAGGGAGGTTTTTGTGTTTTGGAATGCAGACAGAGCTCCTGAGATCCACTGAGGGAGGTTTTTGTGCTTGGGAATGCAGACAGAGCTCTTGAGATCAGCTGAAAGAGGTTTTTGTGCTTGAGGTGTTTCCTCCTTCCCTGAGGATTCGCCCCAAACAGGACAAACACCAGAATGCAGAGGAAAGGGCTTCAGGCCCCTCATTCCCGGGATTTTGGAGAAACAAATCCCTCAGAGCAGGGATTCCTACGGATCCATCCCCTCCTGACTGCCGCCAAACAGAACCAGGCTTGGGATCCTGGGCTGGGGCACAGACAGGAGGGATGAGCCAGAACCACAGCCCAAAATCTCCCACATCCCAAATTCCCCCTTCAGCAGCTCCAGCCTCCATGGCAGGAGAGGAAGGGAAGGAATCTGAGCATCAGGTTCAGTGTCACGGGGGGAAATCCCAGCTTTATTCCATCCCGAGCCTTTAATCACTGCCAGCTCCTCATTCCCTTTTATTTCTCCCTGTTCAGGCACTCCTGAGGAGGAAACCATGGCCCAGGGTTTGAGGTCCACAGGATCCCTGTTTGGGCGTTCCAGAACCTCTCCCTGCCAATTCCCATGGATCTGTATTTACATTTCATGGAAAACAGGTCCAGAAGCGGGGGGGGGGGGGGGGAAAACCCAAAAAAACAAACAAACAAACAAAAAAACAAACAGGAAATCTGTCTAAGTAAACACCCAATTAGTAAAATTAAACCCCCAAGGGCTGCAACAAGAGCCATCCCACAAATGTGGCACCAGCCTGCAGCACTGGGAGGATTTTAGGAAATCTCTCCCTTGTTGTACGAACCAGAGAGAAAACCACACTAAAATATGAAGGGTTTGATGGGGTTTTTTTCCCTCTCCTCTGTTGATTGCTGTTGCTTGGAGTTACCTGGGCAGGAAACATCTGCTTTTCCCCCATTAAAGAGCAAAGATGAGCAGGTTTTAGTTAAACCTGGCATTCTGTAGTTATTTACTGGGACTTGAGGAGGGGAAAAAAAAAAAAGAAGAAGTTGGAACCTAATTACAGAGCAGATGCTGAGAGTGGTATTTATTCACCAAAACCACACAGGTCATTCATTAAAATCTCAGTTTTAATTAGCAAACACCTGTTTTGTGTTTGATTTTACACTGATCTAGACTGGCTGCAATTTGCTGTCTTCAGGAGGAGCAACTCCAGGGTCTGACAGGGACAGGGCTGGTCCCAGCTGCCCCAAACCCCCTGCTTTTGGGATTTCACTGAACCCAGGCCTTTCTAGGAGCAAAACTTGAACTTGGCTCAGGTCTAAGCCTAGCAAAGGTGAGCAGGACTCAGTGCAGGCCTTGTTTGATCTGAAGATTAGACAAAACACCTGCTGGAGCCCAAGCAGCATCTTCTTCTTGGGCTTTGCAATCCCAAGTCCTTGAGAAGTGCATTTAACACAACACTGAGCACTGAAAATGCCTTTTGATGACAATGCTGAGCTGAGCTGTGTTTTTGTGGATGCAAATTAGCCCCGATAATGAATTCCTCTTTGAAATGGATGGATTTGAAGCTCGTGTTCTCTATCACAACCACACGTTGCTCATTGTCCTCAAAGCACTTGATTTTCAAAAACATTCTGGCACCCACACAATCGCTGCTCTGGAATTTTTCAAAGCCCCTGAATCAATACCTGCCTCGTCCTTTAAATAAGGATGAAATAATTCTCTAATTCACAGAATGATGAGGCAATAAACCAATTACAGTAATTAAAGCATTGCTGTAATAAGGGTCACCCAGACAGGCGAGCGATACACGCGATACCCGTGATTATAAAATTATTATAATTTAGGAGATGTTTTCTCCTGAAAACATTCCACGTCCTGAATTCCTGCCGCTTCTCACAGCCAGCTGCCCTCCCCACCTACCACAGAAATCCACTGCAAAAAGGGGGGAAAACGTTTCCCTGCTGAAGTGATTTGGAAATGAAGGGATCCACTCATTAATTCATCTGTGGCACCCTGGGTGGGCTGAACGCTGGTTCATTCATCCAGGCCCTGCCTGGATGTGAAGGGTGTGAGGAATGCTCAGCGGGGAATCTCTTGGAGGAGATCCGGGGCAGCTCCAGCCCTGCTACTGCAGGGGTTGGGGAGACAGAATTTGGGGATCTGGAACCTTGGGGTGCCCTAAACGACACCCTGGGTTGTATGATCCTCCTCACGATGGATGGCTGGGTTTCTAGAGGCAGCCTTTGAGCTTTACCAGCCCTCAGTGGGTGTTTTAACTGGCCACAAACAGATCTGAGAGCCCTCGCTGTTCCTCGCCCAGCTCCTGCCGCTGCATCCATCTCCCGTGAGAGGAGGCACAAACCCAGAGCCACAAACACAAAGTCACAAACCCAGAGCCACAAACTTGTCACCACATTTCCCTTCACAGAGCAAAGCAAAGCACAACTTCCCCAGAATATTCCTGGGTTTCACATTCTCTGAACCTCAGAGAAAGGAAAAACAATTCTTGTCTCATTTCCTGCTCCTGTGTCGCTCACAAGTGGAATGCATGGTGGGAGATTGTTCACCTGAAGGGAATTCATACTTGCGTTCTGGTGTGAGGGTTTGGATTCACTGAGCAGTTGGATCCAGGTGTGTGTGTGTGTGTGTGTTGGGACTGTCGGGACAGTCACGAGATTCTCTGCAGTGGAGTGCAGTGCAGAGCTGGGCAGATTCAGTTTAGATGTAATGTAATATAATGTAATATAATATAGAATAATGTAGTATAATAAAGTAATAATTCGCCTTCTGATAAGATGGAATCCTCCTCATCATTCCTCCCTTCGTTGGGGCATTCCCTGCAAATACAATACAAACCCAGAGGCACAAACACGAAGTCACAAACCCAGAGAGGCTTTTCCCAGCCCTGAGCCCGTGTTTGGCCTGGAAACCACGCCAGGAGAAAGGAATTTGGAGCTTCAGGAGCAGCCCCGCAGCCCAAATCCCCCCCCAAGGCAGCCTGGGGATGGGATTTAGCAGAGTGTGTCCCCACAGGACCACTCAGCATCCCAAACTGCAGAGTTCCACTGCTCCAGGGACTCACTCTGTGGGCAGGAGGAAGAAAGAGCTCAGGGTTAGCCGGAGTAATTGGAACTGCACGACCCCAAGCTTCTCACCAGAGAAGCACAAAAGGCTCCGGCTGCTCCCTGCAAATCCTCCCAGAGCTGCTTCAGAATTTCAGAAATTCTGCTCAAACAGCCTGAGCGCAGAGCGCTGCCTCGCCTTTCATCCTCACATCCTCCTGTGCCTTCCAAACGAGATAAAATGGGATTAAGAACTGCCCCAGCAGCACCTGCTCAGGTGAGTGTTGCCCCAGCAGTGCTCCCCTGGCTCTTCAAAGCACTCGGGGTCACAGCAATTCCTCCCCCAAGAGTGAAACAGGCTCAGAAAGACCTGAACTCCTCCAAACCAGGTCTGCTTCTAATCAGCTTTAATATCAGAGCTGCAGCAGCAACCTCCCTGCTCGGGCCACAAATGACAGGCTTATTATCCTTTCTTTTGAAACGGAGAAATTGGTTCAGACTTTGGGTAGGCTTTTAGCTACCACCAAGAGGAAAAAACCCAAACAAACAAACAAGGGGGGAAAAAAGCCAAAAAGGGGGGGAAAAAAGGAGAATAAGAAGGGAAAGAATAAAGGAAGTGGATATCTTGTGAGATTTTTAAAGCTTTGTAGAAAATGCAGACAGACAGACCAGTCGTGCTGCTGTCATCTTGCTTCCACCGAAATTTGGGCAACTTCAAAAGCAAATGTTTGTGGGTTTTAACCCTCTCCGTGCCTGGTGGGTAGATCTCCCAGCAGGTGATCTCCCTTTGCAGAGGGAGAAATGGATCCTGTAGATCAGGGGTGTTTTATTGCACAGTGCAGGCTTGTGTTGGATTTATTCCTAAATATTTAACGATCATTTGGTGTTCACGTAAAGGGAATTAACAGTGGTGAAAAACCCTTAAAAGACACCTTAAAGCAGTGACAATGTTCCTGAATTAACTCTGAGCCTGACATTAGTCCCACTAAAGACAGCAGGATTATTCCAGGGCTGATTTTCTCAGCTGATGAACTGTTTAATTGGACTGAACCCACTGGATAAACATCTACGCTGGGAGAGCACAAAGGAAGACAAACGAGCAGGGGAAGCAGGTTCCTTTCAGCTGAACTTGGATGTTCAGGAATTATCCCTCCTCCTCCATGAACAACGGGCAATCAAAGTCATGGCAATTAAAAAATTGGCACTGTCAGGGAGGAACATTATTGCCCTGAGAGGCAGAAACCTGTCGCTCTAGGACACGAAATAAAACAACGTGGACACTGGAACCTCCAAGGTAAAAGAAGGGCAGTTTAATTTCTGACTCCAACATTTATGGACTTTCAAAAGTGGCAGTGGATTGGAGGGTGACAGTGCCACCTCTCCAATGACACTGGAGAAGCCAACAGCCCCTCACATTTCTCCTCCTCCAGAAAAGAATGTAAAACAATAATTATTTACATAAAACTGTACAAGAATTTACAAGAATGTAAACATCAGAAGGCTGGGAAGAACTTGGGGCGGCAGAAAACCACGTTTTGTAGACAAAGCAGCCCCTTTCTGTTTTTCCAGGAGTCATTTCAACCTCCTGACACCCGCGTGGAGGGGTGGCTGCCCATGGGAGGAGACAGCAGCGGGAAAAGCGGAGGGGAGGAAGCAGCAGCTCCTGACAAAAAGCAAATATTTACCCAGCGAGGCTCTGCAATAATCTGCTCTTTGATATCGCAAAGGAGAGCTCCAAAACCCCGGCGCTGTTTAATCAACATGTTTGAGCACAAGCAGGGAACATTCCTGCGCAAACCTGAGAGAAGCAAGGCGGGTTTATGGACATAACCCTAATTAATTTGGTGTGTTTGGATTGCCGGCGTCCCCGCTGAGCAGCTGCAGCTGTGCTGTGACAGGAGCCAGCCGTGCCCAGCTCGGGGTGTGCTCCACTCTGCAAATATTTGAGGCTCCTGCGTGGGCAGGTTGACACAGCAATGCAATCAATTAAACAAACAAGCTACGAGGGACGATTGACTGGGAGCACGCCTGGCAAGGGGGGGAGTGGGAACAAAAATGGGAATTTTGTGCAGTTTTTTCTGCACCAAGGAATCCATGGTTCTGCTCTGCTCCAGAACAGCAAAATCTGAGGTGCCGATTTATTTATTCATGGCAAAGTGCAGCACGCATAGCAAATGGTGGGGAAATTAAAGGATGTGCTGCTTTGGAAATGGCTCCGGCAGCCCCGGAGCTGGTGGGGCCAGCTGGAGATGAGATGAGGCGAGGATGTGCCAAAACCTCCTTGTGTTCCTGAAGCAACATCCACACCAAGCATTTTTCACTCCAAAATATCCACCAGCATCCAGGTTGTGCTGGCCCAAACTGCTCCTGAATTGCAGCCCTGGGCAGTGAGGGAAGCTCAGGGCTGGCCACTCATTTTTGGGGCAGTGCAGTGGGGTATTGGTGAGGTGCCCGGGATGAAGGAGGAATTGAGAGTCTGACTCCATGTTCTCAGAAAGTTAATTCAATAATATATTATATTATATTATATTATATTATGCTATATTATTTATATATCTATATTTATATTTATATATTTATATTATATTAAAGAATGCTATACTAAACTGTGCTAAAGAATACAGAAAGGATACAGACAGAGGCTGAAAGATAATAATGAAAACTCGTGACTCTTTCCAGAGTCTGACACAGCCTGGCCCTGATTGGCCAAAGAGTGAAAACAACTCCCAGAAACCAATGGAACAATCACCTGTGGGTGAGCGATCCCCAGCCACATTCCACAGCAGCAAAACACAGCAGAAGCAAATCAGATAATATTGTTTTCCTTTTTCTCTGAGGCTTCTCAGCTTCCCAGGAGAAGAATCCTGGGCAAAGGGATTTTTCAGAAAATGTGACGGTGACAGTGCAGAGCCCTGGGGCTGATCTGGGATCCCAGAGATTCCTGGGCTCAGGGGTTTATTGGGAATGAAAAGGGACAGCTGGGAGAGTGGGGGCATGGGAGAGGCGCAGAGGCACCTCTGGGTGTGGGGGAAGGATGGCCTGGGATGGGGAAGGACGGAGGGATGGACACCAGTGAGGGAAGGATGAGGGACATCTGTGAGGGGAGGATGGCCTGGAATGGGGAAAGGATGGTCAGGGGTGAGGGAAGGAGGGAAGGATGGTCACTTGTGGGGGAAGGATGGACATTTCTGAGGGAAGGATGGCCAGGAATGGAGAAAGGATGGCCAGGGGTGGGTAAAGAATGAAGGGATGGACATTTGTGAGGGAAGAATGGACATTTCTGAGGGAAAGATGGCCACTGCTGAGGGAAGGAGGGCCAGGGAGGGGGAAAGGATGGCCATGGATGTGTAAAGAATGAAGGGAGGGACATTTGTGAGGGAAGGATGGGCAGGGGTGGGGAAAGGAGGGAAGGATGGTCACTGCTGAGGGAAGGATGGACATTTGTGAGGGAAGGATGGGCAGGGATGGGGGAAGGATGGACAGGGATGGGGGAATCATGGAATGATGATCATTTCTGAGGGAAGGATGGCCACTGCTGAGGGCAGGATGGGCAGGCATGGGGAAAGGATGGCGTGATGGTAATTTCTGAGGGAAGGATGGCCACCGCAGTGCCCCTGGCTCCAGCACTGGCCGCTGCAGGAAGAACAAGCCCTGGCAGCCCTGGGGATGAAGAGCCAGCTGTCTGCAGTGAGAAGCAGCTGGAGTTGCTGTCCCTGTCAGCAGCAGCAGCAGCAGCTGACCTGGCCCGAGAGATGCCAGGAATTGAAATCCAGCGTGTGCAGCCCCCACGGCTGCAGGGTTTGCTGGCTGGGTTCCCTCCTGGAACAGCTGCTGGAGGAACCCTGCCAGCAGAAACAGGATATTTCTGTGGGTTTGGGCTCCTGCTCTGCCAGCACAGCCTTTATTCCACCAGAGAAGGGAGAAATCCTCAGAAGAGAGCTGAAGTCACACTGGTTCTTGGATAAACCCCTCCCATTTCAATCAAAATCCGCTCAAGTCATGGAAAAATCCCACAGAACCCAAATTCACCTGAGCAGGTTCCCAGGGTGGGGCTCAAACAAGGTAATGCTGCTGTGCTGGAACCTCCTGGCTCTGTGTCAGGGGTTCAAATATCCCTGAATCATCTGGAGAAAGGATTTTTTTCTGTGTGGGAGGCTGGAAAAACAAAGCTCTCAGCTCTGCCATCGCCTTGGCCCTGTTAGAGTTTGGGGAATCAGGGGGTGAGAGGCAGATCCCAAATTTCCTACTGGGAGCAGATCAGTGCCTGGCTCAGCCCTGCTCTCATCCCTGCAGATCAGAGCTGACACTCCCCAGCCTGCTGCAGAATTAATAACTCAGCTCATTCCAGCCCCGAACACACAAAAATGTCACCAAATCCAATCACAGCCAATAACGTCCCAGGACAAGGTCTTGGGGCCTCATTACCCACCCGGTCCATCTGGTTTTAACCTGGCCCTTTGGGATTGCTGAGGTTTGCACCGTCCCTTTGGGCTAAAACAGCTGAAAAGTGGGGCCAATGCAAACCACGAAAACTCCATTTTCCATTTCAGTTCTGGCTAAGAACCACAAGCACGGTGGACAGTACAGATCTCCAGCACCATCCATTCTTATAATCTGTGATTTCTTGGGTGACTCCAAAGGGTTGAAGTTGTTTTTAAAGGGTGTTATGAAGTTTTAGCATATTAAATATCTGTGTATGTGGTGTAGAGAATTTTATGGAGTGAAACTGAAGCCCGTCCCAGGATCCATGGGATGAAAATGATCCATTTCCAGCCCCCCAGCAGTCAGAGGTGGCATAGAGAATTTTATGGAGTGAAATTGAGGCCCGTCCCAGGATCCATGGGATGAAAATGATCCATTTCCAGCCCCCCAGCAGTCAGAGCTCGCTAGCAGCTTCTGCCTGGAGCCTCACAGACAGAAGGGCTGTGTCCTTATGGGCAGGCAGAGCTCCCCAGACTGCTTTTCCACGTTTTTTTTTCATGGATCTGGTTTAAAAAGTTCCAACCCAGGGATGAAACCTTCCAGCCTGATGCCAGGAGATCGGGTCTATGGGCACCTCCTGAACAAAGGCTGTTTGCTCTGGTTAAAGGCCCATGAAGAGAAGAATTCGGGCATTTCAAAGCTCTTTTTTTTTACATTTGCCACTTCAGAGGAGCCCAGCAAGCCCCAGGAATTTGGGAAAGCTTGGACTCAGCAGCCCCTGAGCCATGTCAGGCTTTCCCTCAGTGTGTGCCAGGCAGGCAGGAAATATTCATCACCTCCCATCCTGTTTTGTCACCCTTTTTGTTCCGTGTAGCTGCATTTATGCGAAGTGTGCAGCAGGGATGTTTGTATTTGTATTTACATGACTGTTATTAGAGGAAGAGCTGCCAGTTTGACACTGCATTTATGTGGGAGCCATCTCCCACTTTCTAACGCAGACTTGGCTTTTTTGTTTTTTCCCCATTTTCTTTTCATCCTGGCTGAGGATGTGTCCTACTTTCTTGTTTAGAAGATGATATGCTTGCATTATGCATTCTAAATATAGTTTTTTATTTTTTCTTTTCTTGTGCAAAGCAGGTTGACGTGGTCGTCAAAAGAAATGAATTCAGAGTTCCTCTCCTGCCCCGGGGGAGACGTGCTGGGAGAATTTTATTCCAAGGAAGGGCTAAAACACGAAGCTGCTGATGTGTTCCAGGACAATTTACTGCGTGTTGGATTTTTTATTTTACCTGGTTTTGTCACAATTTGGGACTGGCAGGGCCTGAGGAGGAGGGGAGGGAGCAGAAAAAGTCACATGGACCAAGGGTGCACTCAAAATTCCCTTCCCAAACAGCCACGCTCATCACAACCTCAGTCCAGAGAGAAGCAGGCAGGGACTGGAGGGATCCAGGAGGGATTGAGGGGATTCAGGGAGAGATTGGGGGGATTCAGGGAGAGATTGGGGGATCCAGGAGGGATTGAGGGGATCCAGGCAGGGATTTGGGGGATCCAGGCAGGGATTGGGGGGATCCAGACAGGGATTAAGGGGATCCAGGCAGGGACTGGGGGGATCTAGGGAGAGATTAAGGGGAGCCAGGGAGCGACTGGGGTGATCCAGAGAGGGACTGAGAGGATTCAGAGAGGGATTGAGAGGATCCAGGTACAGATTGAGGGGATTCAGGCAGGGAATGGGGGAATGCAGGCAGGAACTGAGGGGATCCAGGCAGGGATTGAGGGGATCCAAGGAGGGATTGAGGGATCCAGAAGGGATTGAGGGGATCCAGCAAAGGACTGAGAGGATCCAGGCAGGGATTAAGGGAATCCGTTGGCCCAGCCCTGTGCCCATCCTGCTCTCCCAGGTGTGGGAATTTCCCCCCATTTCAGGGTGAAATTTCAGGAATTTCAGGGCTTTCTCAGCCCTGACTGCACCTCTGACCCCTCCTGGCTGAGGTTTGAACAAAATTCCTCCTTTTTTTCAGCACTGGCCCAGAAGGGGAAGACAGGGAGTCACTGGCCTGGGTATTTTGGGAGCAGAGCCTGCAGGTGACTCTCATATCCTGATGAAATGAAATTATTGGTTTATTTGGAAAAAAGAGAAAAGGGCCAAGCACCCAAACACCACAGAATGAAGGATCTGCAGCAGGGAGCTCCACAGAACATAAAGCACCTCTTTTTAAAGGAAGAGCACTCCAGAACCTCCCAGCCCGGGGAGGAAGGAGCAGCTCTGCGGGCACTCTCTGCCTCCGAAATCCAGGAATTTCCCAGCTCCATCACCCTAAAGACTGGCAAACATCACAGGCAGAGTTAAAGGGAATTAACTAAAGGGAAAATCCCATTTAATTTGAGGAGCCTGGCTACTTCTCACTCAAACCTCTTCTTTTTGGGGTTGTTCCTGTTTAAAATCCCAGAGCCAAATCACTCTGTGCTCCAGCAGCAGTGGATCCACAGCAGGGACAGGGAAGCAAACTCCTTTTCAGCTGCCCCAGTATTTCCTGCTCCATCGGGTGCAGCTCTGCTCAGCAGCCAGGACGTGGGGATTGTCCCAGCCCCGTCCTTGTGACATTTCATTAAGCTGCTCGTTTAAAGCTTATCATTAGAGGGACTGGAGCCTTGGTGGAAGAACTTAATTGCATCCTATTTTCCCTGCCTGGAGATGCATTGGAGGAGTCAGTTTGCATTTTGATTTTTTTTTCTTCCGTTATTTCAAGGTCCTGGTGCTGCACAGAATTTTAAGTTGCTCCATCTGCTCCGCTCCCTCCTCACCTGGGGCTGGCAGAACCCCTGCTATTAGAGCTGTCAATATTCCTGTTCTTCCCCACTTCCTAAACTCGAGGAGGAATGGAGATCACAGCCGCTGGAGTTTACCTGGGAAAGGCCTTTGCATACGTGGAAAAGGAATAAAAGCCATAAAACCACACAAAACAGAGGACGTTTCTCTTTGCTGCTAGCAAAACCTGTTTTCCTCTCCTTTAAGATACCCCAAACAAAAAGTCCCAACACTTCTTCACCCCACACAGGGGGTAAAAATTCCAGCTTGAACAGCACCGAACCAAAAAAAGGGTCACAACTTGAGGCAGGACAGCCTGACCCGAGTGTCCCCTGCAGGGTGGGCACAAAAATCCCCCTGGGCTGCCCTGGAGGAGCCCCTGCGCCGCTGCCTTTCATTGTGCTGAGATGTGAAATCCTCTCTCTGTAGCAGCCACTGGGGAGGGTCACAGAGAGCTGCTCCTCCAGAAGGTGAACTGGTGCCCCAGGCTAGGTGGGATTACAAAAGCAAAGGGCAGAGAGGGTTGTTCTGTGCAGAAAAGGGACAGAGAGGTTGTTCTGTGCAGAATAGGGGCAGAGAGAGTTGTTCTGTGCAGGAAAAGGGGCAGAGAGAGTTGTTCTGTGCAGGAAAGGATTCAGAGAGTTGTTCTGTGCAAAAAAGGGACACTGAGAGTTGTTCCATGCAGGAAAGGGGCACAGAGAGTTGTTCTGTGCAGAATAGGGGCAGAGAGGGTTGTTCTGTGCAGGGAAAGGACACTGAGAGTTGTTCTGTGCAGGAAAAGGGGCAGAGAGAGTTGTTCTGTGCAGGAAAGGATTCAGAGAGTTGTTCTGTGCAGAAAAGGGACACTGAGAGTTGTTCCGTGCAGAAAAGGGACACTGAGAGTTGTTCCATGCAGGAAAGGATTCAGAGAGTTGTTCTGTGCAGAAAGGGGGCAGAGAGAGTTGGTCTGTGCAGGAAAGGGGCAGAGAGGGTTGTTCTGTGCAGAAAAAGGACACTGAGAGTTGTTCTGTGCAGGAAAAGGACACTGAGAGTTGTTCTGTGCAGGAAAGGGACCCAGAAAAATCAGAAAAAGCTGCTGGAGCTCCCAGGCAGCACCCTGGGCCAGGGGAAACTCGTCAGGATTATAAAGCCCAGGCTGGTGGGGCTGGCTCTGCCCCGGCACAGGACAGAGGTCACTCCATGGCCTAGCAGCACCAGGAGCAGCCCCTCACTCCCCCGGGCCCTTTCCCGGGTTCATTGTCCCCTGTTCACTCCACCCTGTGCACAAGGAGGAGCAGGGAGGCTGGCAGAGCTCTGGGCTCTGCTCCTCTCTCCAGCACTGCCAGGGTGGAATTTGCTGCTCTGCTGAGTCAATTCTGCTCCAAATAAAATTCCGGGGCTGTTTGGAAATAACAGAAACAAAATGTTCCTGTGCCTCGCTTCTCCTCCCTCATCCATGCAGGAGTTTCCCTCCCCCAGCCCCAGAGCTGAGCTCCAGGAGCTCCTCAGAGCAGTTCTGAGGGGTTTGATGTTTACCTTGGGCACTCTTTCAACCTTATGCAACTTTAATTAATCCTCGCTGATCTGCAGTGAGCGATGAGCCAAGGAGCAGGATTCCTGCCAGGGCTGGGCGCAGAGCAGGGGGTTCGCTTTCACTTCACCTGAACAGCCTCCAGCTTGAGCCTTCTAAGAGGTAAAAGCCAAAAAACTGGAAAACTCTGGAAGTTTTATTTATCACCCCAAAGGATTTTGTGTTTCACCTCGGCCAGTGAGGTTTCCCTCTTCACTGCACTGGTTAAAGTTCACTGGAGATTTCCTGGCTTTAAAAACCGCTGGTGAGAGGCTGCAAGGAGGTTCCTCCTAACGCAGCAATAAATAAAAATATTTCTTGGGTGTCGCAGTCACATTTTCTGAAAAATCCCTTCGCCCAGGATTCTTCTCCTGGGAAGCTGAAAAGCCTCAGAGAAAAAGGAAAACAATATTATCTCATTTGCTTCTCCCGTGTTGTGCTCACGTGTGGAATGTGGCTGGAGATTGTCTACCCCAGGTGATTGTTCCATTGGTTTAATGAGAATTGTTTTGACTTTTTGGCCAATCAGGGTCAGGCTCTGGAAAGAGTCACGAGTTTTCATTATTATCTTTCAGCCTTCTGTCTGTATCCTTTCTGTATTCTTTAGTATAGTTTAGTGTAGCATTCTTTAATATAATATAGATAACAAAATAATAAATCAGCCTTCTGAGAACACGGAGTCAGATTCATCATTCCCTCCTTCATCAGGGCACCCCGCGAATACAATCCTTGGGAAGCAAAGAGAAGGCAGCCCCCGAGGGAATTCTCCCAGCAATAAATAAAAATATTTCCTGGAAAGCAAAGAGAAGGCAGCCCCCGAGGGAATTCTCCGTGGGCAGGGCTGACAGCCAGGCCCAGGCTGCTCAGAATTCCTCCTGCAGCCTCACTTGGGCAGCTTTCTAAGGCAAATTAGAAGAGAATAACTGTAAATTCATGGAGAGGAGAGAGAATATGAAATCAGGCTGGTGCTGCTGCTTTTTCTCTCTCCCAGTGACTTCAAATACAACCTGGAGGGTTCTGCTCCTCCTTGGGATCCAGAGGCTCAGCTCACAACCCGCACCTGCCCAAGTTATCGTCGTGGGAATGACTGAGCTCGCTCCTGCCATCATTTGCTCTGTTCTCTCCTCTTTTTTTTGTGTGTGGATTTGGATTTCAGGGCACAATTTGTAGCAGCGGCCAATATATGGGGTGAACAATAGTTCACAGGCAGAAAGATAAGAGGATTAATAGAGCAAAAAATAACAGCATTCACTGTTATCTAAAGGTCAAGGAGAACTATAAATTGCATTCACTCGGGGAAAAGGACAAGCACTTTAAAATAAAAAGGCAAATCCTTAAAATGCAGAGCAAAGTTTGCTTCAGCGAGGGCAATTTTTATAATAATGATGCAAGGTTCATAATTATGTCAGATTATTATGGTCTATTATTGTACAATTGTGCAAGAACTCCAGATTTTCTCTGTTCAGTGGAGCTGGGTCGAGCTTTAATTCCCATTCCCATTAATTCCCATTCCTTGACTGCACTTGTGAACTCAAGCTTGCCAGGCTGGAACTGCCAGCTGGGATTCCCTGGGCAGTGGGATGCACTGGGCAGTGGGATTCACTGCCAGCTGGGATTCCCTGGGCAGTGGGATTCCCTGGGCAGTGGGATGCACTGGGCAGTGGGATGCACTGCCAGCTGGGATTCCCTGGGCAGTGGGATTCCCTGGGCAGTGGGATTCACTGCCAGCTGGGATTCCCTGGGCAGTGGGATGCACTGGGCAGTGGGATTCACTGCCAGCTGGGATTCCCTGGGCAGTGGGATGCACTGGGCAGTGAAATTCAGTGGGCAGTGGGATTCACTGGACAGCGGGATTCACTGCCAGCTGGGATGCACTGGGCAGTGGGATTCCCTGGGCAGTGGGATGCACTGGGCCATGGGATTTCCTGGGCAGTGGGATTCACTGCCAGCTGGGATTCAGTGGGAAGTAGGATGCACTGGGCAGTGGGATTCCCTGGGCAGTGGGATTCCCTGGGCAGTGGGATTCCCTAGGCAGTGGGATGCACTGGGCAGTGGGATTCACTGCCAGCTGGGATTCACTGCCAGCTGGGATTCAGTGGGCAGCGGGATTTCCTGGGCAGTGGGATCCCCTGCCAGGTGGGATTCACAGCCAGCTGGGAGCAGGCAGGAAGGATTTCCCTCACAGCCTGGATCTCATGGAGAACCTGGATTTCCTCTCCAATTCCCCAGGAAAATTCCCGCATTTCCACAGTGTCTGAATGCTTCTGAAAGAACCCATTTGGTGTTTCCCATCCTAAAGGGCTGAAAATCCCCCAAATGAATCCAGGTGAAGCCATAAGGGATTGATCAGACACTCCTGTTTCAGGGTAAACACCAGCCTGCCTCAAATCTTCATTCATGTTCTTTTCCTGAGCTCTGGGTTGGTTATTCCACATTTTCCTCCCCCAGCCCATGGGTTTGGCTGCTCCAGGAAAGCCCCAGAGTGCAGCAGGGACAGAGCCAGGGGTTCCTGAGCAGCTCCAGCAGCCCCTCTGAACCCCCACCCCTGGGTGAATCCTTCCTTCCCCAGAGTTCCAGCTGGGAAAAGCTCCCTGGCCATAAAAATGGGGAATAATGAATTCCAGACCCCCTGCACCACCCTGACAGACCCATTTCCAGTCCCAACTCATTGGGGAATAATGAATTCCTCAATATTGGGGAATAATTAATTCCTCATCATTGAGGAACAATGAATCCCTTGTCATTGGAGAATTATGAGGAATAAATAAGGGGAATATTGAGTAATAGTGAGGAATAAATTCCTGACACCCCTGCACCATCCTGGCGCACCCATTTCCAGCCCCATCTCATTTTTGGGTGGATAAAGTGAGGCTGGATGGAATTCTGCAGGTGGGAACACCCCTGAATGTCCCTGGAAGTGGATCCCACACTTGAGGAATTCCTGACTATCCCTGATTATCCATCTTTTCCTGTTTGCAGGGGGCAGGAAGAACCTGGTGGAGCTTTTCCCACTTCACCTGGCAGCAGGTCCCAGCAGGTAACGGGGCTGGGGCAGGGCCAGGGGGAGCTCGGGGCTGGGATGTCCCTGGAAGGGAGCAGGAGCTGGGATTTGTCACCCTCCATCATGGGGCTGATCCATCACATCCCTGGCTGGCCCCTGGCCACGGTCCCTCCCTGCTGGCCACCTGCCAGCCCCGATAATTCCACTTTTCCAGCAGGACATCTCCTCCCTCGCAGCCTTAATCAGATTATTATTCACTCATTGCTCACTCCTTGGCTGGACAGAATCCATCCAGAGGTGAGGGAGGCACAGCGAGGACAGGAATCTGAGTCCAGCTGGTGCTTTAACATTCAGGGGAGAGAATGAAAACTTTTAAAAGGCAACATTTTCTTCTCCTCAGATTTTATCTTTGGCTTCTCAGCAATTGCTCCACGTGCCAACTGGTTTTCCATCAATCAGGGCACGATTTCTGCATTAAATAAATCCCCCGTGCACACCAGGAGCAGATGCTGCAGCTGGTGCCAGGGAGAAAGCAGGAGGGAATTCCTGATAAATCGCAAATGGAGCTGCTCTGGTCAGCTACAAACACCCAGAAAAATGCCAGGCTGTGCAAACAGCCCTCAGCAGGTTTGCTGACAGACAATTCTCCTGCATGGCAAGGTGGGAAACACCTTTCCTGCCAGCTTCCACCTGGAATTACAGAATTTTTTCCTCCCACACCAGTCCTCACCTCAAGGGATGGGAAAATCTCCAGTTCCACCAGGAATTAGAGAAACTTTTCCTGCCACACCAGCCCTCACCTCACATTAAAGGGAGGGAAAAATCTCCAGTTCCACCAGGAATCACAGAAACTTTTCCTGCCAGACCAGCCCCACCTCGTCTCAAGGGAGAGAAAGAGCACAGGTAAAGCTCAGGTTCCATGAGGAATTACAGAAACTTCTCCTGCCACACCAGCCCTCACCTCAAGGGATGGGAAAATCTCCAGTTCCACCAGGAATCACAGAAATTTTTCCTGCCAGACCAGTCCTCACCTCAAGGGATGGGAAAAGCTCCAGTTCCATGAGAATTACAGAAACTTTTCCTGCTACAGAAGCCCCACTTTGCCTCAAGGGATGGAAAAATCTCCAGTTTCACAAGGAATTACAGAAATTTTTCCTGCCACACCAGGCCCAGCTTGCCTCAAGGGATGGAAAAAGCTCAGGTTCCACCAGGAATTAGAGAAATTTTCCTGCCAGAGCAGCCCCACCTCATCTCAAGGGATGGGAAAAACTCAGGAAAGCTCAGGTTCCATGAGAATTCCAGAAATTTTGCTTGCCACCAGTCCTCACCTTTCATTAAAGGGATGGGAAGAGCTCAGGTTCCACCAGGAATCACAGAAATTTTTCCTGCCAGACCAGCCCTCACCTCAAGGGATGGCAAAAAGCTCAGGTTCCACCAGGAATTAGAGAAACTTCTCCTGCCACACCAGCCCTCACCTCAAGGGATGGAACAAGCTCAGGTTCCATGAGAATTCCAGAAATTTTTCCTGCCACAGAAGCCCTCACCTCACATAAAAGGGAAGGGAAAAGCTCAGGTTCCAGCAAGAATTGTAGAAACTCTTCCTGCCACACCAGCCCTGACCTCAAGGGATGGAAAAAGCTTCAGTTCCATGAGGAATTAGGGAAACTTTTCCAGCCACAGAAGCCCCACTTTCCCTCAAGGGATGGGAAAAGCTCCAGTTCCATGAGAATTACAGAAATTTTTGCAGCCAGACTTACCCTCACGTCAAGGGATGGAAAAGGCTGAGGTTCCATGAGAATGCCAGAGCCAGAGGGTGGCTGGAACCCGAGAGCCCTGCAGAGCCCAAGGAAACGCCAGCCCTGCTTTGGTGCAGGGGATAACGGCCCTGACAGGAGCCGGGAGCTCCGCTGGAGAGCCCCAGTAACGAGGCAGGAATTCACTGGCCAGGGCCTGTCATAGGCACAAAATGCATTTGTGAGGAGCTGCAGCAGGCCAAAGGCTTAATAAATTCAATAAAGTCCCCACTAAATGCATTAGTGCTGCCTGGGTATGATCTTGATAGATCGTGGAAGTTGCCCTGGAGCAATTAGTGCCGGGCCAATTGCTCAGATTCAATTGGAACAAAGCGCCGGCACTCATAATTGGGTTCCTCTAATGAGAGAAAGCATTTCTGGGGAGGATATGGGCAATAAAAGCTGCAAAACACAATTTACAAGGCACTGACAAAAGTAAACAGACTTTCAGCGAGGCACTCGGGGTCATCCCTGCGGTTCTGTGGCGCAGAGGCCTCCAAGGAGGGCACGGCGGGTGAGGAGAGCGCGGCTGAGCTGAGGGCCTGCAGCTCACTGGGGAGTAATGAATTCCTCATCACTGGGGAATTCCTGGCACCCCTGCACCATCCTGGCACACCCATTTCCAGCCCCACCTCATTGGGGAGCAATGAATTCCTCATTATTGGGGGACCATGAATTCCTCAATACTGGGGAGCAATGAATTCCTCAATATTGGGGAATAAGGAATTCCTCATCATTGGAGAATAATGAATTCCTCATTATTAGGGAATAATGAATTCCTCATCATCGGGGAATAATGAATTCCTCATCACTGGGGAATAAAGAATTCCTTATCATCGGGAATAAAGAATTCCTGACATTCCTGCACCATCCTGGCACGCCCATTTCCAGCCCCAGCTCATTGGGGAGTAATTAATTCCTCATCATTGGGGAGCAATGATTTCCTCATTATTGGGGAATAAGGAATTCCTCATCATTGAGGAATAATGAGGAATAAATCAGGGGAATATTGGGGAATAATGAGGAATAAATTCCTGACACCCCTGCACCATCCTGGCACACCCATTTCCAGCCCCACCTCATTGGGGAGCAATGAATTCCTCATTATTGGGGGACCATGAATTCCTCAATACTGGGGAGCAATGAATTCCTCAATATTGGGGAATAAGGAATTCCTCATCATCGGAGAATAATGAATTCCTCATTATTGGGGAATAATGAACTCCTCAATATTGGGGAATAAGGAATTCCTCATCGTCGGGGAATAATGAATTCCTCATTATTGGGGAATAATGAACTCCTCATTATTGGGGAATAATGAATTCCTCATCATTGGGGAATAATGAATTCCTCATCATTGGAGAATAATGATTTCCTCATTATTGGGGAATTCCTGGCACCCCTGCAGCATCTTGGCACACCCATTTCCAGTCCCACCTCATTGGGGAGCAATTAATTCCTCATAATTAGGGAATAACGGATTCCTCATCATTGGGGAATAAAGAATTCCTGTTTGCATGGAGCACAAAGGTGGGGCTTTTCTCCTGCTCCCCTGGAATTGCAACAAGCCCTTTCCAACCCTATTTCCTTCAGGAAATGACGAATCAGGGTGAGGACAGTGCCCAGGACCAAGCTGAGCTCTGTGAAGGACTCCCAAAGAGCTGGAGCTGAGGTGGAGGAGCCGCTGGAGGCTGTGCAATCCCACCCCAAGCAGTGCCAGGAATTCTCCTCGCAGCAGAGCACTCGAGATGGGCTGGGACAGAGCCAGCCCAGCTAAAACTTCATCTCTGCCACAGAAACAGAGGCAAGAAGGAAAACAATCCCCTTGCCTCAGTGCAAGTTCGCTGTGTCTTTGGTGGAAGAGCCCAGGTGGGATGGCTCGAGGGCAGTGACAGCTCCTGTCCCCACGTCCCCAGCACGAGGGCCACCACGGCCAAGGGAGGGTTCCCCCAACCCCTGCTTCTGCCCAGCACAAAGAACTGAATTTAGAGCAGAAAATGGCAACATCCCCCCTGCTCAGCACCTGAACCCGGCCCGGCGCTCACCTCACTCCAGCTGCAAGCCAGCAATTAGTTCCAGCAAAACTCTGTTTGCTTATAGAACTAATTAGAGATCAAGAAAGTGGCTCACTTTTGATAATTACATGGTTGTGTCCCATCTATCAGCCACTGTTAAATTGTTGTTATATTAATGTAAAGCTCATAATCACGGCTGTTGGAAATTGAATAAATGTTCCTGCCAATTCTCTAATGCAATTAATTTACATAAAAGCCTCTGGAACTAAAATTGAAATGATATACATCTTTCCAAGGGTTTCATTTAAAACAAAGCTAAATAATGGAGAAATTATAGATCTCCTTTCTTTTCTCTTCACATTCTTATATTTACTGAAGTTAATGGCCAAATAATCGCTGGGATGTGCCTAAACTGGAGCTGTTGCAGCAGGAGCTCATTGCCGTGCCCAGCGATTCATTATCCACCACGTGAACATCTCAGAGAGCTCTTCCCAACCCGGGGAGCTTCCAGAGGATGCTGCAGGAGGCCCAGGAAGCTCAGGAAGCTCCGTTCCCTCAGCCATCACCACGGAACTCACACCCTGCTCTTTACTGGGGAATTTGCATTGGGAGCTCCGGCTGCTGCTCCGGGCAGATCCGCCCCAGCCCTTCCTGCTGCAGCAGGGGCTCTGCTTGCCCATCTCCAAACCCACCCAGAGCTGGTTCAGAGCAGCCTCACCTGCCTTCAACCCGAGCAGGGGGTGCTGCCAGTCCGTGCTGAGGGGGCTCCCACACCTGCAGTGCCAGCAGCTCCTTGGCCAGGACAGGATGGGGAAAATCCTCCTAAATCAGCAGGGGAGAAGTGAAGGAACATCAGAAATCCTCCCTGGCTGTTAGAGGATGGGGAAAATCCTCCTAAATCAGGAGAAAACTGTATGAACATCAGGAACTCTCCCTGGCCGTGAGAGGATGGGGAAAATCCTTCTAAATCAGCAGGGGAGAAGTGAAGGAACATCAGGAACCCTCCCTGGCTGTGAGAGGATGGGGAAAATCCTCCTAAATCAGGAGAGAACTGTATGAACATCAGGAACCCTCCCTGCATGCTGCTGCTTGTGCCACCTCCCCCACTCCAGCTGAATTCCTTCCCTTCTGAGCCCCAGCCCCAGCCCCTCGCAGCTTTTAAGGCTCTGGCTGACATTTATATCTCTTTTTTCACAGCCTGGCACAGTTGTTCAAGGAGAGGAGTTGACTCAAGAGATAGAGGGCAAATAGATCTGAGTTTAAGTTCCCCGAGTTTCCCTGTATTTATTACCCTGATTTATGGGGTCGTGCCGATCTGGAGAAGTTTGTGCTGATGCCATAAAAAGCTCGGAGGGCCAGCAGCTCTAATAAAACGGAAATTAGCCACGGAGCAGGATAGAGAGGGGAGGGAGCAGAGGGCAGAGTCATGAAATCAGTGCCACCAAGGTCTGGCTGAGATGTGCTGCTGTCAGTAATGCCATCAAGTTTCATCCTGGCTGGAGTGAGGGAAATCCTCTCACCTTGGCCCGGAGCCCTGCAGGTGTGGGGGGCACCAGGGGTTTGGAATTTGAGAGAGGAGCACTGCAGGGCTCCAGCAGGATTTATTCTCCCCAAAACCAAGTTCTGGGGGCTCAGGGGTTTGGAATTTGAGAGAGGAGCACTGCAGGGCTCCAGCAGGATTTATTCTCCCCAAAACCAAGTTCTGGGGGCTCAGGGGTTTGGAATTTGAGAGAGGAGCACTGCAGGGCTCCAGCAGGATTTATTCTCCCCAAAACCAAGTTCTGGGGGCTCAGGGGTTTGGAATTTGAGAGAGGAGCACTGCAGGGCTCCAGCAGGATTTATTCTCCCCAAAACCAAGCCCAGCACTGGGCTGGGCACTGAATTTGGAAAGGCAAAATGGATGTGCAAGACTTTGACTGCAGTCCCTGCCAGCAGTGTCATAAATTCTGCAGGAATTACAGGAAATACAGCAAATTAAACACAGGAAATTAAATTAAATACAGGAAATTCAATACAATACAGGAAATAGTGGGCACTTTGGGGTGGGATTTCAGGCTCCTGCCCTTGTCAGGCTTCTGGAATGAGATTTGGGGTGGCAGCCAGGTCCAGAGTCTCCCCCACAGCTGAGGAACTGCAGGGGCTCCCTATGAAAACAGATCCAACCCATCACCAGTCCCCTCTCTGGGCTCCCTGCTCCTTCACCTGAGGTGGGATTTAAAATTGTACCTGGTGAGAGCCCAAGGACAGCTCGGTTTAACTGGAGGTTGGAGAGGAAAGTGTCTGCAGCTCCAAATTCTCAGCTAATCTGGACCATTTGGGGCTGAACAAATCAAATGAGAAAATAATTTCCGAACAACCTCAGAATAACTTAAACCTCCTTGACTTTCTGGATCTCAGAGTTTGGCCTTAAAGCATAGATGAGAAGTTAATACACACCAATAACTAAAATAACCCCTAATTTCAATTCTATTTGAGCTTCCAAGGTGTAAAAAGTGGAATTAGCAATGATTTTAACCCGATATTATTGCTATTGTTTCCCTGCAAACAGCAGAACGTGGAGGGAGAAAGAGCTTGCCATGTTTTATTTTTATACACCCAGAGAAGGAGAGCAGAGCCAATAAACTGAGGGTGTCCTACACGAGCTCCAATATTGTATAAATCATGAATAATGCATCAGGCAGAAATGAGAAACTGCAACAGCATCAAACCTATATGGAAATAAATAAAACATAACAGCACAAGTGCAATCATGTCGGCCGTGTCGATAAAATGTGTTTGTGTTTGGGCAAGGAGGAGGAGGAGGAGGAGGGAGAAAACTCTGGTGAATGATTGTAGGAGTAGTAATAATAACAATAACAACGACAATAATAATAATAATAATAATAATAATAATAATAATAATAATAATAATAATAATAATAAACAAGGCAAGGCAAGGGTAATTAGCAAATGAACATCCAGCTCAGGGAGGCTGCGGGGTGGGGGCAGCCAGGAGTGACAGGAGGTGGGAAAGGGGGTGGGGAGGGGATTTTGGGGAAGGGTGGGAATGCAGGGCTGGAGCTGGATCTTTGGGAAGGGTGGGAATGCAGGGCTGGGGCTGGATCTTTGGGAAGGGTGGGAATGCAGGGCTGGGGCTGGATCTTTGGGAAGGGTGGGAATGCAGGGCTGGAGCTGGATTTTTGGGAAGGGTGGGAATGCACACCCTGCACAGGCTGGATCTGGATCTTTGGGAAGGGTGGGAATGCAGGGCTGGGGCTGGATCTTTGGGAAGGGTGGGAATGCAGGGCTGGGGCTGGATCTTTGGGAAGGTGGGAATGCAGGGCTGGAGCTGGATCTTTGGGAAGGTGGGAATGCAGGGCTGGAGCTGGATCTTTGGGAAGGTGGGAATGCAGGGATGGGGCTGGATCTTTGGGAAGGGTGGGATGCACACCCTGCACAGGCTGGGGCTGGATCTTTGGGAAGGGTGGGAATGCAGGGCTGGATCTGGATCTTTGGGAAGGATGGGAATGCAGGGCTGGATCTGGATCTTTGGGAAGGATGGGAATGCAGGGCTGGGGCTGGATCTTTGGAAAGGATGGGATGCACACCCTGCACATCAGCAGCTCTAATTCCACACCTGGAATAGCTCCATCCCAGAAAATCAGAGGGGATTCAGGAACTGGGCAAAATCTCAGTTCTGATCTCAGGCCCCAGGGGTGAAATCCCAGCTTTTCCTTCCCCAGAGGGTTGTTGGGACAGCCAGGGCCTTCCTGCCCCCCTCCTGCCCCTCTGCAGGGCCTCGCTGAGGGAGCAGAGTTTAAGAAGGAATCAGGTGGCTCCTGTTGTGCCATCCCACTGGAATCTGCTCCATCTCCCGCTCCAGGAGCAGCTCACACCCTTCATCCCCCTCTCCTGGAGCCCAGCTCCACTCCAAAAGCAGCTCTGGGGGTTTGGACCATCAGCCAAGCCCAGCAGAGCCGAGCTTTAATGGGATCCAAGGGAAACTTGACTCAAGGACAAAGCCTCCACTCGCCTCCTGTAATGATCCCTGTGTTTCCAAGGAAATCTCTTCCCCCTAAGATTACCAGGAACATTTAATGCAAATTGGATGCATCCCTCTTTTCTTTAAGACTCAAAATAATCTATGCATATCTTTCTATTACTTCTCAGAGCCATTAGCCACGATGAGTTCATATTTTTATTCCCTTTGCACACTGAATGCTTCTCCTTCCTTTGGGGTGGCAGCTTTTATTATTGAAGTCAGCAAAACCTGAGCAATCCCATTACCTGCTCCTCTGCTCCCTCCTCCCAGCCAGCCCTGATTTACGAGCCAAAATCAAGGCTTGGATTGCTCAGAGCTGCTCCCATTTTCAAACAAAATCCCAAATAACTGATCGGAGTTGCTCTGCTGATTGAAGCCACGACAATTAACGGATGGGAGCCGCTCCCCAGATCTGCTGTTCCATTTTCTTTAAGGTTTCAGCTCATCAAAGAGGAGATTTGGCTCCTCACAAAGCACTTAAGGGACGGCTTGATAACACTCCTGGAGCAGCTCAGAAATGTGATAGCAGCTGAAGAAGCCACCAGGAGCAGGAAGAACTGAATAGAGAAGTTAGATAAAATCTGATCAGAAATAGAACTTGTCTCCTTTTTTGTTGGTGTGGGGTTTTTTATTTAATTGAGATATTTAATCCTTGGCACACGGTGCCTTTGCTACTGGGGAGCTGTGAGCCCAGGGAGCTTATACTGGAATCCTAGAACACTGGAATGTGGGAATGTTGGATTGCTGGATCCAGAGGGGCTGGAATGTGGGAATGTTGGATTGCTGGATCCAGAGGGGCTGGAATGTGGGGATGTTGGACTGCTGGACCCAGAGGGGCAATGCTGGATCCAAAGTGGCTGAACTGTTGGATTGCTGCATCCAGAGGGGCTGGAATGTGGGGATTGTTGGACTGCTGGATCCAGGGGGGCTGGAATTCCAGATCCAGAGGGGCTGGGTTATGGGATTGTGGGATTTCTGGATCCAGAGAGGATGGGATGCGGGGTTGTTGGATTGCTGGATCCAGAGGGGCTGGGTTATGGGATTGTGGGATTTCTGGATCCAGAGAGGATGGGATGCGGGGTTGTTGGATTGCTGGATCCAGAGGGCCTGGATTGTGGGACTGTTGGAATTCTGGATCCAGAGGGGCTGGAATGTGGGATTTTTGGACTGGTGGATCTGGAGGGGCTGGAATTCCAGATCCAGAGGGGCTGGAATGTAGAATTGCTGGACTGCTGGATCCAGAGGGGCTGGAATGTGGGACTGTTGGAGATTGCTGGATCCCAAGGGGCAGCATTGCAGGATTGCAGGATGGCAGGATGGCAGGATGGCAGCACTGCAGGATGGCAGGATGGCAGGGTGGCAGGGTGGCAGGGTGGCAGGATGGCAGGATGACAGGATGGCAGGATGGCAGGATGACAGGATGGCAGGATGGCAGGATGACAGGATGACAGGATGGCTGGATGGCTGGATGGCAGGGTTGCAGGATGGCAGGATTGCAGGATGGCAGGATTGCAGGATGGCAGGATGGCAGCATTGCAGGATGGCAGGATGGCAGGATGGCAGGATGACAGGATGGCAGCATTGCAGGATGGCAGGATGGCAGGGTGGCAGGGTGGCAGGGTGGCAGGGTGGCAGCATTGCAGGATGGCAGGATGGCAGCATTGCAGGATGGCAGGATGGCAGCACTGCAGGATGGCAGGATGGCAGGGTTGCAGGATGGCAGGATTGCAGGATTGCAGGATGGCAGGATGGCAGGGTGGCAGGGTGGCTGGATTGCAGGATTGCAGGATGGCAGGATGGCAGGGTGGCAGGGTGGCTGGATGGCAGGATTGCAGGATGGCAGGATGACAGGATGGCAGGGTGGCAGCATTGCAGGATGGCAGGATGGCAGGATGGCAGGATGGCAGGATGGCAGGATGACAGGATGGCAGGGTGGCAGGGTGGCTGGATGGCAGGATTGCAGGATGGCAGGATGGCAGGGTGGCAGCATTGCAGGATGGCAGGATGGCAGGGTGGCAGGATGGCAGGATGGCAGGATGGCAGCACTGCAGGATGGCAGCATTGCTGTCCCCAGTCTCCTCCCAGTCAGGGGAGGGGGCAGCTGTGACCAGTGCCCAACGTGGGCAGGCAGGGCAGGTCAGGCAGGGCTGGGCCGTGCCAGAGCCCTGTTTGTGGGGATTAGCAACAGCCCAGCCGTAAAGGAAAGGCACAGGAGCGAGGCACGGACAGACAGGGACAGACAGACAGCGCTGGGGACGGGACAGCGAGGGCAGCAGGGAGGGAAATCAGTCTGTGACAGGAGATCCCTTTGATCAAACAAACCTGTCCCTGCTCCCCTTCCCTCCCCTGGCTGGGAATGTCTTGTGCCTTTGGGCGGGAAAAATGCAGAGATGCAAACTGGTGCTGGCACTTGGAATGGAGAGGGATGGGATGGGATGGGATGGGATGGGATGGGATGGGATGGGATGGGATGGGATGGGATGGGATGGGATGGGATGGGATGGGATGGGATGAGGATGGGATGGGATGGGATAGGATGAGGATGAGGATGAGGATGGGATGGGATGGGATGGGATGGGATGGGATAGGATGAGGATGAGGATGAGGATGGGATGGGATGGGATGGGATGGGATGGGATGGGATGGGATGGGATGAGGATAAGCAGGGTACGTTTAATTCTGTGGGGCTGTGATGGGGTAGGATGAGCAAACCCCACACAGATTCACCCTTCTGGGCTCAATCCTGGCCTCCTGGAGGCATTTCTGGGGACACTGGGGGGAAAAGGACCTGCTTTAGGGGGCAGGGAGGAAGGGGTGCATGGTGGGCTGAGGGTTGATTCTCATTTCCTCCCTCTCACCACCTGAGCAACTCCCAAGGACCCAAAAGCAGTCAGAGCCTGCTGCCGAGCACTGCCAATTCCTGATTTTCATTCCAGAAAGATCCACAGGTCGGATTTAGGGGAAGCAAATGAAGGTTTGTCCTTCATTCTGGACGAGCTGCCCGTCCCCCTCAGGTCCAGAGCCCTGCCTCCGTTTGGGCTCCCAGGTGCTGTTGTTTTGCAAATTAATAACGAGAGAATTGATATTTATTTACTGGAGATGCTCTTCCCCGACTCAAGGAGCCAACAGCAGAGTGGAGATGAGCTTGTGAAGTGGTGCATAAAAAGAAATCTAATCTTGGCAAATTAGATAATAGAGAGCACTATTAGCTGTGGTTTAGATATCCTGCTTGATAATCTGCATTAAGAAGGGCTTTTTAGCCTGATCCATCTGCACCAGTTCTTACCAATGTCCAAACAATCACAAGTGAGAGTAAATAAATAGCAAGGAAACCCTGATAAGAATTTTATCGATCTCCTCTCCCTCCTCTGAAGCTGCCATTGATTCCAGTATTTGCAGCCACGGTTCGTTTTTGAAGCCTCTTTGCCAAGCAGCCTCAAGTTTCTCATAATTTCATTTCAGAGTGGGGGATGTTGTTTGTATCAGAATATCTTATTAGCAATAAAAGGATATTCCCTATAATTGAATAACTTCTCAATTAACTCCTTGGAGAGGCAGCAAAAACAACCAATTCCCTCTGATTCACCCTCAGCGGGAGGCCCTGGAATTGCCAGCGAGTCAATTAACATCCTTCCACCCACGTGACAAAAAAGGACATCGAGTGCTCGGGATTGAAAGGGGCAAACATGGAAAACAAGCGGCGTGGGAGAAACATGCAGAGCACCATTTCCGTGGGAAGCACGGCCTCACAGAGACTGGGGGTGCAAAGGGAGAAATCCCAGGGATTATTCCCGAAAATTCAGCATTCATGGAGTTCAGGCCATCCCTGCCAGCAGTGAGGGAGGAACTGGAATTCCTGCTCCCTGCCCAGGGTTGGGATGGGATGGGATAATGGGATGGGATGGATGGGATGGGATCAGTGGGATGGGATGGGATAATGGGATGGGATAATGGGATGGGATGGGATCGGATGGGATGGGATGGTATCAATGAGATGGGATCAATGGGATGGGATAATGGGATGGGATAATGGGATGGGATGGGATGGGATCCATGGGATGGGATGGGATGGGATCAATGGGATGGGATAATGGGATGGGATGGGATGGGATGGGATGGGATGGGATGGGATGGGATGGGATGGGATCCATGGGATGGGATGGGATGGGATCAATGGGATGGGATGGGATGGGATGGGATGGGATGGGATGGGATGGGATGGGATGGGATGGGATGGGATGGGATGGGATGGGATGGGATCAATGGGATGGGATTCATGGGATGGGATTCATGGGATGGGATGGGATGGGATGGGATGGGATGGGATGGGATGGGATGGGATGGGATGGGATAATGGGATGGGATAATGGGATGGGATCAATAGGATGGGATGGGATCAGTGGGATGGGAAGGGACCCACAGCATGGCATAGGATAGGATAGGATAGGATAGGATAGGATAGGATAGGATAGGATAGGATAGGATGATCTTTAGGGTTCCTCCCACTCTGGGATTCCCTAGATCAACCCCTGCTCCTAAAAAAGGGTCAGATCTCCTCAATCCACCCGAGCCAAGCCCCCAGTCCCTGTTTGTCACCAAATGAAGCCCTGCCTGGGGGATCTGCACAGAAATTAAAGCTCTGACAGAGCTCAGGGAGGGAGAAGCCCGAGCTGCTCGTGTTCTGTTTGTCCAATCCTGCCGTGACATTCCCTTCCAAACGTTGATTATTTGAGGAAATAACGGCTCTGGCATTTAAAAAGTCAGCTCCCATCAGCTGCAGCTCCAGACGTGCTGTGTAATTGGGGGATTCTAATTGCAAATAAGAACCTTTTTCTCCTCAGGAGCCAGGTCTGAGTTTGTCTAAGGTAATGAAGCAGGGGCTGAAGATCAGCCCTGGAACAAATTGCATTAAGGGGAATCAGGCACTTGTCTGTTCAGATTTCTTCCCTCAGAAAAGCTTTGTGTCACCCAGTCCCCACGGCTCAGGGGCTCTGCTCGTCCACAGAGCTCCAGCAAGGGGGGGAAAAAAACAGTGATTAAAGCAAAATATTACAGTGAACCCCCATTCATTCACCCCTCCAAAGCCACCAGCGCTTTCTCCTGGTTTTGAAGTCCCTGTGGGTAAATAACGGGGAGAGGTTGTTGCTATGGAACTCCAGCATTGAAATGGATGAGGCAGAGTGACCTTTGCCTCCGGAGATGATGTGCAAGCTATTTATATGCACAGCTGTACAAATTGCCAGAGTTTAATGTTAAATTCCACGGAAAATCATCTTTGCTGTTCTGCTTTTGAGGAAAGGACGGGGTTTAAATATTTAATGGGCTCTCTGGCTGCGCAGGCACATTTGGTGTTACATAAGTGAGCAGCAGAGAGCTCATCCTGGCAAGGTCTGCTTTAATGAGAGTGAATTCCAGAGGATCCTGAGAACGCCTGGGAGGAGCAGCTCCAGCCCTTTGTGTCACCTGCTCCTGGCAGGACAACCCTCAGCTCCATTCCCTCTGAATTCCCAGGGGATTTACCTCTCCCCCAAATTAGGGAATGAGAACAAGGATTTCAGATTTAGGGAAAAGCCTCCAGAACTCCCAGTGTGGGACCAGGACAACCCTCAGCTCCATTCCCTCTGAATTCCCAGGGGATTTACCTCTCCCCCAAATTAGGGAGTGAGAACAAGGATTTCAGTTTTAGGGAAAAACCTTCAGAGCTTCCAGTGCTCCTGGCAGGACAATCCTCAACTCCATTCCCTCTGAATTCCCGGGGGATTTGTGTTCCCCCCAGACCTGCTGATGGCAATGAGGTTTTCACTTTTAGGGAAAAGCCTCCAGAACTCCCAGTGTGGGACCAGGACAACCTCAGCTCCATTCCCTCTGAATTCCCAGGGAATTTATGTTCCCCCCAGAATTAGGGAGTGAGAATGAGGTTTTAAATTTTAGGGAAAAGCCTCCAGAATTCCCAGTGCTCCCAGTAGGATAATCCTCAGCTCCATTCCCTCTGAATTCCCAGGGATTTTACCTTTCCCCCAGACCTGGTGATGGAAATGAGGTTTTTTCACTTTTAGGGAAAAGCCTCCAGAGCTCCCAGTGCTCCCAGCTCAAGGAGGAGCTGAGACTCTCCTCTCCTCACCCGCATCATTTTGCATCATCAAAACCCAACGATTCTGCTCACAAGCCCAACCATTTCAGTGCTCAGGGCCACCGCCCCCACTCCACTGGAGATCTGGGCTTTGCCGGGTTTTAAAATCTCCCTAAATTATGCAGCAGATGAACTGAAACCTGATGGTCCTGCAGAGCTCAGGGTGAGGTTGTTTAAACCCCCCAACATCACCCCAAAAGTTCCTTGTCCCCCTTAGCTGGCAAAATTCTTTCAAAACCTTATTTAATCTCCACAATAAAATTATACTTAGCCTAAAAAGCTGGTTAATGGGTTGTTAGGATGCAAGAAGTGAACATCAACGTTCATTATTCTTTTGTTTTCCTTTCTAAAAGCCCCTTTTTTTGGTTTTTTGTTGGTTTTTTTTTTTTTTCCTGCAGGAGTTCTGCCTGTAAATGAAAACTCACTGGCAAAGTTCTGACTAAAAAATGCAGGCAGCTGGAGTTAAAAACACAAAGCCCTGGGCACATTATGGATTTTACAGACATTTATGTGCTGTTGCAGCCCTCTGTAAGATTTAAAAATAGGCCAGAAATTGTCCATAACTCTTTGTGCAGGCCCTTGGAACTGGACATTAATTTATAGCAGCTGCAAACCTGACCCGAGACAATAATTCTGAATAACAGGGGGAGGTTTAATGCTTGAATCAACAGGAACCCCTCACAAACTCCATTATTTACTCCAAGATTATAGCTGGTGTAAATAAAGAATATTCAGACAACGGAGCACAGCAGAAAGAGGGAAATAAAACGCTTCAAGTTGCTGTTAATTTGCATTTCCAGAGGTGCTCCAGATGTGAGACAGATAATGCAGGGCCACAGGCACTGAGCAGATTATTCTGGAGCAAAGGGAAGACTCAGCACCAGTGCTGAAGGGAATGAAGTTATTGGAGAGCTTTAAACTTCTCTCTTTTTCCCAGGAAATGGGGATTTAGATTGGATTTATCTTCCCCCAGTCAGGCCAGATGGATCAGCACCGGGAGGAGTTCGCAGCTCCAGCAGGGCTGAACTGAACGGGTTTGGGATGCAGGAAACACAAATCGCTGGGGATTGTTTTGTCACCATCACTCACCCCTGCTGCACCTCAGGCCTGGGCAGACAAGGAGTGTTTGGGAGAGCTGGGGGTGAGTCACGAGCAACAAACCCGAATTCCCAAAGCCAGGGGGTTAACCCTGCTGGCTCTGAACCCCAAATCTCCTCAGTCCCCCCAGAGCCTCCTGCAGCCCAGGCTTGCAGGGCAGGGAGACTTCATTTTATTCTTTTATTCTTTTTTCTTCTCTGTATTTTTGCAATTTTCCTGTATTTTTCTGTATTTTTCCTCTATTTTTCTGTATTTTTTCTGTATTTTTTCTGTATTTTTCTGTATTTTTGTAATTTTGCATTTAGACAATTAGAGGCACAGCAGTCACTAAAGGAATTTCCCCGATTTTTTAAGCCCATTAATTGGCCCTGGATGGCTGAGCAGTAAATCCTGGAGTCCTGCAGGTGCCCACGGGGGTTTTTCAGTGGAGTGCTTGAGCTTTCACCTCATTTTAGCAATTTTGATCCCTCAAAAATCAGCACAAACCTCCAGCCCGCGTCTTCAGAGGTTTGTGCCTCTGCTCTGAGCATTTAGTGCTGGCAGGAGTTGGGGAATTGGGGTGGAAAACGCAGATCCTGGGCAGGAGCTCATTGTTATTCCTGTGTTTTTCTCCATTTACCAAGGGCCCTCATTTCCCTCTCAGTGATGCTGCTTTGAGCACATTGGATTTGACTCCTCACTTCCACCTGCCAGAGATCAAACCTTCAACAGCCCCGAAAAAAAACCCTCCAGTGGTTCCCAAAAGCCAAACAAAACCAGCCCAGGAAATGGGAAACAACGTGCAAACCAGAGCTCCAGAGATGGAAAATAACAACAAGGCAAAAAGAAAAACCCCAGGAAATGTGACTTCCACCCCTGGAAAGGAGGGGAAATAAACGGAGTCCAGTTTGTTGCAGCAAATAAACCCTGAGGGGCTGCAGAGGGGAAATGCAGGGTCTGGGCAGCTCAATTTGCAGTAATTAACCCAAAACAAGAGGTTTGTGGACATTTTATCTGTGGGGGAGGGGAAAAAAATGTTCTTTTCTGAGGGAAAAGGAAAGGAATTAAAACAAAATGGGTTTTATGGAATCAGCAGTTTCCTGGTGAGTTTCAGCCACCAAAAAAAATCAGGCAGGTCCCTCAGGTGAGGTGATATCCATGGGGTTTTTCCCAAAGGAAAAAAAGCTTATTTGGGGAGAGCTGTGGGGTTTGGGCAGCGTTTGGGGCAATCCCTGCCCAGGAAATGTGAGGTGCCAGGTGGGACGGCAGTGTGGAGCTGGGAGGGGAGGGTTTCACTGAATTAACCACGTGGTGGATCCGCTTTACCCCAAAATCCCCCACCCAAGGAAGGTTCAATGGGGAGCATTTAATGCTGAGAATTTAATGCCATCCCTCCCCACATCTGCTGGGATCCTGCAGCACCTCGGTCCTGCCCCCTCTGAGCCCGGGCAGAGGGAGCAACAATCAATTCCTCCATGAAAATCCGAATTTTGAATGGCCATAAGGCCCTGCCTCAGAAAAACCCCACAGCCCCAGTGCCCTTGATGAAATCCCATAATGTTCCCTAAAAAAGGCCAGTCTGGGTTCAACCCTGCCTGTTTTAGGGGTTCTTTTCCCCTGTAGATTCCGCACATCGGGCAAAGCCGGAATTTATTTATTTAAATATGATTTAAATTCACTTCTTCCATCAGAGCTCCGCGTTTGATCCTTCCTGGCTCCTGCCCAGCGCTGGCACCAGATGTTGCAGTTTGCACCTGGTGGGTCGGTGTTTGCAAAGCCCCACTTCTGCTTTTCCTTCCATAAACAGAAGGAAATCTCTCTTCAGTGCCTTTGATGAATTCCGTGGACTTTTCCCACCTATTAACTCCTCCAGCTGGGTGCTACCACCAGCAGGAATCCAGCAGGGACGTGGAGGAGGTGCCCGCCAGCCCCAAACTGCCAGCCCCAAACTGCCAGCCCCAAACTGCCAGCAAAAAACTGCCAACCCCAAAGGGCAAACCCCAAACTGCCAGCCCCAAACTGCCAGCCCCAAATGGAGAACCCCAAACTGCCAGCCCCAAACTGCCAGCCCCAAATGGAGAACCCCAAACTGCCAGCCCCAAACTGCCAGCCCCAAACTGCCAGCCCCAAACTGCCAACAAAAACTGCCAGCCCCAAAGGGCAAACCCCAAACTGCCAGCCCCAAACTGCCAGCCCCAAACTGCCAACCCCAAACTGCCAACCCCAAACATGCAGCCCCAAACTGCCAGCCCCGATGATAAACCCCAAACTGCCAGTGCCAAATGGCCAATCCCAATTTCCCAACCCCAAACTCCCAACCCCAAACTGCTAGCCCCAGACTTCCAACCCCAAACTGCCAATGCCAAATGGCCAATCCCAAACTCCCAACCCCAAAGTGCCATCCCCAAATGGCCAACTCCCAACCCCAAACTCGCAGCCCCAAACTCCCAACCCCAAACTGCCAACCCCGAACTCCCAACCCCAAACTGCCAACCCCAAACTCCTAACCTCAAATGGCAAACCCCAAACTGCCAGTGCCAAATGTCCAATCCCAATCTCCCAACCCCAAACTCTCAACCCCAAACTCGCAGCCCCAAACTCCCAACCCTGAACTGCCAACCCCAAACTCCCAACCCTAAATGGCAAATCCCAAACTCCCAACCCCGAACTGCCAACCCCAAACTGCCAACAAAAACTGCCAGCCCCAAAGGGCAAACCCCAAACTGCCAACCTCAAACTGCCAGTGCCAAATGGCCAATCCTAAACTCCCAACCCCAAACTCGCAGCCCCAAACTGCTAGCCCCAAACTTCCAACCCCAAACTTCCAACCCCAAATGGCAAACCCCAAACTCCCAACCCCGAACTCCCAACCCCAAAGTGCCAGCCCCAAATGGCCACTCCCAAATTCCCAACCCCAAACTCGCAGCCCCAAACTCCCAGCCCCGAACTGCCAACCCCAAAGTGCCAATGCCAAACTGGCCACTCCAAACTGCCAACACCAAATGGCAATCCCAAACTGCCAACCCCAAACTCACAGCCCCAAACTCCCAACCCCAAATGGCAAACCCCAAACTGTCAGCCCCAAACTGCCAATGCTAAATGGCCAACCCCAAAGTGGCAACCCCAAATGGAGAACCCCAAACGGCAAACCCCAAATGGAGAATCCCAAACTGTCAATGTAAAATGGCCAATCCCAAACGTGCAGCCCCAAACTGGCCATCCTAAACTGGCAACACTAAACTCACAACCCCAAAGTGCCATCCCCAAATGGCCAACCCCAAACTCGCAGCCCCAAACTCCTCACCCCAAATGGCCAATCCCAAACTGTCAGCCCTAAACTGCCAATGCTAAATGGCCAACCCCAAATGGAAAACCCCAAACTGCCAATGCTAAATGGCCAATCCCAAACTCCCGACCCCAAACTCCTATCTCCAAAAGGCCACTCCCAAGCTCCCAACCCCAAAGGGGCAGTGAGGAGCTGCTGCCATCAGCTCCTCCCCGCCCTGCACAAGCGCCTCCTCTCAGACAATTCCCAAAGCTCTTCAGCACCAGAAGTTCCTTTCTACCCCGAATTTCCTCAGCAGAAATGAAAATATCTCCAGACAAAGCTCGGGGAGGCAGCAAGAGCAGAAGGAATGTGAAGAGTTCAACTGTAAGTTAGAAATGAAAATGGATTTAATCTGTCTTGAAACTTCTGGAAAAGTCCAAAATGGGCATTTCCGCGTTTGTTCAGCCTGGTTTTGTTGCTTGTGGGGGGTTTTTAAGCACAGAACTGCAGGGGGTGCAATCAGAGCTTCATGGGCTCATTTCTTACCCCACCCAGCCCTGCCAGACGAAAATGTTCCTTCATCTCCGAGAGCAATGAGAGATTGGAGTGGCAACAAAAGAAAGTGGAGCTGGGAAGTGCAAAGGAGTCCAGCAGGGAGGGAAAAAAGAAAGGAAAAAAAACCCCAAAAACAAAAAAAAAAACCAACAAGACAAGAATGCGGTGATCACAACCTGTTTTCATTCACTGCTTTCCAATTAAAGTGATTTTTCTTAGAAGAAAACCTTATCTCTGGAACACATTCATTTCTTCTCAGCCTTCTGTGAAGGCAAATTGAAAACTCACGGGGTAAAATTTGACTTCATGGTAAAATTACAACCAATTTTTCCCTCACAACAATAACAACACAGCCACTCGCCCGTTTTCAAATCAATTTTCCCTTCTCTTTTACTGAGATAAGTGGCAAAGTTTCCACGATTTGAGATGTTTTTTCCCCCCCGTAAAGATTTCTACTTAACCCTGACCATGATCACGGAGTTCCTGCTCCTCCTCCACGAAATCACTGCTAATTATCAGTGCAGGGATGAACTCGGTGCTGCCTAAAAGCTCATTTAGCACAATTCCCTGCCAGGTGAATTCCCTCCTCGCTGGGAGCCAGCCCAGCCTCACCATCACCATTTCACAGCACAAAGAAATGACTTAAAACCCCAAAAAATCTGCATTTCCAGGGCTCTTTTTCCTTCTCCCAGCTGGGCACCTCCCCTTCCCTCTGCTCTCAGGCAGTTCCCAGGAAAAAGCCGTTTTTCCTGGAATTATTGTGAATTATTCTGCCAGAGCAGGCAGAACCAGCAGCGATTTTCAGATCAATTTACAGGACATCCCACTTACTTCATGTCGCTGTTCCACTCCACTGCATTCATTACTTAAAACGTGTCCTTTAAATTGAGTTTTCATCTCCTGTTCCCCGCAGTTCTGGAGTGCAAAAATCTCTTCCTCAGCCCTGGGGCTGCTCAATTCCATCCCATTCCTCGCTCCCACAGAGAACTTTTCCGAACTGAAGGGTCTAAAGCCGTTCTCCTTTGCAGAGGTGATTTATAAATGGGTTTTTTTAGGTGTTAACAGGACTTTTAAACCCAGAGCATTTCTGGATTTCCCAGCCACATGGGGAAGTTGGATGAATTAAACCCATTTATTTAAATTCTGGTCTATTTTCTCAGCTTTTAGCCCAGTTTTTCCAGCCCTTCCACAGCATTTCTGCTGCTCAGCCACTGGAGGAGCAAAATTCCAGCTGGTGACCTCTGAAAGGAGAGGAAATCTGGAAAAAAAAGCATTTTTCTGTGCACACTTCCCAACAGTGTAAACACCTCTGAGGGAAAAGGAGTCACTCCCAATTTCTCTGTAAGGAGGAAAATTAAAGCTTGATTTATACACACTGAAGCAGAAATAAATCAGAGTTTTCCCAAGCCAGGTGCTGTTAAAAATTGAAATAAACCCCTGAAGAGGTGGAGGATTCTCCAACTCTCGGTGCTTTTGGTGCAGATACTGGGAACTCAGCTATGGGGGCTCAGGAGGAGCAATAAATACAGGAAAATCCCAAAGTTATACTGAGGAGGTTAAAACATCCCCCACACCGCGACCGAGGCTCCAAACTCCATTTTTTTCCAGGCCATAGAATTGAGAAATACTTAAAGAAGAGAGGGAGATGAGAATATGGTTGGGTTTGTGGTGCTGGTGCCGTTCATACAAGGAAAAAACCCCACACAGCCCCAAAACAACGAGGATTTTGCCAATTTTGGGAGACTTCAGAGCAATCTGAACGTGCTGTGCCACCAAATCAATGCCAAAAATGCTTCTTTGAGCATCCCTGAGCTCCCCAGCCACTGACCCCACAACTCCTTTAATTCCGGGAACTTCTTGAGAGGAAGGGCAGATTTGTCTTTCCAAAGCAGCTGTGGGTCTGCTGGAAGATGAAACCAGCTCTGGGGGAGAAAAGAAACCATGGGCAGGGTTCCACTGATTGATGAATGGAAAAAGAGGTTTGCCTTTAGGAACAAATTAGGTTTGCTGATAAATGAAATTGGACATTGAAAGGTGAAAGAAACAATGGGGGGGAAACCCTAAATTCCATAAGAATGAAAAGTTAAAAGGGAGGGTTGTACATTGGAGGGGAATCTCTGGTATCAGGTGTTCTGGGAATTCTGAACCTCTCAAGGACCTCAGAAATGGGGAAAGAGGGAAGGGAAATGTGGCTGGGAAACTGGGATAAAAAGGGAGGCTGCACCTCCAAAAACTTGAGAGACCCCAGGGGAATGCCCCACGGCCTCTGCCTTTATTGGAATAAAGTCAAAGGACTCCTCTGTCTCCTTTTTGGACGTCAGCCTCTGGTGTTTGTGATTAGTTTTCCTGACACTCTTTACGGGGCACGCTGGTGTTTGCAGAGCTGAGCAGGGAATTCCTCTCCAAACCTCCTGCCAGGGCCGGGGCTCACAGAGCAAATATTGGCCTGGCAGGGATGGGCTGCAGCTGCAGGAGGAATTGATTTATTTATCCTGAGCCTCCTCCTGCTGAATTCCCAAGGATAAAAAAATATTTCCATGGATCCAGGATGTGCAAAAGGCTGTGGATCCAGCAGGAGCTGGAAAATTCAGGTTTGTCTCTAATTGGCTGCCGGGCTGTCAGGCTGTGAGAAGTTCCTGACCTTGGGAAGGGTGAGGAACACCCCTGGGGCTGCTGCTCCACCTGCAGCCAGAGCCATCTGGGGCTTTTTGGGGATTTTTGGAAGCTGTGCCCTCCACGGGGAGCCCGTGTGTCGCCACATTTCCCTTCACAGAGCAAAGCAAGGTACAACTTCCCCAGAATATTCCTGGGTTTCACATTCTCTGAACCTCAGAGAAAGGAAAAACAATTCTTGTCTCATTTCCTGCTCCTGTGTGGCTCACAAGTGGAATGCAGGGTGGGAGATTGTTCACCTGAAGGGAATTGATAGTTGGGTTCTGGTGTGAGGGTTTGGATTCACTGAGCAGCTGGATCCAGGTGTGTGTGTGTGTGTCTGTCTGTGTGTCTGTCTGTGTGTCTGTCTGTGTGTCTGTGTGTGTGTGTGTGTGTGTTTGTGTCGGGACAGTCACGAGTGGAGTGCAGTTTGTGGGAATCCATAAAATCAGAGGGTTTTGGGAAAGCTGCAAAAGCAGTGCAGTGCTGGGCAGATTCAGTTTAGATGTAGTGTAATATAGTATAGAATAATATAGTATAATAAAGGAATTAATTCGCCTTCTGATAAGATGGAGTCCTCCTCATCATTCCTCCTTCATCGGGGGTGAGAAGATCCACAGTGCCCGTGCCCAGCTCCGGGCAGCCAGGCCAGCTCAGATTTGTGATCAGAATCTCACAGGGTGACCTGAGCTTGGACCTTGGCTGCAGCTCCACCTTCACACCCCCTCTGAAAACGATCACAGCAAGGCTGCATTTACTAAAAAAGGTGAACACGCCGAGATTCTGCCTTTGCTCAACCTTTTTTCAACCTTTTATCAAGCAACTTCCCTTTCTTCAACCTTTCTTCCAACCTTCTTTTCAACCAACTTCCCTTTTTTCAACCTTTTATCCACCATTTTTTCAGCCTTTTTCCCAACCAACTTCCCTTTTTTCAGCCTTTTTTCCAACCTTTTTTCAGCCAGCTTCCCTTTTTCCAGCCTTTCCAAGTGTTTAGGCTGGGTGCACTCAGCCTCTGTCACACTTGGAGCAATCTGCGTGTGAAGTGTGCCCCACCATAAACCTGCACATCTTATTTAATTATTAACAATTTACATAATATTTTTAAAAATTAAATATTTAATTAAAATTTTTAATTAGGAATTAACCTGCATGCTTTATTCAATTCATAATTATTTCAATAATAATATAAAAATAATTATTTCATTAAATATTTTTAAGAATAACTAAATATTTAATTAGGAATTAGCCTGCACATTTATTTAATTATTTTATTTTAAAATTTTATTTTTATTTTATTTTTACATTGTATTTCATTTATTCATTTTAATTTTTTTAATTTTATTTTTAATTTCTTTCTTTTTTTTTTTTTTTAAATTTATTTCCATGCCGTATTTCCCTTTCACACACAGCTTGCAGCACGTGGCTCTCCAAGCCCCAGCAATATTCAGCGTGTCGGGGCTGTCAGGATGATTAACAAGAGGAATTTGAAAAGAAAACAGGAGGTAGTTAAGACTTGCTCTGGGAATATGATTTATGGAGGTGTTTTCTGACAGAACCACGCTCAGAAACCTGAAAGGAGGGCGGAGCAGATTGGGGTTGGCTTCAAGATTCTTTTGTTTTGCAGAGTTGGGTAAAGTCAGTGAGAAATGATGAGGGAAATTGGATCTCTTAAAGATAAGGGACACCAGGGGAGACCCAAATCCCAGATATTCCACATCAGCCGGTTATCTGGGGCTGCAGCAGCTGCTCGAGGCACAGAGGATGAAAAATGGGGATTTTTGCTGCTGTTGAGACCCCAAACTCACCAAGTTTCAGTGAGTCCCCACTCCAGCTTCTCCCCCTGTGCAGCCCGGGGTGTTCTGACCCCAGTTCTCCCCTTCCCATTGAAAGGAATGAGGGAGATATGTCCTCACAAACTGTGGGACTGCTGAGGAATAAAACTGGGTACTGAGAGGTGAAAGAAACAACGGGAGGAACCACAAATTCCATAGGAATTTATCACAGAAAGAATGGGGAGTACCATAAATTCCATAGGAATTTATCACAGAAAGAATGGGAAGAACCATAATGAAATTAACCATAGTGAATGAAAGAAAGAACGGGAAGAACCAGAAATTCCATAGGAATTCATGAAAGGAACACTGGCAGGAACCAGAAATTCCGTGGGAATTCCACTGATGGACACAAGGAAAAGACAAAGGGGGATACCTTAGAAGGGGCTCTGGATTAGGGGATTTGGGAAGGCTGAACCTCTCCAGTGCCTCAGCCAGTGGGGAATGAGAGAGGGAAATTGGGATAAAAAGGAGGCTGAATCCCCTAAAAATCTGAGACACCCCATGGGATTGCCCCGTGGGCTCTCCCTTGGTTCCAATAAAGTGCCAGCACTCCTGTCTCTCCGTTTTTGGCACAAACTCTGGGGTTTGGGGATGGATTTTCCTCACAATCTTTACAAACCAACTGTGGGTCTGCTGATGAATAGAATTGGACTCTGAGAGATGAAAGGAACACTGGGAGGAACCAGAAATTCCACGGGAAAAGACAAAGGGGGATACCTTAGAAGGGGCTCTGGATTAGGGGATTTGGGAAGGCTGAACCTCTCCAGTACCTCAGCCAGTGGGGAATGAGAGAGGAAAATTGGGATAAAAAGGAGGCTGAATCCTCTAAAAATCTGAGACACCCCACGGGAAATGCCCCGTGGGCTCTCCCTTGGTTCCAATAAAGTGCCAGCACTCGTGTCTCTCCGTTTTTTGCACAAACTCTGGGGTTTGGGGATGGATTTTCCTGACAGCATCATTTCCCAGCCTCTCCCACTGCTGATTCTGGGTGAGTTCTGTCCTCCCTCCCCTCTCCCAGCCCCTCCCCACCCTTGTCCACACCAGGAGAGCGATTGGGACCCTGGGGGCTGCCTGTCAGACACGGCTGCTGGAGATCAGCTCTGCTGGGAAACGTGGGAAGGACCATTCCTGCGAGGGAGTGAGCAGAGCAGCTCTATCCAGCTGCTGGACATGGCAGGGACCTTTCAAAAGAAATAAGGAATAAATATTGAGCCATCAAACCTTACTAGAGTGCTCAGGTAGCAGGGGAGAACAAGGCTGGGAATGAAAAGGAGAATTATTTTTAAACAGATAGAAGCAGGAAAAAAAAAAGCTCAGAGGGATTTTCTTGCAGCTGAAGAACCAAGGTGTTCTTAAGGCAGCTGCAGGTGGGAATTAATGTTCATTTTACCCACAATTAGAGTGCTGGGTCGTTAAGGGGTGGGGATGGATATCTGCTGGTTTTCAGCTTCCTTTTTCTACCTCTGTCGAGGTCAGGATTGAAGGCACTGGAGATGACAGTTCCCGTTCACACTCAGGTTATTTCTCACTCGTTATTATTTCCTATCAGCGTTACAGTCTCACAGCAGTGAGTTTTGTAGTCTTTCATTAACCAGGCACAAAATGGTTAAGTGTCTCTTGGTACAAGGTCTTTTAAGGTTAAACTATCCAATTAAGAAATGACACCTAAAGAAGAACAAGCTGCCTCCACCCTAAATCCTCCATCTTGCTCCATATTTATTACTATATTCTAAAACCCCAAACTCTCAGTTTTCCACCCTGTGATATCCCACACTTCTAACCAACCCCACACCCGCAATCCCAATGCTATCGATCCATTTTGGAAACCTTTTCCACAGCCTCAGGTCAAATGCAGAGCTCTCCTGGGAGTCACAGTCTGTCTGCACAGAAAATCTAAAATTCTCAGCATCCAGAACTCCAGCAGATATCGCAGCACCAGAACCCTCAGCTGCCCCGGCTGCCCCTGAGGCACAGACTCCAGTGTCCCTGCCCTGCCCTGGCAGCCCCCAGGCTCTGCCAGTCCCCAATTCCAGCTCCAGGGGGGTTATTCACCTTCCCTGGTGTCCCCGATTGCAGGCAAGATGGATTCTATTCCCATCTGCACGGCAGCTGTCTCCTGTGCAGCGGGCATTTCCTTATCTCTGCCACAGCCACTCCTCCCTGCGGGGACATCTGCTGATAAGAGGCCATTGCGTGTCACTGCGGGGCTGATAAGAACTGCAGCATCCCCCTGGGAGAGGCTCTGCCCAGAGGGAGGAGCCGAGCATTCCCACCTGGATATAATCTGGGATTCTGGAGCACCAGCACGGCCTCTGCACTGGGTTCCCAGAGGAACAGCAGCTGCCTCTGCCCCTGGAGCTTCAGAGGGAGACTCCACCCTTCTCCAGGATCCCGGCTCCAGCAGAACCCCCCAGGCACTGCAGGAGGGCTGAGCCACCATTCCAAAGGCTCTGCTGCCAGCCCCTGACCCACAGGGTGTCAGGCTCTGACTCTGGCACTGCTGCTTTGGGTCACTGCATTGTTTATTTCATCCTTTTATTTTCTTCCCTAGTAAAGAACTGTTCTTCCTGCTCCCATATTTTTGGCGTGAGAGCCCCTTAATTCAAAATTTATAGCAATTCCGAGGGAAGAGGTTTACATTTTTCCATTTCAGGGGAGGCTCCTGCCTTCCTTAACAAACATCTGTCTTTGCAAACCAAGGCACTTGGGCTGCACAAACACCTCCAGAGAATCAGCAAATCCATCGCAGGGGACCCCACAAACTGCAATTCCCTGCCAGCCTCCTGCTCCAGACCATCCAAAAGCAGCTGTGGCTCCCTGCCCTCCCTGCCCTGCTCGGAAATCTGCTTTTATCCACGTGGCCTCGGCTCCCGGTGCCAGAGCTCTCCGCAGGGATGCCGGGGCAGCCAAGCTGCCAGATGTCCACGAGAGAAGGATGGAAAAGGAGCAAGTGTCTGATCCTTCAAGTGGATGAAATGGCCCTTCCTGCTCTGGGAAAAGCAACAACCCCAAACCAGGAGAAAAGCAGGGCTGAGGGACGGGCAGAACAAAGCGGTGCAATCTTTCTTTGGTCAGTAAACAAACCTGGAGAGAATGGGCTTGCAGTGTGTTGACAACGTTCTGGCAGTTCATTAATCCCAGCAAAATCTCTCCAAAGCCACTGATGCATGGATTCCATTTTCAAATTTCTCATTAGTTCCTCTTTATGGATTAAATGCTGATGTTCACGAGTGAATGCACACAGCTTCAGCTGATGGATGTAATTGGGTTGTAATGGATTTTAGCTGCTGTTCCTCCTGATCTGGCCAATTTGAAATGCAGTATCAATGCATTCTGCCCATCTCTCTGTAGGGAATGAGAAATTGAAACCTACAAGATGAGATTTATCAACTTCCATAAAGTTCTCTCCAACCATCATAAAACTGTTAAACTCCTCATTATCATTCCAGCACAGCGATTTCCCCAACTCTGCTCGGGCAGTCCAAATATTAAAGTGCATTAGAAATAAGTAGAGTTGATCCCTCAATATTCTGCATGTCCTCAACATTGATTTAGGTGCTGTAAATATCCCCAACCCCGGATGACACGAGCACAGCAAAAAAACCAAAAAAAGCTCAACAGCAGGAACACAAAGGGCTGTGACAGGATTTAAAGGTTGCAGAACTTCCCTCCAATTTTTAATAGGTCTGAGCCTCAATAGATAAATGGGTGAGTGATTTGCTCTCCCTGTGGGGCCGGGGTGTAAAAGGCAGCTTTGCACATTTTCCCCTCAGTTTTTATGGATTGAAGGCAGCCCTGGGCCAGCAGGGGGATGGGGAATGCTGAGGGAATTCCCGAGGAGCGCTCTGGAAATGGCAGGATTTTTACAAACGCCAGGAAATTCCTGTTTGGGGGTGGGGCTGTGAGGAAGCCCCAGGCTGGGGCACCCAAAGCTGCTGAGAGGATTTGGGAAATGATGCCACGGATTCTCCTCCCGGAGAAGCGCCGTGGGGCTGGAGAACACCTTACTGTGATTTCTCTGCAGGCTGAGGGGGCACAATTCCTTAAGCCAGATTCAGATCTCACCTGGGAACAGCCCCAGGGAACTCCCCCAGCCCCGCTGGCCAGGCTGAAAATCCCATTCCTGCACAAACCCCTGGGCTCTGCACTCCCAGCCAGGACCAAGCTGCGTTTGCTGCTCCTCAAAACCGACACCAGCAGCAAAAGCTGGGGGCAGGAGCAAGCACAGACCCAAACCCAACCCAAGTGGCCCCTTTTTAGTGACTGCAAGCGCTCACACGAGGCAGCCCAGCCCTTCCCAGCTCTTCCCCATCCCCGCTGCCACCACCAGATCCTCCCTGCCTGCTCCCCCTTCCACATTCCAGGCTGGCTGCAAGTGAAAACCGAATTATTGCCTGCAGTGATGCTGGGTTTGACCTGCTCTG